>NC_088711.1:11376368-11693868 GCF_963576615.1 Watersipora subatra | reverse complement strand
CATTTTTACAAATATACTTCACGCATTCAATAAAACCATGTCTATTGTTCTTACGCGTCTGTTTTATCGTCATTGTAATGCTGTTGTAATGCTGTCACTTTCAGCACTGATATCTTATAACTTACCGTAAAAATTCATTTAACTTTTTAACCTTACCTCGAAGGAGTACATATCATTGTCTGATAATCATAACGAGCCTGTTGGTCATCTGTGATAATCGAAAAGTGCTGCAAAAATTATTTGCGAAGTATTGGGTCACATGATCAGATTACGACAAAGTGTTTGTCATAAACTAGTACTACGATAAGTTTTATATTGAGCTTTGTATTGGTCTTTCAATTCACGTGAGAACATACGTGACAAGACGATAACCAAATTTCATGGCTACGTCATCGAAATAAAGAGATTCCAATCTACGGCGACTTTTCGTTTTTGAGCTTTTAAGAGCTTGTAATCACATTTCCACATATTTGGCACCTACAACACAACAGAGTAAGACATGGTGAATCTTTTGATACCAAATAACTGTAATGTGAACTTTGTTGCAAGTCAACCTTTAACAACTCTAAACTCACCCATTTCTAGTGTCCATACACATAAACCTACACCTCCCCCTTCTGCTGCATCACTACACAAAACTTTTTAGTTGTCGTTAAATGGTTCTCCTAATAGTTTCTCTACACCTACCTGCTTGCTGTGTCTAAATATCGGTAAGTAGTAACACTCCATCAGGTTATATAAGTAGTCATAGGCTCTACAACAACAAATTAGCAGCCCTGAGCATTGTGCATGTATAAATTGTCTTCTCTAGGTAATTTGCAAAAGCAGGGGCAGACAATTCTTTGAGCAATGTTTAAGAAAGCTCGCTAAGTGTCAGTCCAGCACCAAAAGCTGGAGTTGCACCAACACTGCTGACTGTAAATGGTTCCTGATCAACATCAATATCACTACCAATGAAAGATCCTTTATTAAAATTGCATCTCGAAAGTAAACTGCTGACAATCACGTAAAAAGAAGTGGAATGCATATTGCTATTAAAAGGAGAGGCTAGCTGAAGTTTAGATGGTGAGGGTGGTGAGAGCGGTGCAGAAACTACATGCACATGCATACAAACATGCAAGTAATGGCTTTACTGCAGACAAAGGTGTCTCCCGAGAAGCAGAAACAGTAAGCAAGTTAAAGGGTAACAAAGGTAAAGCCCACTACACGATCTCTATTTGCCTTGCACTCTGTACAATGGTTAGTCAGTAATACTTGTGCATTTAGCAAACCAAAGGTTGATTTCGAAATATTAGAATCTTAAAGTGAGATTATCAGCCTGCTGTAAGTTTGTGGCTCCTGTGGGTTTAAACTGCACTAAATAAGGATTACACTTACCTAGAGATAAATTCTCCATTAACTCTAAGGTCCCTGATTCCTTCCTCTCCTCTCTCTGCCACTAAAATAAAAAAAACTGATCATTTTTACAAACTTCACAGATCGACTCTCAGAGTTTTCTGGCTCAATTTTGATCTAAACCAAACCTGATATTAGATGATATGCAACAGTAAATATAGCAAAGCTGGAGATGTCAATTATTATGCTGCCCAGGCACAGGGGAACCAACTAAAGTAGACAATGAGCTAGTTTGTTTTTGAGCGAGCCATGAGCCAAGCGTCCGAATAAAATACTTCTTCATCCAGCTAAACGTATGTCCGTTTTTTCTATCATCCAAATACAAACTTAGACTAACCCTCTTAATAGAAAGCAACAAATCATGACATATGTATGTTAGAGCTGTAAATTTGAAATAAATAAGGAAGAAAATCTCAGAGTTCAATAATTTGAGCAGAAGATCAATGCAATATCATACAGAGACATGCAGTGTCACAGACAATGAGCTGATTATCACTTTTACCGTCTCTCGTGGAAGCTAAAACAAACAGAATCATACAATATACCTGACATAGTAGGTGACACTCAAATCAGCTGCATACAATTACCAAAGTTTCTAAGCATTACGGTGTAGACTATAGAACCTCTAGTTAATTATATTTCACTTATAAAACAAAATTAGTACACAAACTCACACAGTCTAAACTGGGTGGTGAGCTCAGGTCCCAAGTCTACAAAATCTTTAGCCTCAGACCTACAGAAAACGCGGTACATGTGCAGCGCTTCATCCTCGAGTTGTTTCAATTTAGCTGGACTAGATTCATTTGAGAGTAATTCTTTTTTGAAGTCATCTGCAATATATATACATCATCGTACATAAGTACAGTAATACTTCAACTTACGAGTGCTCCAACGTACGAGAAACTTGAGATACGAGCCAACTTTCAAGCAAGTTTTAGCACTAACATACGAGCCATGTTTGAGATATGAACACTTGAGTCAGTTGCCAAGTATGCCGGAGGTGTTTTATGAGAACAGCATCACTCTGTATTTTTCAACTGCTCAGGTTATACTGTTGTACCGTGTTTTTTGTGCACGATTTTCTGTGCAGAATTATGTGAATTAAACTTACTGTGCGTAGACCGAAAGTTTGCCAGTAAAATGAAAGATAATACAAAGAAAAAGCAAATGATAACAGTTGATATTAAACGGAAAAGTATTGAAAAATATGCGAAATGTGAATGCGTGATTGAGCTAGCTCGGCAATATGACAGAAATACATTCATAATTATCAAACAGAAGGATTATATTCAGGGCATTTAGTTCGCAAAAGGACTAACCATAGTTTATAAACGGTGCAGCAATCTTCACAACCGTTGATGGCATTGGACCAACAATTGGCCGCTGACAGCTTAACTAAAACGATGCTATGTGAAAAGGCCGGCGCTATCTATCCAAACTGTTTAATAGACATTCGGACAAGTTGGCTAGTGGTCGTGCATTAGTCAATTTGTGACGACACCTGTGTTCGTCCTAATCGCAACATGTTGAAAGGGCGACAAATGCAAGCGTCCTTAGATAGGTTTATCTTAAAACGGCCGGCTAGTCATGAAAGCGAAAAAAAAAGGAAAAATTAGCTAACCAGCGAGAAACTTCAAACTATGAACGCCGAAGAAATTTTAATTACGTTTAATTAAAAATAAAAGTTTGCTTTTAGGTTTGCTTCTAAGTTTGTCTTTTAACACTTTTATAAAATCCAAATTTATCAAAGTCAACTGTTGTAATGAAGGATAACTTATATCTCCCTCTCTAGCAAATGCTAGCGTTGACTGCTATTGTATGTATTTAATTTTACATTTTAATTTATCACATTTCCTTGCATTATTTTTTATTTGTTGCTTTTTGAAAGCATGTAGTACGTTAGGACAATAACCAACATGTTCTTTCTGTTACAATATCTTGTTTTGAGTGTTTTATTTGCTTTTTTTAGAGTATGGAAACCAATCAATATATATTTACTTGTTCTATATATAAATAAATTGCACCAACATGCGAGTAAATTGACATACGAGCTCAGTCTCGGAACGCATTAAGCTCGTAAGTCGAAGTATGACTGTACATCAAACTCTTACAGCAAAAAAAGTTAAATAGGTTGTGATAGTATGTTCTAATAATGATATTATGCAATGAATTATACATAATGGTTCTTGTACACAAGTAGACTAAACTGCCATTCCACACTGGTACACTAAACCATTATTATACATAGGTACATGAAACTGCCACTACATGCTGGTGCACTACAACTCCACAGGACGCGAGTAGCACACTTCCCCGAGCATCTTCACGGTGTTAACAAAAGCCACAGCTAAAGTTTACTACCTGTGAGTAATTGGTATAGTCTGCCTAAATGATTATATAATACATATATAATACATATATACATACGTAGAACAATGATAATGGTGGATGTTCAGTATATAATAAGGGCTGATTTATATGAAAAATATGATCTGTTACCTAAAGTGAGGAAGAACTGTAGAAACCTCAGTCCTCCATTTTCCTTCATTACATCCATGAAAGACATGAGGAGTGTCTGGTCATCAAGAATTTTGCAAAGATCGTGGCAATAAAACTAAAATTTTAACCTGTCTTGTGTCAGCAACATCATCACTGAAACTATGAACATAACTAGACTACTGTCGGCCTAAACTCACCTTAAACTATAAACATAACCTGTCAACTATCAGTATAAACTCAACTTAAACTATGAACATAACCTGTCAACTATCAGTATAAACTCAACTTAAACTATAAACATAACCTGTCAACTATCAATATAAACTCACCTTAAACTTTAAACATAACCTGTCAACTATCAATATAAACTCACCTTAAACTATGAACATAACCTGTCAACTATCAGTATAAACTCAACTTAAACTATAAACATAACCTGTCAACTATCAGTATAAACTCAACTTAAACTATGAACATAACCTGTCAACTATCAGTATAAACTCAACTTAAACTATAAACATAACCTGTCAACTATCAGTATAAACTCAACTTAAACTATAAACATAACCTGTCAACTATCAGTATAAACTCACCTTAAACTATAAACATAACCTGTCAACTGTCAGTATAAACTCACCTCAAACTATAAACATAACCTGTCAACTATCAGTAGAAACTCAACTTAAACTATAAACATAACCTGTCAACTATCGATATAAACTCACCTTAAACTTTAAACATAACCTGTCAACTATCAATATAAACTCACCTTAAACTATAAACATAACCTGTCAATTATCAATATAAACTTACCTTAAACTATGAACATAACCTGTCAACTATCAATATAAACTCACCTTAAACTATAAACATAACCTGTCAATTATCAATATAAACTTACTTTAAACTATGAACATAACCTGTCAACTATCAGTAGAAACTCACCTTAAACTTTAAACATAACCTGTCAACTATCAATATAAACTCACCTTAAACTATAAACATAACCTGTCAATTATCAATATAAACTTACCTTAAACTATGAACATAACCTGTCAACTATCAATATAAACTCACCTTAAACTATAAACATAACCTGTCAATTATCAATATAAACTTACCTTAAACTTTAAACATAACCTGTCAACTATCAATATAAACTCACCTTAAACTTTAAACATAACCTGTCAACTATCAATATAAACTCACCTTAAACTATGAACATAACCTGTCAACTATCAGTATAAACTCAACTTAAACTATAAACATAACCTGTCAACTATCAGTATAAACTCAACTTAAACTATAAACATAACCTGTCAACTATCAGTATAAACTCACCTTAAACTATAAACATAACCTGTCAACTGTCAGTATAAACTCACCTCAAACTATAAACATAACCTGTCAACTATCAGTAGAAACTCAACTTAAACTATAAACATAACCTGTCAACTATCGATATAAACTCACCTTAAACTTTAAACATAACCTGTCAACTATCAATATAAACTCACCTTAAACTATAAACATAACCTGTCAATTATCAATATAAACTTACCTTAAACTATGAACATAACCTGTCAACTATCAATATAAACTCACCTTAAACTATAAACATAACCTGTCAATTATCAATATAAACTTACTTTAAACTATGAACATAACCTGTCAACTATCAGTAGAAACTCACCTTAAACTTTAAACATAACCTGTCAACTATCAATATAAACTCACCTTAAACTATAAACATAACCTGTCAATTATCAATATAAACTTACCTTAAACTATGAACATAACCTGTCAACTATCAATATAAACTCACCTTAAACTATAAACATAACCTGTCAATTATCAATATAAACTTACCTTAAACTATGAACATAACCTGTCAACTATCAATATAAACTCACCTTAAACTATAAACATAACCAGTCAATTATCAATATAAACTTACCTTAAACTATGAACATAACCTGTCAACTATCAATATAAACACACCTTAAACTATGAACATAACATGACAATTATCAATATAAACTCACCTTAAACTATGAACATAACCTGTCAACTATCAATATAAACTCACCTTAAACTATAAAAATAACCTGTCAACTATCAGTATAAACTCACCTTAAACTATAAACATAATCTGTCAACTATCAATATAAACTCACCTTAAACTATAAACATAACCTGTCAACTATCAGTATAAACTTAACTTCAACTATAAACATAACCTGTCAACTATCAGTTGAAACTCAATTTTAACTATAAACATAACCTGTCAACTATCAGTAGAAACTCAACTTATAAACATAACCTTGTGTGCTGTATAATCAAGGGTAAACTAGACAACTCACATATTTCCCTATCACTCTCAATGCCTAGCTATTAGCTATGAACCACTCTGCAGCACCAATATTTAGTCAACCTTAAAAATGCAAAGCAGATAAAGCACGCAGAAGGAGGGAACCCATTAAAATTGGCCTAAATGCCTGCCTGAGAACACATTTAGCTCTTGCAATAGGCTTCGAAATGTTGATTACAACCAATAGAAACATTGACATGACATCAAATGCTCTCACCGACTGCATAGTAGAGTTTGGAAGGGAGAAGTGGCCGAGTATCTCCACTGACTCGGAGGGTGGGTCTGGATTGACCGGAGGGGGCTCGTCATCAGCCATTATAATCAGCAAGTTGTTGATAAAGTCTGGGTCTGCCAACTTGTCTAGACCAGGCAGCAGCACCATTCCGGCTATCAGTTCTTCAAGCAGCAACTTCAGGCTTCTGTCGGATCATACAAAATTTTTTGACGTTTCATTGAGTATCACAAAATTATGCACAAGACTTTGGTAATTTAACTAAAGACAGCTACTGTTTGACACTTTATATGATTAGTGGGAATGGTAGCCACTTTTCTAGATACATCCATTGGAAACATGTCTGCTAAGCAACAGCCAGGGGAGCATAAGAGTCATCAGAGACACTCACAGAGAACAAAACTGTCACCGAAAAACAGCTATAGAGAACAAAGGGATAATATTTGAAACATTGATGTAGCCTAAATAAGATTTACACTTTTTGTAAACTAATTTTTCAAACATGTTGGAGTAACATCAACAGCAGATCACCTTGCAAATATCCATATACCGTAAAACCTCTTTTGAGTGCCACCTTTATTTGAATGCCACCTCTAATAGAACACAACTAAAGGGGAAGGGTTGAAAAATACAATGCCACCCTTTACTTGAGCATCATCTCTTATTAGACGCCACGTTGACATTCATTATGTTTCATCTTTAGGAACTATAATAAAGTGACCAGTAGAAAATTGTCCACAAAATGGTAGTAGTAATGACTCGGTTACATCATTAACATTAATTTTTTCGTTGTTACTGTAGTGGTTGCCAGGGCTTTAGTGATGGTGTGCCAATCGTCACAATCATAAAAACTACACTCCGATTTAAAGTTACTAAGGTCTGAATCCGATCCATTTGTCTTCAGATTCGTTCATAACGTGGGTTACAACCTGATATGAAGACTTTAAAACGTTGAGATGAATGATGAGAATACACTTTCGAAACACCGGACAATGTAATAGCGGCCATTGTTACAGCATATCAAGTCTGTTTCTAATTCCAAAGCTTTCAGTTTTTCCTTAGAACTTTGAAAGCAACATCATCAAAATAATTAATAATTGTGTGTCTAATAGGTTATACTCAGTAGTAGGTCCTTGTTTAACTCAGTCTGAGACTTCGACATATATGAAAAATGGTTTAGCAAAATACTGAGGCTGACAGAAATGCTGCTCTGTCCAAAGAAAAGTACGCAATATAGGCGACATTAGCATCGCTTCACCTGTAAAAATGCTACATTTATTATCCTAAAATTCTGATAAGCTAGTTGAAAAATAAAGCGTCACCTTCTTTTTGAACGTCACCTTTAATAGAATGCCACCGTGGTGCTCAAATAGAGGTTTTACGGTAGCTCTATATACCACTGTTATTGGATAACTTATGCTAGCACAGAGGCTCAAAGATCATAAGGATGATGTTTTCCTTTTCTCACAGTAATTTTAACATAGCTCAATTCAAAGCAGACAGCTCTAAGTGAAAGGATGATAAATAGCTTCCGGATAGGTTGAAATGCATGCATATCATTACACAAGATATGACAGAAAACCTTACAAGATTCAAAATGGTGATGCTTATTTTCTGAGTTCGACTGGAACTAAATTTAAATTTTACCTTCTTCGCCTGTCTATGCTCAAAGAGCTGAAATGCGTAAGCAAACAAAGTGCATTTGTATTGCTGCCTAGGCAGCACTTCAATTAAGCTCATAACAAAAACAGACTGAAACTTTGTTTACGTTGTATTTAAACACGCTTCATGACAAATTCATTAACAACTGATATCTACTCAAGTGTCTTGAAGTGACTTGAAATGTTACAACAGCATTTAAAATGGGCTGTAATGGTAGCTATCGGTACGGTGAACCGAAACTGTTCAACAATACACAATGAAATATCCTATGATAAAACATACATAACTTGTTAGTAGTAGAGGTGCAACACTTAGATAGTAAATTTTTAAGAATAAACTAGGATACAACCAGGGAAACGGCAGTAGATTCTGGTTTCGCGACAGGCAATGTTTTGCGCAACAACCATTGGAATAGGCCTTTGTGAACACCTTTGTGAGAAATGAGAGCGTGTCAATAGCTGTCACCTGCTAGTCTTGACATTGTCTGAAAGGAGGAAGGGGAGGATAGAGTGCGTAAGGTGTTTGAGGTAGATGAGCTCATCCTCTCTTGTAAACTGACTTCTGTGAACTCGATTTCTCCATAACCTAATTCTGTCAGCGTTGTACCTGCCAACTGTCCAACATAACAAGACAGTTTGAATAATCAACATTACGGCTTCATGGCTTCATATCTAACGTAACCACAAGCATTAGCTCCAGTCAGACAAAATCCATGTCAGAGCTATAAGAGTGATAAATGGTCAGCTATGTATGAGTATACAGTAATTATATCTGTGGCTTAAGTTGATGGCTCAAGGCCAGAACACGCGCCGTGTTTCTACTCAAATCTCATGAAATAAACACAAACTTTTAACAGTAAGGTGATCGAGTTAGGTTCCTGCCTATAGCTAAATGAAAGACCTTATATGGTAAGTAACAATAGTAATAACCTTATATAGTAACAATTGTTTCCATTGAAGGCACCGTTAGGAGTTTTGCTCAATTTGGAAAAGGAAATACTGCCTAAATCTTTTGTATCTTCTCAATTAAAGAACTTTGTATGGAGTAAAAAGGTATGAGGAAGTGAAGCTGTATTTTGAAAAATATTTTGGAAACATGAAAGCCTACAGAAATGGGAGTTTCATTGATTACGGTTTTTGATTGGTCAATAAGATGACCAATATTCCCATGACCAATATTAACATGATAAACGCATGACTATTGAGAATAGCTTAAACTTATAAACAAATATTTTTACCCTATTAATTAACAACTGATCTGCAAGCGGACAGGCTTCTACAGAGCTAGCGTTGCTGACGGTGCATAAACGCACCAACCATGTTGTCAATTAAACAATATTTGCAACAGTTTAAACTCAGTCAAGGTTACCTCTGTATCTTCCATATTTAATGTTACTACTTGCACAGGTATTTTTATATAATATTTAGATTAGTAACTATGACTTAGTTCTGTTAGCAGACAATCTGTCTAACGCGAGAATCCAAGAGTAAAAGTAAGTTTTAGAAATTATCATCAGAGAATAATAAAATAATAAATCCAGATTGGGTAGACTCAAATTGTAACTTTATTAGATATACATGTAAACTCTAACTATATTGAACATACGTGTAAACTCTAACTATATTAGACATACATGTAAACTCTAACTATATTAGACATACATGTAAACTCTAATTATATTAGACATACATGTAAACTCTAACTATATTAGACATACATGTAAACTCTAACTATATTAGACATACATGTAAACTCTAATTATATTAGACATAAATGTAAACTCTAACTATATTAGACATACGTGTAAACTCTAACTATATTAGACATACATGTAAACTCTAACTATATTAGACATACATGTAAACTCTAACTATATTAGACATACATGTAAACTCTAACTATATTAGACATACGTGTAAACTCTAACTATATTAGACATACATGTAAACTCTAATTATATTAGACATACATGTAAACTCTAATTATATTAGACATACATGTAAACTCTAACTATATTAGACATACGTGTAAACTCTAACTATATTAGACATACATGTAAGCTCTAACTATATTAGACATACATGTAAACTCTAACTATATTGGACATACGTGTAAACTCTAACTATATTAGTCATAAATGTAAACTCTAACTATATTAGACATACGTGTAAACTCTAATTATATTAGACATACATGTAAACTCTAATTATATTAGACATACATGTAAACTCTAACTATATTAGACATACGTGTAAACTCTAACTATATTAGACATACATGTAAGCTCTAACTATATTAGACATACATGTAAACTCTAACTATATTGGACATACGTGTAAACTCTAACTATATTAGTCATAAATGTAAACTCTAACTATATTAGACATACATGTAAACTCTAATTATATTAGACATACATGTAAACTCTAATTATATTAGACATACATGTAAACTCTAACTATATTAGACATACGTGTAAACTCTAACTATATTAGACATACATGTAAGCTCTAACTATATTAGACATACATGTAAACTCTAACTATATTAGACATACATGTAAACTCTAACTATATTAGACATACATGTAAACTCTAATTATATTAGACATACATGTAAACTCTAATTATATTAGACATAAATGTAAACTCTAACTATATTAGACATACATGTAAACTCTAACTATATTAGACATACATGTAAACTCTAATTATATTAGATATACATGTAAACTCTAATTATATTAGACATAAATGTAAACTCTAACTATATTAGACATACATGTAAACTCTAATTATATTAGATATACATGTAAACTCTAATTATATTAGACATAAATGTAAACTCTAACTATATTAGACATACGTGTAAACTCTAACTATATTAGACATACGTGCAAACTCTAACTATATTAGACATACATGTAAACTCTAATTATATTAGACATACATGTAAACTCTAACTATATTAGACATACATGTAAACTCTAATTAAGAATTCGAAGACAATGATGAAGACAAGCACGAAGATAAGAACCTCTTTGATTTGTACTACCACAACACAAAAATGAGATAGAAATGGTTCACAACCTAGTGTCAGTAAAGACCAATAATATTAACAATCAATGCAGTGAATATAATATACGGTTTCCCAAATACTCTAAATGCTGGGTCACAAAGAATTTGGAAAAGTAAGATTGCCATCTATTGTAATGGCTGTTTATCAGCCTGAATGATACAAATGACTTTCTCACTAGATCATTCTGAAAAGCAAATGGTTATGATGAATGCTGAGCTATAAACATACCAGAATTGTATCATGAAAATGTCTTCTAGTTCTTTAAGAAAGCAGGTGCGATATACAATGCAATGGGTTCGAATATACAACACAGAACACATCTGTTTCAGGCAGAAAAACTCTGTTACTTATGGTTGAAGCAAAAACGCTTCATGCTTCCCAAGAGCTGCTACAGCAAAACACTGAGGCTAAACCGGTGAAGTGTTGATGCAAAACGTTCCATAGGTAGGTTGTCAGATGTGAGAGCCTGTGATTGCTTGAACTAAGAGAATGTGAATTGACCTATGACACTGACATTAAGCACTCAGCACAAACTTTCAGCCGTCCTTTGACTTGGATCAGTTGTTGACTAACTGTCTGGTAGTAGGGAGGGAAACACCATGAAAAAAAGCTAAGCGTATAATTTTATGGCATGTGAAGTCACACCAGTAAAGAAATTTAGCTTTACCTTCGGTTCATATTACATGTAGATACACAATATTTTTACATTTCTAAGAACACATTTAAATCTAATTGGGGATTTATTTAGCTATTTATGTTTGCTGTTTGGAATTTTGAATTGTACTGCTAAATACCTATGGCTGAACACTTTTCAGATATCAGAGTCTTCAATACATACTTGTCACAATATTTATAATACTAGTTGTGTACTTTATGTTCAGGTTAGTTGATAAAACCTGCATATTAAACCAATCAGTAAATTCTCAGTAAAAGATGTCTGTATTGAGTGAAAAAGACTTAATGGAGGAAGAGCAAGATGAATAAGCATGGTCCGACATACAGCCATGACCAAATGTAAAATGAGAACATATCACTAAACATGGGTATAACCCTTTCCTAGAACATGTCATAGTTAACTGAAAAACTTATGAAGAGTCATGTCATATGACTTGCAAAAACAATTCACACACACTATGCTTTTATAGTGTAGCTGTTCAGTGAGCCAGCACACATATTTCAGCCTTATAGCACAGATACATATCGGTTTGCTAACGACGGTAGGAGTGCTTTTATAGGCTAAATATTTGCACGGTTTAAATAAGGAAACACCTCAACTATTTTTTCAAGTCCAACAATTAATTATTGTGATGTGGTTCCACCAGCACCATTGCATCAAATTATGGACACGGTCCCACCAGCACCATTGCATCAAACCACGGACACGGTTCCACCAGCACCATTGCATCAAATCACGGACATGGTCCCACCAGCACCATTACATCAAATCACGGACACGGTGCCACCAGCACCATTACATCAAATCAGGGACACGGTTTCACATGCACCATTGCATCAAATCACGGACACGGTCCCACTAGCACCAGCACCATTGCATCAAACCACGGACACGGTCCCACCAGCACCATTGCATCAAATCACGGACACGGTTCCACAAGCACCATTGCATCAAATCACAGACACGGTCCCACCAGCACCATTGCATCAAATCAGAGACACGGTTCCACCAGCACCATTGCATCAAATCACGGACATGGTCCCACCATTGTTATTGCTTCCAACCACATGATTTAGCAAATAATTGGCTAGCAGTAACTGCAGATACTAAACTAACTGAATGTCTCACATCTCGCATCCTAAGCAATTGCTTTAGTTGGGTTTACGAATTACCTGCTCTAAGGAACTACAGTTATAGGTGTGAGTGACAAGTCTTCCTTCTCATACCCACGCTAGCCTTATCTAGCTACACATAACCTTTAGATTAGTGTGTTGAGTCAGACCTCTTGTGTTGATTGCCTGCCACTTCACAAGAAGTGGCAGGCAATCATTGCTTTTATTATAACTATTAATGCTGTCATAAGGCTGTAATAAGAGCCACTACAAAACGCTGTAACTAGCACCAGCCTTCACGGCGCCTACTCCACAGAATATCCAAAAAATGAAATACAAACTATTTTTTCCTTGACATTTCTATATGTACTGATTTCTGTTATACAGCCAGTAATAAAACTTGAATGTTTGTTTAATAATGTTTTACAGTTTTTATTTCGAGCTATTTTATAGAACGATTTAGTTATCTTAAATCGAATTATTTTGTTTATCTGAACAGATCTTAAAATCTAATTTACTGATAACCAACAAACGAATCATGACAATGCGTATTCTCAGAATGCTAGTAAGAACAAAACATAAAAATTAATTCAATAAGTAATGTATCTAGAGAACATATAATAAATGGCAAACCTTTACGATGAGAATGCACATGCTGGACTAGATGGGTGGCCACTGCAGGAATTATCTCTCTTGATATGAATTCTGTTAGATTCACCTAAGACACAAGTGTGCAGTCATTACCTTAAGGTACTAGTAAATCAATAAAAAATAATGTAGAAGAAATTGGCCAAGTGCCAGCAGCTGCATGGAAAGAGGCTTTACTTACATGCAACTGCGAGTGACAAAGCTTCCGTACATCACTTAACAGAAGTGAACAGCATGTATATTGTTGCTGCCACGCTACATATTATTGCTGCCTTATTAATATTACTGTTGGCTCCCCCTATATAACTGCTTTCAGTTTCTGTATTACCGCTGTCAGTCTATATTACCATTTCAGTATTCTATGAGAGTAATGAACAGCAAATAACAAAACATTTTACAAGTCTGAATCGTAAACCTATCACTAAATGATTTTTATAAAAGACAACATTTGAAAGATGCTACTCACCTCACCCCAAGAATCTTTGTAAAGAGTAATGCTAAAACCATTTTAGAACATTTTAGGCCACAGCGCATTAATAGGAGCTAATGGAATTTGTGAATAACTCCTTGATAACTTGATTTAAGTAGCCCAAACTAACAGCACAAAATATTTAACTTTTTAACTAAAGGTTATTACTGTTATTAGAACATCTGAAGTTGATTTGCTTTTAAGTAATAAAAATAAAATACGAACAGAAAACTTGGAGTTTCATTAGTATTCTATGTAATTACTACGTACGCTGTAACAATGGTAATAGCAGTATGAATAACTGGAAGGTGTGAGATGTCAAAATGATCAGAAAGAAGATACCCAAAATTAGTAACTACATATATTTAAACTCTGACAAGGGGACTTTTTATGTGAGATGTTTCTAGACCTTCCAATCTATTTTGATCAAATAGTTACACCGCTAAGCATCTCTTTACTGATAGCAATCAGACGTGTTCTAACAATTTCTGTGCCAGAAAATGAATTTATAAAATGTCTATAGATGCTGTAGTATATGAAGAGCCAGACTCGACTATAGTTGAAGAGTTATACCTGACCGTAGCATCATAAGGCACTGAGAATAATATGACATTGTTCATATTTTCAATAAAAAATCAACTGCAAATTTAACATCATGAAGATATGAAATGATGTTATATTAACTTGTTACAGGTTAACTGACAGCTCCAAAAAGTAGTGCAATATCAGTAGCACATAACAAGAAAAATTGGGGTTTGAATAATTTTCTTGAGTAATTTTTAACAAATAATAGGTTTTATTAACATTTTCAAGTCATGAAAAAGGGAGAAAGATTCATGATATAGGCAAAACATTGACCGGAAACAAGCTGCAACGCTATATAATTATATTAAATCACTCAGTTTAGTGCTAAATTATCTAAAAATTGTCCACTTGATACACTTATACATGAAATTGGAGCATGATTTGATAGGTTTAGGAAATTACTTTGAAGAATAGCTTATAGAGAAATGTTTATATTTCCATTCTGGTTGAAGGAGGCATTTAGTGATGGGTCAATCCACAAAATGAGCTGCGCAAGCCAACTGATGTGGGTCTATAACCACAAGTTCAAAACTAGTGTAGGATATGAAAATTATAACTTTTATTTGAGCAATCTGCTTAGACCTTACTCCACATATGCAAAGGAGTAATTCCATGAGGAGGTAAACTGAAATTCGCATTTTAACTATAGACTAAGCTTAGCAAGTACTACTAACGCTAATCTTATTTTAATGTTATATTTTATTACTCAGTTTCCTTATAAGCTTGTAAAATTCCTGTTATGACGCATCAAAGGCATAAACTAATTAGTCTTGTCATTGGATAGTCCACAGCTATGACTTCAGTAATTCATCAATCTGTTTCGCTAAAAAAATGGCCGCCTCACAACACAGCCAAGCGCTTGCCTCACAAGTGTTGTCTCTAAAACCGCTTTTCTTTGTTCTACTAACATCGGAATTGTTGATAAAAACAAAATATCACGATTTCATTGCTATACACAAATGTAATTTTAAAAATGACGCCAGTTAACTTTTAAACAGAACTTCAAACCGAGTAAACTATCACCTTTTTTAGCCGGAGGAACAACCTTGCCACAAGAAACCGTAGGCCCACTCGCAGTTCATCAATCGCTGCGTCCTCTGTTGTGATTTTTCTACAAGAAAAAGTCCATTAACAGCAAAGAAATATATTACAATTTTCAAAACATTTTTATGAAAGCTAGAACTAAAAAGGATTTTGTGAGTACAGTATAATATTTACCAAAGTTCAAAGCAACAGTAAGAGCAGCAAACAGGTTATAGAGCTGTTATTGGGAGCCAATATTCTATCTAATGATGGAGCCAGACTGCTGATTTCAATGATTGTGGCCAACATGAGGATATATAGCAAGCTCTCAAATGATTTGATGACATAGTATTTAACAATAGCAGTTAAATTTCAATTATTATATTAGCATGAACTACTACAGGTGACCAGCTTGTTGTCACACTCGAGTCCTTCAGCTGAAACCCATTGTAGAATATACAATAACACAAGCAAATAACAATCTTATGCTAGATTGATACATATACTCTGTATATGATACAACCTTACAAACAAATAACATACAGTCAAGCCTCTATTTTCGATCACATCAATATATGAACATGTAATGTACGAACTTCCAACATATTATGTAAAACCTGAGCGAATAATTGACTACCCTTGACTACATTTGCCAACATATGATGTTCGAAGTTTCTCGAAACATTGTAACTATAAGCAAAAGTGAAAAGGGTAGTGAAAATTGAAAACAAAACTTAAGGCCTAAAATATATAGGCTACATACTTAACCTAGTATAAGTTAGAGTAGCTAGAACTGAGCCTACACTTCTGCTCACATATCTCTAGTGTAAAATAATAATACAAACCTCTTTTTATTGATTATTAATTTGTTACTTTGATCATTAAATGTTATTTAGTTTTTGTATAATTTCAT
Source organism: Watersipora subatra (assembly GCF_963576615.1). Classification (NCBI taxonomy): domain Eukaryota; kingdom Metazoa; phylum Bryozoa; class Gymnolaemata; order Cheilostomatida; family Watersiporidae; genus Watersipora; species Watersipora subatra. Next base: position 11,677,205 of record NC_088711.1, on the reverse strand, counting down.
ATCATGCAGTTGTTTTGATGTTAAGTGTAATGACTTGCGGCAGTTATGAAAGTTTTCATAAATTTGTGGATAGGGGAATGAATTGAATAAATTACAGTTTATTCTCATAGAAATCTTGAATCCAACATACAATGGTTTTAACATAAGAAGCAGAACTCTGCATTAATTAATTTTGTATGTAGGGGTTTTGTTGATCAAAGAGGTTTCAGATGTTTCATATGTGGGGAAGCAATAGATTAAATAAATTACAGTGTATTCTCATAGGAGTGTTGGTCCAGCATATGATAGTTTCAACCATAGATATAGTAAACCCTATTTACTATATCTATAGTTTACTATATCTATGGGTTTACTATATCTATGGTTTCAACATATGAAAAAAGATTGAAACGAATCAACTTGATTTAGAGTGGTTGGTCTGTATCTTCTGCCAAAACTTTGGCGCAATAGAATTATTAGAACTGGTGAGGTTTCACCATATGGAAGTCAGAAAATGGCTCATTTGTTCCATAATAGCTCAAACAAAGATCACTGGCAGGCAAACCGTTAACAAAAGTTATTATATCTCTTACAAAAAAAACTGTATAAGACTCCTACAAACAGACTGTACTTGTCTATTCTACAAACAAATTGTACATGTCTCTTCTACAAATAAGATGTATATTTGAAACAGTAAGATAATGTGTGCTTGAGAACAGAAAGGGGGATGCCCAGATGTCATTTCAAATTACATGTATATCCAAAATTATATTCATAATTTTGAATATAATTTGAAATGACATCTGGCCATCCCCTTTCTGTTCTCAATCACACATTTTTGTGTTTCAAATCTTACATGAAAATTTAAACCAAATTTAATATATAATTTAAAACATGAAACCATTTTATTGTAATTAACTAACAAGATTGCCAGAGAAACAATTGTATAAAAATACCATGTAATGATTACACCTATGGCAATAGTGCAATACACAAAAACACAAATATATAATTTTATTTTCCAAATAATGTTATAACAAGGTTTGATAATTTATGGTTAAATCATTGCCGTTGTTACTGAGAACCTAATGCGTCTTTATTGACCTTGACCTTGCTATAATATGAGTCTCTACACTGTTATGAACCTAATGTATCTTTATTGACCTTGCTATAATATGAGTCTCTACACTGTTATGAAAAAACAAGATAGGATTTCTATGGTCTCCTAGCATTTAGATGTACATCAACTTGTTATGATATCCATGGTCAAAATAGCAATGGGAAGCACTTCCTGTCCAGCAATAAAAGCATGACCGGAGACTGAGCTATGAACTTCTTCGTATTGCTGGAACATGCTTATGTTTTCAGTTCACTAGCAACTCATACTAATGATAAGCCAGATCTAGACAGTTTACTTCAAGGATGGCATAAAAATTGAGGCCGGACTTTGATAAGACACGAGTAATCCCAACTAGTATGGCTAGAGATGAACTACTTAGGTAGCAGTACAGATGCAGGAAGCAGTACAGATGCAGGAAGCAGTACAGATGCAGGAAGCAGTACAGACGCGGGTAGCAGTACAGACGCGGGTAGCAGTACAGACGCGGGTAGCAATACAGACGCGGGTAGCAATACAGACGCGGGTAGCAGTACAGACGCGGGTAGCAGTACAGACGCGGGTAGCAGTACAGACGCGGGTAGCAGTACAGACGCAGGTAGCAGTACAGAGGTCATAAAATGACAAACACGCAGACTTACCTGTACCAAGAGTAGACAAATCGCTCCAGAACGTGTGTGAGAAACTGTAAATCAGAGACCAGATCAAATAGAGGGAACAACGAATAATGCAGTTGAATCAGGCCTACTTAGAACATTTTGCAACCAAATTTACCTAGATCATCGGACTGTGGAGCATGCTACACCAGTGGACTGTGGAGTATGCTACACCAGTGGACTGTGGAGTATGCTACACCAGTGGACTGTGGAGTATGCTACACCAATGGACTGTGGAGTATGCTACACCAATGGACTGTGGAGTATACTACACCAATGGACTGTGGAGTATACTACACCAGTGGACTGTGGAGTATGCTACATCAATGGACTGTGGAGTATGCTACACTAATGGACTGCGGCGTATACTACGCCAGTGAAATGTGGAGTATGCTACACCAGTATACTGTGGAGTATGCCACCTTAGTGGACTGTGGTGTATGCTACACCAGATGTTTAGGCAGTTCGAGGTTTAAAATATTTGTCACTCCGTAGAAGTGTGCATAAAGATGATGAAATACTGTTGATTTGAAGATTTTTAAATTTCAAATTAAAGTTTTAATTTTATCCATAAAAAGTATAGTACAGACACATTCTTATGTTTTAACACCAATATGCTCTCCTTATGGTTCACTCACCATTAGCGAGTATGTGCCAAAGTATTTTTCTAAGTAAACCAGTCCTTAAATAGGTTATAACTTGGAATGTTGATGAATCAATAAACACATATATAAAACAATAAACAGACTTCACAAATTTCAAACTTGAAGCTTCTCTGCTCTCTGGATGTAAAGCAATACATATACGGAGAAGAGATACAAACTCGTATATAGAAGAAATATTCAAGCCTAACTATCCATGTAGCTTGTGAACTGAACAGCAAATAGAATTCTCTGCCATTGCCCTTTACACTAGCAGACTCTTTCCAACTCCGCCATCGTGATGCAGAGCTACTCAGTACAAAGTTAAAACTTCAACTCAAGCAGAGAAGAAGCTGTGAAGAAGCCCCTTATTACTGACCTCTTCGAGAGCGCTGTCCACCTTCTTGGGAATGTTTAGTCCAATCCACGGCTGCATCTCACCACTTTCTGGTGTGCTGTCAAGTAGATACAACAACAGTACGACACTCATGTTTAGATGTTTTGTCTTTCAACAAGTCAGTATTGCCTTTTTATTCTTGTGAGAAAAACTGACATACGACTGAATGAAACTTGCTTGTGCTGTAATAGTACCGCCACAAGGCATACACATTACCTATTACCAAAGTATTTCAGATAATATAGAGAAAGTGGCTTTAGCTACATGATATTTTTAGCTTTCGTAATAATGAGCACTTCAAATTCATAGACATCGAGGATTAGTCTGCAGAAGGACGATGTTTGTAATCTAATGCCCTGCGGCAACCTCCTCCCACAGAGTTTAGGGAATTTTGCTTCCAACTTAGCATATCTGTTTGAAATACAGATATAAAAGATAAGATATCTCAGTTATATGGTTTTTATCATTCAACAAGAAAAATTGACAATACTATTATAAACCATGCGCTGTTCAGCATGTTGAGAGAAAAGACAACCGCTTAGCTACATCCTGGGAATAGCACCATTGTCATCAGTCAGCTGGAGATTGGTAATAACAACACCATGACAAGTGCAGTATGCCTACTGCCAGTGACATGAACCACAGTTTCTGCCTGTCCAACACATGCACACCTTTACTAGTCGTCAGTACTATTGTGTTAGTTGCATACTCATTTTCCAACCACAGTGTAAACAGAATGAGTAATGTGAGAGTGAAATGCTCTGAACACCAAGATATGCCGACTTGAAATGTAAGTCTGTATAGTATATGTTAGTGACTATTACTAGTAATAAATAAGTTATTGAGATGGTTATTTCCAAAACTAGGTATTATGGCTAAGTGACAAGCGCTTCTCATTGCTCCATTGATTCGTAAAACAAAAGCCAATCCAGATACCAATTCGATACCACAATGTTCGTTAAAGCTACTATGGTTCAGATCCGTGATGCGTGGTTGATAGTCGTTTTTATTGCCAAACTATGCATAAAATATGCATTTATTTTTATTTAAAAAATAAAACAAAAATGTTATCTAATTTTGTAATAATACTAAATATAAGTATTACACTGAATTTCTAGCCTGCGATTGGTTGTAATAATTTTCCAGTGACTGGGATTGTCACGCGTATTATTTACATCCCGACTAAAACAGTAGTTTAATTTATTTTTTAGATGAATGATCAATAGAAGACTTACAAAAAGTAGCCGAGTTTAAATTTATTAAAAATGGTCAGCCAATCAGGTTTGACTATACTACCAATTTAGACACAGTCAAACCTTGACATATCCAATCCAAGATTTTTTTGGAATGTCAAAAGATTGGTCATATTGATACCAAGACCAACCTCCGGAATCTCCACTTTGTAAACATTGAAGTTGTTACATTTCTCGTTTAGCCAGTTTTTAAAAAAATGATAATCGTCTGACTGTTCACTGTGTGACAAGAAGAAAATCTATCACAGGCAGCTAATCAGAAATCAATCTTCCTCTCAATTTCATGTAGACTGAGCTTGGTTGAGTCTAAATATACATGTATTTCTTTAGAGTAACCCTATAGTATATAATAACCAAGTCAGTTGCAGCAATTATATATAATTGCTGCAACTGACTTGGTCTCCGCAAATAACTTGGCCTCAGACAGTAAATCAATAAACTGAAGCATGATCTTCTGCGTCACTGAACTGCTGACGGAGAGCATTCGCTACAACTTAATTCTTAAAACAGTACGGTCATACCTCTACATACGAGTGAACCAACATGCGAGAAACTCAAGATACGAGCAGACTTTTGAGGAGTTTCTTCCTTGAGATACGAGTAATCTATGAGACATGAGTCGGTTGTCTATGGCCACTATATGACCAAGTATGCGAGAGGCAGCTTTCAAGAACAGCATCGCTCGGTTTTTTTTTCGAATCAGTTTGAAAAAAGGTTAATAGGTTGGATAAAGGTTAGAGTGAACACGAGACAAAACGTGGCTAATCGGAAACAGATAATAAAAAAATAAGACAAGAGAATTAAAATAATTTTGGTGAAATATTAAAACTTAGCTTCAAGTGTGTGTTTAGTACGCTAAGCTCATTCAAGTTAAATCCAAAGTCTCTATTACGTACGGCCACAAAAGTTTATTGTACCAAACATGCTGCTCTCAAGTCTTTCTCAGATGACCCTTATCCACAACATCTGTCTCGAAGGTAAAGTTTCATGAAGTAGTGTATATAATGATGTTACATTTTATTGCAGATCGTAACAACTAAATAGATACTTGTTGCTTTTTTAGCATGTACTGAATTACAACAATTAAAAACATGTTGTTCCACCATAATATCCTGTTTAGGTGTTTTCTCATAGTATGCTAATGGATTAATTTGTACTTAGATATTTTATCTAGGAAATAGTGCCTTGAGACTCAAGTAAATTGACCTACGAGCTCAGTACGACAACGCATTAAGCTCGTATGTCGAGGTATGACTGTATACTAATTCTGGAACACGGCAAAAAGTTACATGCTAATCCACAAGCATTTAGTAAAAAAAAATTACAAGCATCTCGCTAACCAAACTGCTCAGGACTAAACAGATAAATGCACTAAACGTAAAATTACTGTAATCCCTGTAGTCCGGCCAGCTTAGTGGGTTTGTGGGGTAAAACAAGCTCATTGAAAAATTATAAATAAAAAAGGAAAACTAAAATCCGTATATGCTCTCCGTAAAATCTCTTTGCTCTGGCCTGGTGAGATCCCTCTGCAAGCAGCATTGTAATAGCATGTTTTTTTTGTTATACTTGGTGAAGTGTTAAAAACATGTGAGACCTTCCATTATGCCTCTTAAATGCCCTCGAACCTCAAAATTGTCTAATATACCTTAGGAAAAAAAGGAATTGCTTACGATTATGGAAGAAGTGAATTCATTAGATACGAGTTTGTTAATTTCTATTTCACAGATCTTTACACATAACGGGGGGGGGGGGGGGGGAGAGGCACCAGTGCCTATTACCTCTTCAGGGGGCACCAGTGCCTATTACCCGCGAACAGTGAGAGAATTACTGCAAGTTCATAGTTGTAAGTCCCTCATTCTCCATCCCCTATATTAATCACACTGCAGAGGTTTAGTACAAGTTCAGTTCAAAACATCCGACTCATTTTTATTTACAATGATATTAGGGTTGTGTCTCTAGCCAGCAGCTCGAGCAGCGCTAAATAGGAACTGTGACAAGTTTGACTGGGCTGACTCCAGAAGCCCTTTCAAAAAAGCTATTCAAAAAATAAAACATGTTATTAAAAGCAAATAATTTGTTGACAAAAGATTAATTGCATGAATGTCATGTTCAGTTGAAATACTGTAAAATTATTTTCAACATTAGACACTAAGTATGTATATCAGCTACTCATTTCAGCAAAATTATGCTTTACTATTTGAAGCATTGTTTTGTTGACATCTACCATTTTTTTTTCTAGCAGCAATGACCTTTCTGTCTAGAAAAATATCCATCTAAATCGACAATGAAGGTGTGCACTCCCCTTAACATAAAATCAACGAAATCATAAACCCTAAAGCAAGTGAAAGTGATACGAGAAAGAGAGAAGTTGTCGATATAAACCAACATTACTACAGTTACTGTACAGTCATTAGAGTAAAAAGTTGAAGTTAGATGTTTTTCTTTCTAAAGGGCTGCATGGATGAGTTTGAAAAGATCTTGAAACGGATTTCGCTATTTACAGGTATTCTACTGTAAAATACCTACAACGTAAACATTCTCAGAACGGATAATTTATGTTGTAGAGGCATTTACTGAATTATAACAGCCTTGGTAGCACCTAATGGGTTAAGAACTCACGTCTGACAGAGACACTCCGCATCTCCACAAATAGGGATTTCCTGTGGGCCCTCAACCTTTCTTGAACAATACTTTTCATTTTTATTGCACTGTAAGAGAGTATGGAAAGTGAATTGCAACACCAACTCCACACGCCTGAGAGTAGTGATAGCATTAGAAAAGAGTAGATACATGTATGTTTGACCAAGCATGTGATAGAAGAATTTGATGAGCTGCCAAGTGCAGAGGTACATCTGTCATGTCACATGCTGTTAATTACAGTCAATTTACTGCACTGTTTGACAAAGTCAGTCAGGGCCCTGTTGAAGCCTGCAAAGGGCCAGATGTTACCCTTGTTTTGTGCAACTGTTGGTGTCAACTAGGTAGCTGTCTGCTATTGGTTACATTATGAAAGTCAGCGATAACAGGCATTCATTGATCTAGCCAGGAGATCAATACCCTACAATAACACATCTCATTGACAGAATCATTTTTCCTCCCGCCTCTAACCTCTAGTGCTACCCCTGCGTTATGGTTGGCTAAATGAATAAAGAAACCAGTTAGTGCTGTACACTGCCACAAACTCTTTTAACCTACAACAAACCAGCATTACCAGTATATGATAGGGTGTTATTACAACTAAACAAAACAGAACTTCAAGGATGTGTTTGCCTGTCCCCCTCGTGAGTCGTGACTAATTGAAATTAGATTTGTTTATTAAGCTTTTTGAAGTTAGATTTATAGCCGGTACACAAATATTACTGCAACCTTTTACTTCTCAAGTGGTTACAACTAACTGTCTTTTCAGGAAATGGAACACAGATTCAGCAAGTCATTTTGATATACAAATTGTCATATCAAAGCAAAATCCCTTTGCATGTTAATTCACAACTCCATATCCTCATAACACGTTGGCTGAGATTTTCTATTTGGCTGGCTCAGAGCTCAAAATAAACCACTTTTTGCTAGATTGCTATCGGACAGCCATTCTGCCTTGAATAAACATTTTTGCTATAAATTAATCTATTAACCTTATATGCATTGTTGCCATAGTAACATATCATAAATCCTTTCACACAATGAAGGTCAAACAGGTTATTGTAGAAATACCTGCTTCTAAACGAACGAACATATTGTTCACGGTTTCATAAATTACAAAATAATTTGAAATTGAGTAAGCTAGCAACAACAAACAATAAAACATGAATACATTGTTGAAAACTGTATTGCATCCATAGAAAACTTTTTATCCTATGCATCATAGCAGAAAGGTGTGATGATCACTCTATGTAAACTCACTGAATCTAGCTATATAAGAAGCAGCCATAAGAGGGTTAAACAGTAAAATCTTAAGGTAAGTTTGCCTCATAAACACACAAGACTATCATTAGGATATCATTCTACACTCTTCCCTTTCAATAAAAATTGGTAATTTCTCTGTTGCAAGTTTTATCTGTAGACGCTGACCTGAGTTCTTTACCAGCTTGAAAGAGCGCTGTCGAAAATGTTTCAACACTATTTCTTTTTTTTGCAAGGAACTCTTACACCTTGACACGACAACTATATTACATAACATTGGCAGCTTTATGGAATGTAAGCTGACTACAGCCACGACTTGTGAAAAAGGTTTGTTAACCATTTCTGACCTATAATTTGACCTTGTTTACACAAGACTACAAAAGCGTTTGGTAACATTCTGTCTATCATTGACCAGTTACATAAGAGCTGTACTTATCACAGCTTGTTCATAACTAAATATTGTTAGAAGTTGTTTACAAACCTGTAGCTTTGTGTGTTTGTCAGGAATCGGTGAATCCGGGGCGAATGCATCCAGTTCAAGCCTCCACCTGGTAACAATGATAACAAACAAATATTGACGCTATTTGAAACACAGAACATTTGCCAGACAACCTCTAGCGGGTTAATATAGAGAAAACATAATAGATTTTGGTCAAAATAGATCAATTCGCATGAAACGCATCACTAACAGTCTAGACTTTGAGAAGTGCAAGAACTTCTAAAACTAGGCTGGAAACAAGGTCAGACCTCTACTTGCTGCAGAGGCCAGCAGGGAATTTTTCATTACAAATCCTGCAAAACTAAGAGTCAATGTTTGCTGCCAATCTAATCAAACCTAGGCTAACACAGGAGGCTTTGACCTTCCAACAACCTTTCACACCAATTTTATCACCCTCGGGCAGAGGTGAGAGCTGCCAATAATGAATACATCTACGCAACGGAGGAGCGTTACCCTGTCATAGCCTGTACCATTCTGCCCAACGACAAACTGATAGCGTTATCTGAATGTTTGTTTTCATTTATCTAACTCAAGTTGTTGCAGATGAGTGTGAACTTTGGGATATAGTGTTTATTGTTCTTCCTTGACTCAGGCGAACATGTGGAGTGCAAATGTCAATTTAGCTGCAATTGGTAACTATTTTAGATTTCTCAGCAAATGCAGAACATTCCTTACGTTTTAATTTATTTACTGGCAAGCATTGCGAGAGCCTTAGCAATGACATCAATAATATGTCCAGAATAGCCTTGGTCACAGGGTTACAAGGCTGGCTCTAGTCTACTTGACCGTAACCAAACATGATTTAACGATAAACTAGCGATGGAAAAGACAGTTTTCACTCACTAAAAATGACAATAATTGACATTTATAAAATAAGTACATTTTAATTAGAAATACCATTAATGTCTGGACATAAACTGTGAACAAAATGACAATAAAAGCGTTACCAACTGATGTTCTGTCTACGCATGGCAGAAACTAAGCATTTCTCTATTACAGGGAAGAAGCTTTACTTTATGAGAAGGGTGTGTTATGTATTCCTTAACAGTTTCAGCAGCAACAGATATTACCGCTTAAATGATTCCCAATAAAATGACAAATACAACTTTTGTTTTATAACCTGCAGGCTTTGATATGTGATCGGCAGTAAGGGCATTTGACCCTAATAGGCAATAGATGTATTGCAAAAGAGTCATTCTGTCTGCCAGTTATTTGGCCAGTTGGTATAACAAACTGTTTTTGTTCTCATGTCAATTTAATGAGAAAAGGAAGAGCAAGTGCAATGTTTATGCAAAATAAATTTTTGCATATGTTCAGATAATTTAAATAATGAAAAACTGGCTGTCTTCCTGTCATGGCATCTTAAAGTGAAAGGAGAATATTTCAGTCGAATGGTCATTAACCACCGAGAAAATTATTTCACTGAATTCTTAACAACCTTGTTATGGCCTATACATGGACTAGTCAACCCTTCATTTGTACCGCTCTGATTGTTGCAAGTTGGTTTGAAGTTCTCACCTCTAAGTATTCAAGAAGTAAAAAGTGATTTATGTATTTTTTCCCTAGCCATTGTAGAATCTGAATAACTCCACCCACTGAGTCACAGACATAGTATCCATTGGTTATAGACTGCTATTGTAGTATGCACACTTTTACTTCATATTTGCAATGTTCAAGATCTGTAGGTTGATAAATTAATGAAAAATGAGGTAACTGTATAAATTTGTAGTACACTGTATTTTTGTAGTACACTGTATTTGTGTAGTACATTGTATTTGCAGTACACTGTATTTGTAGTACACCGTATTTGTAGTACACTGTATTTGTAGTACACTGTATTTGTAGTACACTGTATTTGTAGTACACTGTATTTGTAGTACACTGTATTTGTAGTACACTGTATTTGTGTAGTACACTGTATTTGTAGTACACTGTATTTGTAGTTAATGTAATTGACTACAAATACAGTGTAGTTGATTCACAGTTTCTTGTAGTGTAGCTTGCAGTCTACTTAACTTGAGCTACTACTAGAATGGCCCTGGTTTAGGGACTACCAGCCAACATATCCTTGAGCATACAGAGAGCTGGCTATTCATGCTAAATCTCATCTTAGCTAATCTAGGAAATTAAACAGCTTTACTTGATGCATGAACAATTCACACCACTCTTATCAATATGCTTGAAATACTTCACTCTGACCCTATTAATGGTGTTTTTCTATTTATCATTGTTCGACTTATAGAATCTAAATTATTCATCCTTATAATGCAGATAACATTCACTTTCTAGTGTATAGCTTGTAGGACCGGCATATCACTTATCTGATCATTAGCGAACAAAACAAACGATAGACTTATTTGGATACAAGTTAATTTGTGAAATGTGGACTAAAATTAGGAAAGGAAAAACAATGCAGGATTACTCATAGCAATAAAGAAAAACGAAAACTATCAATGAGCTTTGTTAGCTAACTGGCTATACTGATTTAGATATAAAGTGAAGATGGTTATTGTATCTACGGATGACAGCTAGAGATGGTAGTAATGATGTTGGGTCATATCTTGAACAAGATATCACACTAGTAGAAAAACAGGAACAAGTAGCTCACCTCACAAACTTCCAAGCTGCAAGGGCACCGAGAGCACCAGTCCAAATGATAAACAGCAAAAGGGAAACTCTACATAATAGAATATTCCAATGATAAACAGCTGCATCGCTAGTAGCTCAGCTACTACTAAACCTGCTATGAATACAAAGGTTGTTTAACAGTATAGACCAAGTAGATCATGAACTAGCATGTTACAGGATAGCACAAGAGCCAAGAGTGCTAAACCTGATGATCATTACATTTTTGCAGTTCTCAACACATGTATGTAGTTTGTTAGATATTCAGTAAAGTCAGCTAAACTCAGCTAAAAACTACTGTTGGCTGCCATCAACAATCAGTGCTTGCGGCAGCCAACAGTAGTTTTTAAGCTATGAATACTATTATCTTGTAATTTGTGTTACAATCACTGCAATGTGTCAGCTTTTGCATACGCATTTAAATGCCAGCTTTATGTGTGAAGTATCAATGATATACAGCCCCCCTGTATATCATTGATACTTCACACATAAAGCTCCAATGATATACAGCCCCCCTGGGGGGCTGTATATCATTAGAAGTATGCACAATTGAGGTAAACAATTAGTATCATATAGCATAGGAAAAGTAGGAGCTTCCAATTTAACATCGAAAACCAGAAAAACAAATTACTTGTAAATTTAGCTACTGTATTCAAAAATATCAATCTTCACCCAATCAAGTTACTCAAAGATTAAAAAAACATTCAAAGAGTGCTGTTAATTGGATTAGCTGACTGACCCTGACCTTAGGCCTGCCTTTATGCATTTCTAGCATTGAAATTCTTGCAAGAATTTCAGTGCTAGAAAATACGATTATTTAAAAATATTGACATTTACCTAGAACTAGTAAAAAGAAAAGTTGATTGTGCAAATAAAATTGGTAAGGATAAAAAGGATTGGCATATTGAAACAGAAAAAAATAACTGAGCTAGGAGAGGCAGCACATGTAATCAAATTACGCAAGCGCAAATGATGATGAAATAAAGCCAAATAATGCATTTCTGGTATTATCATTTGAAAATTTAACCAGTAAAACCACGTTTTACAACCAATGCCAATATTATATCAAAGTATTCATTCAACTATGAATTGCACGAGTTTTAAATAATATTATCTTCAGTGTGTTGTTGTGGCAGTTACAAACAATGAAGACAAATTAAGCATGAGTAACTCACCTGTGTATAATGATTGTGGCGAGAATACTCCCAACTATTAAAACAGTAGGCCAAAAGAACGGAAGCTTGGTATAACTAACAAAGTATGTTACATTTTCGTTTTTATCGTCTTTGCTAGGGATTTCGCTTTCCTTCTTCACTGGCATTGTCCGTCTATATTTTCTTTCATATCGGTGACCGCAACATGTTCCTGTAGATCTCCCACGTTTTATTGCGTACTCATGTTTGCTGTATAAAAATTGCACCGCATTGAAACTGTTGCTAATGTCACCTAGTGTTAAACGCACTCTTCCATAACGATAGTATTAAATCTATCACTCCACATCTGCTAGACTATGACCTTAGTAGAGTTTTTGAATCTTCTTCGCTGCGTTGCAGATAGTCCGGGCTACTGCAATATCAGGAAGTGCCACGACCCATAGCAAATATGGTCTGGGTTCTGTTATAGGTAAACGTAAGAGAAGTTGTGTACGTCCCGTATGGAAAATAAAAAGCGCTAAAGAGTCGCAAAAATTCCGCTAGATTCGTTTTATTGTGAACTCGGCCTTATGACGGAGCAATCTGGCCGCATCATGACAAGGTCGAATGTGTAAATTGAAGCAACTGTTTTAATGAATATAGGTTCAAATGCTGAGCTTTCAGACAATGAGAAGGGTAATAATGTATATAAATAAACAATTATGTTACCACATAACATGTCTGAGTAAATACGCTAATTAGGAAAACTTCAATTTCCATAAGAAATATATCTGGTAGCAAATAGTCATCACTTCTTACAAACAAGCTGTCACATCGCACTCCGCAATTTACAATTGGGTTAAATGTTAGGTTCATTTCTGTTTGCAAATTATATAAATAGGTTGACAGACAAAATGATAAAAGATGAATGTTTGCAGATGACTTTGTTATTTGCGAATGGTGTAGGAACAAAGTGAAACAAGCCTGGAGAAGTTGAGAAACATGCTAGAAAAAAAGGAATAAAAATTAGTCAAGCAAAGAAAAAGTACATGTGTTGAATGATACCACTTATTTAAGTTTGCAAGATTTCAGGTTATAGTGTTAAAAGAGAAGGAATTTAACTATTTGGGTAAAAGGTATACAGTGAAAAGAAGTGAGAATGAGGTTCAGGTAAAATGGAATATGTGGAGGAAAACTTCAGGTTTTATCTGTAATAGAAAAATATTGGCTAAAATAAAAGAGAGGCTGTAAAACCTAGAAGTGGGATCAAAAATACTGTATGGTATGGAAATGGTAGTTTTGACCAAAAGACAAGACACTTAGATAGATGGGGCAGAGTTTACAATTTCTAGGTCTGCATTGAGACTGACAAGGAGGCATAAGGCTTAGTGGTTGATGGGGTGTGCACACGTGAGAAAACAGTGTTGGAGGTAGAGCGTAACAGATGAGGAAGAGAGGAAAAAGTTAAAACAGAAGGCACTTATAATGAAGACTCATAGCAAATATGGTGAAGAAAAACATGAAAGCGCTGAAAGGGATGGCTATTAACGCACTGTGCCAAAAAATCTGCTGTGGCAATCTTTATTAGAGAAAATATCAAAAGAAGAAACCTGTTTGAAGGCAACTAGATGCGACACTCCGTAAAAAGTCCTAGATCAATGTTTATCTTTGCTTGATGCAAAATAAAGTATAAGTGCTCCAATATCTGGCCTATAGCAGCACAACCCTTGAAGAACACTTCTGCTATTCAAGAAGCACCTTATGTGTAATTTTTTCTTTGTTATCTTTGTTATGCCTTACATGTAAGTTGATAGATCTATTCTACTTATTCTCGTGTGGCTAGTTTTTTGAAGATAAGTTTTTAACAAACAAAAATCATTGTATGCTAATATGTTACTGTCGTATCAAAAACATCTTAAAAATTTCTTGCCTATGGTTATGTACGATACAAAATTCCAATCCTGTACATTGGTGTGCCCATGTATACACTTTAAATATGGCACACAGCCTGCATTCATTTAGTTTTATGAATATATAGACAGCCTGGATATCTAGCAAGTGCTGCATCTAAAATTGTTAACCAAATAACTGTTATTCATAACTTCTTAGCATGCCAGATCAGCAATGAACACAGAACACTCATAAAAATTTAGTTCGAGCTCCTGGGTAGCTTTTGGTTGTCAAAGAAATCTAGAGTTATCTTCACTATAAGCGCTTGCTGTGTAAAGGACGAGTAAATTTTGGGCGGGATGGTTCTGTAGGCTAAAGGTTCATAGATTCGAAACATTCGCTTCTATCGATACACGTTTACATACTTACACTTCGTTGATAGTCTTCACGTTAATTTCGCATTCGATCGTTGAAATCTCCTCGATTATGGCTAAAGACTTGTCTAAACTGTTTTTGTTTGATGTAGATGGAACTCTTACCGCATCTAGAAAGGTGGGCACACGAGTAGATTTTTTATGTAGCTGATTTGATGTTATTTAAATTACCCACAGGTTTCATAGTATATATTCACATATACATGTAGTATATTTTAGAAGCTTTTTCTCTTACTACCGATGTTGTGTTAGTTTGTAATAAGGTTTTTATATTGATGTTGTAAAGAGGTTAATGATTTTAAGTTTTATAAGTTGTTTTCTAGCTATTGAAGTATGCAATAATACATTACAGTGTACAGATCCGTATTGCACAAGGTTTACAAGGAGTTTTTACCCGCTTGTCAAAAATCAGTTTTTCACGCATGCATTTGGATTCTGCTGTTTACACATGTCTTTTTTCATGTTTGTCTTTTTAACTGGTCTGGCTCACAGGTTAAAGAACATGCAAACTCTATGAACAGTTATCATCTTACAGGTAATTGAACCTGCTATGGAAGAGTTTATGAAAAAAGTAGGCGAAAAAGTCACTATAGCTTTAGTGGGTGGATCAGACTTTGTTAAGATTAATGAGCAGATGAATGGCCATGCTCTTGACATGTATGAACATGTGCTTTCGGAAAATGGTCTGGTTTACCATAAACAAGGCCAGTTACATTCTACAAAGGTATGTTGAAAATGAGTTTAGTTTGTTATCTACATTGGAAAGACAAGGTTTTCGTTTGGCTCAAATTTTTTATCAGTTACCGCACGTCAAATGAAAATCTAAGTACCTTGTCATAACTCATGGGGGTTGCATTAAATTTGCTAAGTATATGTATAAAAAATGAACAGATCTCAATCTTGAATAGGTTTTATTATTGTAGTTATTGTAGATATACTTACAGATATATTTACAGATCTATAGATATGTTTTAGATATTTCTAAGCATGAACTAATATATTTTTTATATATTCTAGAGCATTCAAGAACATATCGGTGATGAACCTCTTCAGACATTTATTAACTTTGCCCTCAAGTACATGTCTGAGTTGACCATTCCATGCAAAAGGTTTGTACATGAACTTTTCACAGTATTTTGTCTTATCACACTGTTTCCTTGTTGAAAATGTGTCAGCATTTATTACAGCCCATTTTAATAGGGAGTTTAAGCTCATTCATACTAATTTAAAAACTATTTAATTTGCAGGGGCACATTTATAGAATTTAGGAAAGGAATGTTAAACATTTGTCCAGTTGGGAGAAACTGTTCTCAGGCTGAGAGAGATGCATTTGGAGAATATGACAAGGTATTTTTAATATATAATTTGGAAAAGGATTTTTTGTTTTACCTTGTGATGCGATGAAGCACTGATTTTCATTGGGGTGGTATTAACCGTAATCAGAGAGGCTGTTCAAAATGTTAATCCTAAATTTTAAAGACACATTTTAACCTTTTTCAATATTGTGTGTCCACCTTTAAATTGATGCAAACTTGAAGCATATTGCTTGGATTAATATAAATGTGAAAATTGTATGCTCAAAACTGAAGAATTATTTACCTGGTAGTGGTCAAATTATAGTCATGAACAAGTCACTGGAGTTATGCTCTCACAATTGTTGAGGTACCTGCCTCTACATTAATTATAGCATTTTACTTGTATGATTTTAATGGTTTAAAAAGCAGAAATATTTTTTACATAAGCAATTTTAGGCTCATTATTTTATTAGCTTACAGGTCCACTCCAGTGAAAGTGCAGGTAAAGTATTTTTAGGTTACTAAATCAGAGCAAACAATTGTAGGATTATATGAAAAAGAAAATCTTTACTTGTAGTTTTTTATGCCGCTGTTTTTGTATATTTGATGGCAAACAAAGGGAATATTACTAACTTAATTCAACACAAGTGATGTTGTTACACACCGACCATGAATCAAATATTGTACCTGGTTTTTCAATCACCATTTAGTGGAGTTGTCTTTCCATTACTGTTTATAATCGTCCAAGATAGACAACTCTTTACTATTGTTACACAAAAAACTTGCTAAACAATGCAATATTTCAGTATTATTTTCTAATGTGTTTATATACTTTATTTTGTCTGTTTCATTTGCCTTTTTGTAGGTTCACCATGTGAGGGAGAAGTTTATCGCTGCATTGAAGAAGCAGTTTCCAGATAATGGCTTGATCTACAGCATTGGTATATTGAATTACTTTATTGATACATTAATCAATGGTTCTGTTATGATGATCATCAATACTGGTCAGTCGGATGAGTTTGCTTATCTGGTCTTAGCACATTGTATCTGTGGTATTGGTACATTGATCTATAGTATTAGTACCGGGATCTATAGTATTAGTACGGTGATCTATAGTATTAGTACAGTGCTCTATAGTATTGGTATACTGATATATAGTATTGGTACTCTGATCTATAGTATTGGTACACTGATCTATAGTATTAGTACAGTGATCTATAGTATTGGTACACTGATCTATAGTATTAGTACACTGTTTTATAGTAGTGAAACATTGATTTATATAATAGCATTGAAACATTATTCTATAGTATTACAGCATTTACGTATAGTATCAATATGTTTATCTATAGTGTTGATACACTGATTCAATGCACTGATGCATTGACTTAATAGTATGGATACATTAATCCGTAGTATTGGTACATTGGTCAATCTTATTTTTACATAGGTCAGTGAGATTGCTATGTATTCAGAGTTATTATATAGAATGTGTATATCTATTAAATTAAACAATTTTGGTTAAAGGCTCAGATCATGCAAAAGTACGTAGATAACAAGTGGAGCGGCATGCTCTGAGCTTACCTATAAATGAAGGCTCTAAGCTTAATCTTGTAACCATTATGATCGGCAGCCACTTGTCAGCCATTGTCATCTTGCTCCAAATCTCAGCACTTCTGGTAACTTGCTAGATATGCGCATATCTATATTGCAGGTGGTCAAATAAGCTTTGATGTATTCCCAGAGGGTTGGGATAAACGCTACTGCTTGAACCATTTGTTGACAGAAGAACACAACTTCACTGAAGTGCATTTCTTTGGTGACAAAACCTTCCCAGTGAGTAGCTTCCACTCTGTGTGTACACTATTTCAGTTGTCTCCTCTGTAGGCAATTTTACTGTTGGTTTTACCTGTTGGTAACTTTTATTTCATCGCTAGAGATTGTTACCACGTATTCAACTTGCACTTTTGATGTAATGCCAGCCATGTTTAATTGCTGGAACAACTCTTTTGGTATGAGCAGCAACAGTCGATAAGATTCCTTCAATGCACCATTGAAGTCAAATTGGAGATAAGCTCTGATATATAGTCATTTTGCCTTTAAAAAACGAGAACAAATGTAGCCATAACAATGGTTTGATAGGGATTGGTTAATAAATGTACGAATTGCCAAACTAGTATTTACCTTACCATCCCTGATCCCACCTTACCCATTCCTGACCCAACTTTACCCATTCCTGACCCTACCTTACCCATCCCTGATCCTACCTTCCTCAAACAGTTGCTGGAAATAATTATTTATTGGCAGCTAAGAAAAAGCTCGATGCACTAAATTACAATAACAATGACAGCATGGACAACTAAGACATACATGCACTTTTAAAATTATCCATTATCTGTTAATGGCAGCAACTCATCACATTACAGCTAAAACATTGCTGCCAGAGAATGAAAAAACTAGCAATCTTTTTCAGGTGATGCGTATTAGGTCAAGAGGTCACACCTTTAGGAACAGTCGATGTAACCATCAGTGATATATATTTTGTTATATAGATCGTATATTCCCATTACATTTTATTGCAGTTTTAAGCTAATTTTGAATTCATTTTTATGCTTATTAACTATTGAATTGCAGGGTGGCAACGACTATGAGATCTTTGAGGACCCGAGAACTATAGGGCACACCGTAACTAGCCCAGATGATACCATGCGCCAACTGAAAGAGCTGCTCTTCAGTTAATGCTAGTTACGACTAGGATATCTCTAGTATAACAGCATAATTTATAACTACACATGACACTGCTTTACTTTTCAAGTTACAAACAAGCTGAAATTAACTGAGTTCGACCATGGTAGTTCAACAATACGGTCCATTTCAGAACATTATGACTGGCATTAGGAGTAGAAACACTTTCTTACGCAGCTATTGCTCCAACACAATCACTACGGAATAGCAGGTACTTTTGGCTTGAATCTCATTAATCTCCCAAATTTCTCTTTTTTTAAAACTTTAATAATCTTTCATCTCCATTTTATCTATTTATGCAAAATGCGCGAATTTCATAATGACAGAAATCCGGGATGAATATATATTATGTAACTTCATGCTTTATTGCTTTGCTAACAAATTTAATACATGAACTATTATAAAACATGAGCAACCATAATAGTGGTGAAGACTTCAACAACGGTCAATAAAAAGAATACACGAGGAATAAAAATACATGAAGAAAAAAGCAGCAGTTGAAAGCCAAACAACATCAAATCAATGTTGTAAACACTGCGAGCTTCCCCAGCCATTGTAAGACTTCGCACAATACCTCTAAGCTTTTACTTATGATTAGGAGTTATCATCTCGTAGTTCTACTCTTGCTGTCAGGTGCAGGCAAATTCTCATTCGCATGCTGACGCTGCCTACACCTGTGAGCCATCCCATCGATGGTGTGTTACGCCTTCCTTCAAGTGAGTTATTTTGACATGTACAGCCTGGTATCTCTCGTTTTTGGGTGGTGCCAGACACTTCTGAAATGTCACTTCATCTCCAGCAAGGGGCACAAACTCTCCATCAATGCTAAATTTAAATATGCATATAGCTCAGCATAAATAGTAAACACGAGGGCTCTCGGAGGAACGAGGTAGAAAGAGGATATATTACAGTGGAAACAATGATTGTAGCTAAGACCTATAGCTTGCTAGAGCTTTGATATTGCACCCATCACGTGTGATGGTTGAGGTTTTGGCTTGAAGCTTGTAAACAGGTGACAAAACTCCAAATTATATTCTTTCTGATGAATGGAAAAAAGTTGATAAACAATCTCTTGCAACTGAACAGAAATGGTAAAAAGTAGTTTCCCAAAAACCTTGAAGCTAGGCATGTGTGATATTGAGTACAGCTTGTTAAGAGATGTGTAAACATACTCCGAAACATGAACAAATAAGTCGGATCCTCCTTCCACAGGGGTAACAAACCCGTGACCTCTCTCCCGACAAAACTCCTTTATAACTCCATCAAGTCTTGGTGACTGTGCAGCGACCTCCGACCTGTTGAGAGCAATGCCCTGTGTACTGTTAACATGCTATTAACATCAGGCGGACTGAGCACTACATACATGATGTGTATTTGTTTCTGCTTTGTACAATCTGTGTTTTCTCGGTGAAATAAACATCATTTAGAAAAAATAATTTTGTCTTTGCATCGACACCCTTATAGCTGGTAGGCCTGTAAATAGGCAGCAAGTTTCAATAAACTAACACGTGAAATGATAGACCAGAAGTAAAGAAACTCCTTTGCAAGTTGAAACTATATATAGTGTAGAAGAAAATAGGAACAATTTAAGAAATGCAAACAAATACTGAATCATTAGGTGAGACTAAAGGCTCAAATATTTGTTTGAAGAAATAAAAAAGATGGATGATAAACAATGGCCAAAAACTAACTAATCATCTACTGAATGAATAACTTTGAATGCCAGCTAATGTAATGTGAGTTTTCCAGTATTAATAGGAACTTTCTCCTCAAAAAGCATAATCAAATGCAAACATAAATCAAATGACGACAAGTTGTGATCACTTACGCTGACTTGGTCCGTTGCCTCTTGTGGATGAAAGGAGATGGTATACGAAAAGAGTCATTTGAGTTACTTTGGTTGCTGCCGTCTGCCATTTTATTCTAGATGGAGATCTGAAAAAAGTATGAAGATATTATCTACTAATTCAGCTACTTGTACTTATATTGGTACATTAGAAATTATGAAATTAGAACTAGACAGCGAGTAGATTGCATAATATCGCTATTGAAAATTGATTGTATTAATGTCTCAAAAACAAATAAATGAATGATGTATGTTTCTACACTGGCTCGCAGGCGTCAAGGTTGGTGATTAGTGATTACTAATATTTTAAAATATTGACAAACATAGTGGAAAGGCTTAACCAAGCAGTGCAGAAGATAGAATTATTCGCTATTTTCAGTTGTTCAGTTGCAGTCATTAATATTTGAGCTTCATTATTTCACGAACTAAATGCTCGGCGTTGAACGGGTATTAAAAACAGATTATAAACAGTGGCAGATAATGTAGTTGCCATTGGCTAATTTGAGTAAGCTAGCATACGTATTGCTAAACTTACTAATAAGAGCCGTGAGATCAAGCTTTAGTGACGTTGTGCATAACATAGAGTCGCTATGCATATTTTAACCGGGATAATGACTATCTGCCCAATGAATTGATTATACCCCGTGTAGTTTAATAGGGTAGCTTAATGGGTTAGCTTGTCACCTTGTGAATGGAAGGTTTCAAGATCAAATCCTCTGCGATTCGGACTTTTTATTGCTAAATTTTAATCGCTCTAACTGGACTTTGGGTGCACAAAAAGACAAACACTGTGATTTATATATATATATATATATATACATAGATAAAAAAAACCTCCCCTATCACTCAAGCTAAAACAAAAACTTATGGAAACTTGGTGAATTTTATGACCATGTTACTGAGGACATATGCATGGATTTGTTGGAGCTTTTGTAATGGGATAGACAAGTTTTGTATTCAGCATCAGCGATGGCCAAGAATTGAAATACGCAGCAATTAATAGCATTTTTTCCTTGCTATATGATTTTATAGAGCTATGATCTTTCAGATATCCATTTGAATGCCAAATCATTGCTGAAGCAAATAAGGAACCACTTCCCTTTGCAGCCCCTTTGATTGCTTTATATTTAAAAAAAAGTAGAATAGAATAGAGAGGCTTACAAAATATTACTTCCTCTTAACACTGACCAACTTTTCCACGTAAGATTTGGTGAATATATTTAAGCTTTAATACAGTGTAAAATCCTAGTGTTTATTAAAGTTTCATATAAAATTAACACATGCTGGTGTTCAAACAGATGCTATGTGAAGAGTGAGCTTTTATACAAAGCTGTACTTGAACTGCTTATATGGGCGACGTACGCCATTGCTAAATAAATTGGTCTACCTAGAACGTTGATCCTCTCAGTTTACAAACTAATATCTCGGCCTTTCAGCATTATCACTGGGAGTTGTTAACTATGAGATTATGTGTTTCCCAATAATATTTGACCGTTTACTTTGGTTCCACGAAGCCTTTACTTTGTTCCCCTCATAATTAGTTTAAACGATTTATAATCTGAATAGAAGAAACAACCTTAAAGTCTGATAAAGATGCAATGAAGACATTAAGGAATAACTCTATAATCTTGGCTTCTTGTTGAAGAGGTCAACTTGTTATAAGATTTTATTGATTTTTTTGTGAAACTTTGACGTCTTTATGATGTTACAACTCAAAGGTGGTACAATAACAAATTTATTCATTAGATGCTGATTACTAGTACAATCTATCTGGACATAGTAAAGTTGTCAAAATGTGTCGCACATCATATCTACTAACAACTAGTCATTGTGCAGAGCATAGCTACTATCTTGAACGATACACAGCAAAAGCTGTCAGATATTATCCTAGTTGTAGAACTCTAATGAGATGTGAAATCACAAAACATGGACAGTATCACAGCTCATTTACCATTATGGCGTCAATATTATTGTTTATTAGTCCCCTGGCAGTCTAGTGTGCAGTGGGAGATTGTCAGGTATATCAATAATACACAGAGAATAACTGTGCAATTATTTTATAAGAAGGAAGTCAATTGGTACAGGTGTTAGTGTCAGATTTCCATGCTGACTGTCGCGAGTTTAAAAGGAATATTTGATCCCAACCGCAAATACTGGGTTGGGACGAACGGACAACCAGACAAACACCACTCTAATTATAGTGATGATTATAGTAAAGATTAGTGCGATACATTTATGGCTCCACTACTGATATGACAAATGATATGCGCGGAACATGACTTTAATTTATAGCTGACGTAGCATCAGTGTTTCTTGTTAATATACATATATTTGGTCTGGCCTTATTTTTAGCGCTAACGATGAGAGATGATGAAGTTTTTTCTAAGGAACTGCCAAAAGCAAGGCTATTTCAAATTTTTATTTGCAATACGGTAATTTAAAAAATGACTAAAGCCTGACCACATGCATATGAAACTGACATATTTGTAAAATACTTTATTACATGAATATTTGTCCAAACAAATGTCCATATTTGAAAAAATGCTGTTCATATTTGGACAGCTTGTCTAAATTAAACCATATTTTTACCAAAACTCGCTATAAAATTCAATCTCCATATTAGACATGTTGAAGCTTTCGATTTTGTGGTATTTACCAATCCCAAGTTAGATATTAGGAGTGGCATTTAGAAAACCATTTTCTGTAGTGCCAGTTGATAAGCTAACAACCAAACTTGCAACTAATTCTCAACATGTCATGGTTTAGAAGTATTTTATTAAGGAAAGTTATATATATCAACACTATTTTAACGCTTTTAAATGAGTAAGAAAAGAGCCAGTAAACTCGCCTCGACTCTAGGTTGCCTAGCTATCGACCGATCAGATCAACTTCAACCAAGAAAAAGCAACAATGTTTGTATGACGTTTCAAAGAAAATGCTAAAAACGGGTTTGAATGTCTGATTTACAAGATGCTTGAAATTGCATGGCTGCAGTGTTTCGAAATTTGACAAATTCATCTTAATGCTTTTGTAAGTGAAGTGAGATTTTCAATGTTGTAAATTTAACTAGTGGTACTTGAAGTTTACTTAACCACAAATTTTAAATGCTAAACTTACTATCTTTATAAGATAGCAGCAAACTACTAAAGATATTTTTTATCAAGTCTAGAGGAATATTAGTAGAACAGTTAGAGTTTCCAATATGAATTTATTTTATTTATGCATTTATTTTAAAAACAATTTGAAATTTTAAAGTTTGAATGAAGACATTACTAAAACACAAAAATAGTCTTCTGCAATATCCGCATTTCAAATTTTGATAAAAAATAATCAACATTTCAGCTCGCAGCTTGTCTAATGAGAAACTTCACTCTTAAATTTGTATCATAATTTGGTATTCGCTTGGTAGGCAAAAAGCTATTTTTGTTTTTTACACATGATTTACATAAGTTATTTAGCAAAAAATATATTATTATTAGTTATTGAATCATTGATTAAAATTATTAATTGTTGTGTGGTCATGGTATATCAAAGTACTTTTCTTGAAATACAAGACATGTCATAGTTTGCTAATGACAATGTTTTAACGCAACCAACTCATCCAAACACTTTATACTAGACTCTCCTAGTGTGGGTTCAATCAAACCTTAGGAACCTCAACAAGTTAATTTCAGGTTTTCAGTAGGTACTAAAACACACTCAAACGGTGTTACCAACTTGGTCCTTTAACAAATTGTGTTTATAACCCAAAGAAGGAACCATGTCGAAATGTAAGAAATAATCATTTCATATGAAAAAGATAAGAGTGAAAAGAGTGGTTTGGTAAAGAATAGTTAGGACCAAAATGAACTCTTTCATTTGAGTGCTATAAATCCTTGTGGGGTAAATACACACCACAGAATGAAATGGCATACCCATAACCCTGTACACGAATAATTTAAAAAATATGAACATGAACTGGTAGATAAAAAACAAGAATGAAATGCAATAAATCTCTGCTACCCTTGGTTACCAATAATTGTTTTGAAGAACGATATCGTTGAGGGCCTAAATACGGTTGGTAACATTTTAGAAAGTTTTAATGCTGAAGCACACGCACTTAGTATTTTTAATGTGTATGTTAACAGCTCACATCATCTAATGGAAGTCAACCCTTTACACACCTAATGGAAGTAAACCCACTACACAGCATAGACAGTTTATGCTTAGGAGAGCTTGGCAAGCACAGATATCCATTTGTGACTGCCATGATGGTGGGCCATATAGATTTGCTTTAGCCATCTTGCTACCAATAAAATTGCTGCTTCCTCATATTGTAACATATATCGCAACTTTATTTGTTTATGTAACATCAAGCGTTCATCAGTGTTCATCGAAAGAGTAAGAAAACTGTTAGTTTCCAATACCGAAATGGTTGAGATAAATGAACTACTCCAATTATGTGATAAAAATTCAGAATTAACAGAATGTTGTTATTATAAAGTCATCAACATGGTTACATTATGCCCCATATCAATGCAAAAAGGTTTCTTTAAGATGCTTGTCATAGGGGAACAAACAAAACATAGGAGATAAACCTGAAACAGGTTCCTGTAGAAATCAATTTTTGGCAATGTGATGCCAAACCTTTCTGAACAGAAGTAAAAATAATATGAAGTAGATATAAAATTTTTGATGCAGGCTCATGCATAATAGGTGATGGGCATGCGTCAACATTTTAAAAACTAATTTGTAAAACAAATTGATCTTTATTGACATAGTATCATGAAGTACATGCATTTTTCTTTCTTCAAACACAGCTACAGTTAAAACACAATACTAAACAACTTGCTATTGGTCATGCAAAATATGAAAGAGATTACAGCACCGTCATTAATTTCTAAGAAAAGTGCATGATACCTAAGGCTAGAGACACGAAGCGAAGGCGAAAAGAAAAATTAGCCTTATTGGAATAATGGCACCGGAATGAAGTACCTAAGTGTGCACATGATGTTTAGAACAATCAGCCAATCACAGCTAGGTAATTCATGTATACAACGTGAGAAAAAATCAAGACATTAAATAACTTTATCATACTGAACCGGCTCGAGTAAATACCAACCTATTATTTAACCCAAGAAGTTAAACCAAGCCCTTTAACATATTTTTGATATTTATACACAAGATATCAATTAAACGCCCATTAAGCCGTAACTAGTCAGTATATGATAGTTTGCAGTATGATATTATCAAAGCACAGATCATCCGAAAAACAGTTTTTTTATACACTAGTACATGTACACTGTATTCAGAAATGTTATAATGTAAAAGGACAGGCTTGAAATATTGCTGGATCAAAGAGGTCTAGCACCATGACACCAAAATCAGTACAAACAATAGTATCATATGTCTATCCAATGCATTGTGAGCACCCTCAGCTGTCTTATTATTAGGCTTCATTGCAGAAGTATATACCATAAAATTGATTATTCGTTCAGCCTTTTTAGTTTGTCATTTTCATGAACAAAAATGTTAAGCATCAAAACACAACAAGCCAAATACTTCTCAAACAAGAACTCAACTCATTCAGATAAATGTTGCCAGATGTTATGAGAGTAATTAGTGGGATAACTGAAACTAATCATCACACTTAGAGACTACACTCACCATTAGCCATTTATTACCGCTCACTGAAACCATAGATGAACCTCATAACAAGCAAGTCCAAAAATGCACAAAGTTCTCACCAGTTGGCTTCTTTTCAACTCTCTCTGATTGAAGGTGTTTATGCATTAATTACTTGTGTTAAGTATTATTACCAGTTAAAAGCTTTTTTGTAATCATGCTTTTTTAAGACATTCTCTCCAATCTGATTAATACTTTAAACTATATCATTTAACATAAAATTGAGACAAAACTGCGGCTGAAACAGGAATTGTAAGAGTTTTTCAACTCTTAAATGCGACGCGATTTTTAAACTGTAGCAAGGTCTGTCCGTAATCACCAATGTCAATATGATTTCGATAAAGCATGTAGCGGTCCAGCTGGATAATAATTTTAACATTATTATACTTTGTATATGTCTAATGCAAAGTGATAAGGCAGGTGTCAGCTACTTTAAAGAAATTGCAGTTTGAAGACTTAATCACTTCAAATGGAAATTTGGAGATTTTTATATCTGATGAGGATCTTAATTGACTAAGCTAATCAGCAAACACGCATATTGCCACATATGATTAGAAAGACAAATTTAAAATTTAATTTTATCGCACTCTGCTATTACAACTGCTAGACATTCTATACTAAATGACATACATGTACTATCACTCAGTCTAGCAAAAACACAAATAAAATGTGACACGTATTTAGTCATACAATTTATTTATATATACAATCACTTGTTGAAAAGAATGACGTGTACATTAGAGGTTTTATGTAATAAAAATGCAGTAATATGCGCACTATCAAAATGGAATAACACATCATTTACCAAATGTTGAGATTTTTCTATAGGAAGTTTCATTGTATTGAGTAGACAAAAACTATATACTGTATTAGTAATTTGTTCACTAAGGCTTAGGCCTTTACACTTATGATTGTATTCGGTCATATTTAGCAATAATGATGCTGCAACAATAGCAACATGCTGTGGGTACAACAAGTAATAAACCAAAAATAATTGTAGCGACTTGCATGAACTATAGCACCAATGATTCATTAAATTATGAAACAAAACAGCGAGGCTTCACTGCGAAATACAGTGTGAAAATTGACAATAAGTTAACCATTGTTAATCACAAGTTAAATGACCAAATGTTAACCAAAATTTAACCAATATTATAAATTTTTGCCATCTGTGATAAACTACACAAATGAAAC
This sequence comes from Watersipora subatra, assembly GCF_963576615.1. Taxonomy (NCBI): domain Eukaryota; kingdom Metazoa; phylum Bryozoa; class Gymnolaemata; order Cheilostomatida; family Watersiporidae; genus Watersipora; species Watersipora subatra. The sequence continues at coordinate 11,649,940 of NC_088711.1, read as the reverse complement.
CTATCGACAGCAACATAAAAACTCGCTTGCTTGCTTTTCAAAAGTTTTGACAAACTTTTGAAAAGCAAGCAAATTAGGAAATAGTTTACATTCACTCATAAAACGAAACACAAGTTTAGAACGAACGGTAACAACATATTTAAAACAAAATTAAAAACACAGTGTCATATATACCATATGCAAAACTAATAACTTTAGTATATAAAGATACAATGTTCGCATCTGATTGGCGTGTAGCAAGCAGTTGCGAGAAATGCACGTTGATAGCTGAACGAAAATTTAGTTTATTTTTGAAAAGGTTTTGATGTTGTTTTGAATGAACAAAAAACGCATCAAACATATAATTAATCTAAAGCAACTAATTGAATGAATAGAAAGTTTCTGAACTTTTAACTGTTTGCTTACCTATGTTTCCCTCTTAATTATTCTACGACCGGAAATAACAACTTGAACAGGTACATGTTGACCATTTTGAATTCGTCAACCAAAGCCACGCTCAAACAGGCCGTGTTTTGAAGATATTACGGACCGTTTGAAAACTTCGTTTGGCAATCGTTTACACGTGTACAATAATTGTAAACATTGTTAACAAACTTAATGAATCACAAACATATCAACTCCAAAAAAAAATTACTGGACCGAGAATGTTGCTATTACAAAAAGAAGCTTACCATCTTACATGTTTGTTATTTGGCGATGTCGACGTTTGGTTTAGGTCAAATTTAATATTGAGCATAACGATACATTTACGATCGGTTGTAATTAGGCCACGCCTCTTCTAAACACCAGTACAGCAATGTCGTTATGTAAACAATTAAAGCAGTGACTAGATTGATAGCGTCTCTTACAGCTCCAAGAGATTGTCAAAAATGATATAGAAGGACAATTCAGTAAAAAGAACTAATTCTAAATCCATATTTATAGCAGCAATGTGTCTCAGCTGATACTTCTGTATTACGAATAACTATGAAATTTCATGTCTGACAAAATTGTTTATGAACTTAAATTAACAGGCCAGCGTATTAAGCATACAACTAGTAACTACCATATGACTTTGGTCAGTATCATTTAGTTTTGAAAAATTTGAATGTAAGTTATCATTCATGAATTGAACGTCTTTGTTCTAGTTATACGCTTGAATAAGTGTTACATATTTGCATGCAGGATATATACACGCCCAAGACAATAACTCTCGGCGTAAGCTCTAAACTTGACACAGACCATTTGTTGAAGACTAAAATAGATAACAGGAGCCTTTTTTAGCTTTAGTTCTTTGCAAGCATATTTGGTTGTTCAACGGTTGAAATATAAACAATTTTTAGTAAATGTTTAGGATAAAAAAAAACTTGACTTATGACAGAGATTTAAATTTATTTCTCTTTTTACATGCTTATACTATTGTCTATTTATTCACATGTCATAAGTGCCAGGTCATTGAAATGTCTAAGAAGCAGTGTAATTTGACAACATTCGTCAAAGGAGTTTGATAATACTCAATGGCAGCTTGGCCTTCCTAGAGGTTCAAAGCATTCCTCAAGAGAGGGCTCCAAGTACAATGTATATTTTCTTTCCGCAAAGAGCAGATTTCACTTAGGCTATAAAAGTCTTACAACTTAAGATTTATTTTTCTTTAGAGATTGACTGAGATCTATCTTAGCAGATAATTTTGCATTACAGCTATCAGGAAATATCTAATAGATTCTGTGGCCCCAGAGCATTTTGTCAACAAATGGCTTCAGTTAGTCAATGTTAGACTTCAGTTGTTACCACATTTTTCATGGTGGTTGTAGAGAATTCTTGTAAACCTGCATAACAAGTTGTACTTACTCAATGTAAGTCTCCGAGTAAGGAACACCAGCAACTAATATAGTAGGTTGTTATACTTACCCACCATATAATGTATTGTTAATATTTTTGGTTTTTGCTCTAGCCAATACACGGACAGGTATTGTAAGGAGATAATGGTAGGAGAAATGAAATGATATTTGAGCTAGTTTTAAATGTACTCTTTGTTGCCATTCTAATTAGAAATTTGCTATAGTTGTCTAATATACGTATATGTGTGTGTAGAAAACCTATATAGAAATCAAGAGAACATGCAAATAAGATCGACTGTCAATATTTGTTATTTTTTATTTACAAGCTATTATACAATTATCATCTATGTGCAATTCATACCGGTCAGGACCCAGTAATGACAATGTGAGTCAAATGCAGGTCTTGAAGCCTCTTTGGGCAGATATTCATTCATGCCAAAGATTTTTGGAAAAATTACAGGAAATGTCGAAAATCTCTATAAATTAAAGATTGCTGTATTGCAGCGAAAGCCGTGAATTTATCCATAGGTCTATTATTGGTATCTCTTAGGGAGCCGACTGAGTCTTTCCACGCTCTCCTGAAGCTTAGCCGAAGATATCTTTAGTGTGCCTTTGTATTTAGTGTCTCCATTTTTAACCTCGGGGAAAGCTGAGGTGTAAACTGGTGGGACGTACAAGTATTCTTTATTCTGCAGTGATTTTCCACCTTCGCTAGCTACAGTCGGTTTTGTTAGTCTCTGATTAAGTTCACCCAACTCTTCAGTGTTTGATATGGCTCTAAATGGTGCCATCCTGCGTCTGAAGCCATACTTCTCTAAAGGAGAACCAAACAAGGCTCTTTGCATGTCAACGCTAAATTGCACAAGAGCTGTAATTCATTGATTAATAAAAAGTAGAAATTTGTGAAAAAGAGCAAGTCTATGTTTAAATTAAAATGTAAGATATATATTAGTATAATATATATATAGATGTGTATAGTAGATAAATACTAACTATATTTACACTGATTCTATTATATATTATATTATATATTACACTGATTAATGTCGTTTAAAGCAAAGTAGAGACAAAAAACAATAAATAAATTATGGGTATTTTAAAAAATCTTATTTTGCATAACACTGTTCTATAATGTAAAATGGCAAGGTGTTGGTGTCTTGTATGGATGTTGGGTTTTTTTTTGGGAAGTAGGTATGTAATGGATGGTCAAGCAGATTGGAGGTATGATTTGTGTAAATATAATCCTTATACAAGAAAAACACATAAATAGATATTTTTGTACTCTCCAATAAACCAATAATTGAATTTTTTCTAACCTAACCTAAAAAATAGATGAGAAGCCAGCGTTTTTTTTACAGCTCATTACAAGCACATTCAAGTCAACTAGAATAAAATGACCTTCATGAGGTGACATTCATTCAGATAAAAAGTCTTGTACTAATCTAATATAAGAATATAGATTAGTTTATATAAGAACTTTAGTTCTTATATATTATTAAAATAATTTTTAAAAATGTTTTTTTTATTATTATCCAAATCAAAACGTTCTTAATTCTTATTAAATAAAAAAAATCATTTTCAATCTGATAGATAGTTTCATTACAAGTTCTGAAATGCTACTTTGTCAACTTATACTTACTGTTTCCTGGGTAATTCGGATCATTGTTCTCAATATACTTCACATGCTCTTTCTGTGCATCGAAATCATAGCGTGCTGCTTTAGAAGCTGCTGTCTCCTTTGATAATTTCTCTCCAAGAGCAATCACTTCAGATTCTGAGGTGACTGTTACAAATGGCGCCGCCTTCTTTCTAAAGCCATACTTTTCTGCAATAGCAATGACAATAAGCTAGTCATTAACTATATAAATTAGTTTTAGAAATTCACAACGAGTGGGGACGTTACAATTTACAATTATATATATAATTATATTATAATGTTCAACGTGTATAGTCAGATATATTTGCCAAAGGGTTGAATTAAGAGTTCAGTCTTCTGGCTTGGCCTTGCTGATTGAACAACTGCATAAACTTCTTTTTAATTGAAATACTTTTGAGGAAGCTGAAGATGAACAGGAGCTATACTCAATCCAGCTCAAAGTAGGCCTACCTAGCCTGTCTTGACAAACTGCTGTTTTTGCGGAGTTGTCCCCCAGCAAGCGCGGCAAGCAAAACAACAGTTGTTTTGCTGGCCGCGCTTGCCGGGGGACAACTCCGCAAAAGCAACAGTTTGTCAAGGCAGGCTAAGGCCTACCATGAAGTCTATGTCTAATTATGTTGTTTTTAAACCACTCGTGTAAGCTGAATTGCTCAAACTAGAGTGTTTCTTATTTATCTTACTCTGCACCGCTTTAGTTTAAAGTTCCAAAGCTGAAAGCTAAAACTCGAAATGTTTGCTCACTGTTTCCTGGATAGTTGGGATCGATCTTTTCTAAATACTTGACATGCTCGCGTTGATTATCAAAATCATGTCTCGCTGCCTTGGAGGCTGTAGTTTCTTTTGATAACTTCTCTCCAAGGGCTGTTACCTCCGTTTCATCTGTGATGTGAATGAAAGGCGCTGTTTTACGTCGAAATCCATACTTTTCTGTAAAACGAAATTGTACAAATCTTTCACTGACTTGAAATGTCAACAACTACAGCTTTTAAATCATCTATATAATTATATAAATCTCAATGTCTGTCTGTGATTCTATTAAAGCTATTTATGATAGTTGTTGAAATCTTGGAATGAAGGATCTGTTTCACAGAAGATTTGATCTCAGAACCTCTTGTTCACCAGGCAATAAACTAACCCATTCAGCTACACGAGGTGTGATTGATTCAGTAGGCGATATGAGTCATTATCTGGGTGAAAATACGCATAGCACTCTGCATTACAGCACAACATCTTTAAAGCTTGCTCTCATGGCTCTTATTAATAAGTCTAGCTTACTCAAATTAGCCATTAGCAATGTGCAAGGCTAATGGCTAGTGGCAGGCAGCTACATTACCTGCCACTGTTTATAAGCTGTTTTTAATATCCGTGCAACGCTAGATATTCCATTAGTATGAGTATATTTTTCTCAGAACCTCTTGTTCACCAGGCAATAAACTAACCCATTCAGCTACACGAGGTGTGATTGATTCAGTAGGCGATATGAGTCATTATCTGGGTGAAAATACGCATAGCACTCTGCATTACAGCACAACATCTTTAAAGCTTGCTCTCATGGCTCTTATTAATAAGTCTAGCTTACTCAAATTAGCCATTAGCAATGTGCAAGGCTAATGGCTAGTGGCAGGCAGCTACATTACCTGCCACTGTTTATAAGCTGTTTTTAATATCCGTGCAACGCTAGATATTCCATTAGTATGAGTATATTTTTAAGTGTCAAGAAAGTTCAGGTTTGGCTGGTAGTGATTGCACCAATAAAGAAGGCTAATTTGAATCGCTAGGCTAATGAAAAGTCACCAGCAGACTTTAACAAAGTAATTAACCAATTAACCTTGATTTGCATGTTCTTATTATTTACAGATTTATTTTAAAATCTTTGAACATTTTGCTTTATCCAAAATTTGCTCGTTTTCGCATTTGTGCTACAGATTTCAAAATCCTTCGTAAACTACATTATGTCCAGAGTACTTATATTTATCCTTCTGCACAAATGACAAACACCGTTTTCTATTTCGTGACACCAGCTTACTACATCCACCATTGTATGTTTCAGTTTATGAACTTTCTCTTACTACAACCTTCAATTCACTAACCCTAGATACTAACTTTTAAAATATATCTTTTCAATTCACTCAATTATTCCTGATTTCTGTCTTTTGATTGTTAATTTTTTCTTTTGGCACGCAATGAAAAGTATCATTTGGTTGATGATTATCAATAGCAACAAAAAGTTATATTTACATGCATACAGTGCAGACAGAATAGTTGAGACGCAATCAGCAATTCAAGGTTTTACAGCTTTCGGCATGAATTACTTTCAAGTTTTTTCCAGATACCCAAAACTATATATTCTGATTCCTTATACTGTACTGTTAATAATCTCACGAGTTTAATTTCATCATTTTCTGGTCAAGTTAAACACCATTTAAGGAAGCATATTTACAACCACCACCAATTGTCGCACTTTTAATAAAAAGCTTGAGGCACTGAATATGTCAAAATAACAAATTTGGCCAAAATTTGCTTATTGAACAGTTGCATCCAAACTATTTTGTCCGTCACTGTAGATAGCTCTAACATAACTAGTTGTACCTTTTACATTTAAATTTTAATTCTCAGTAACTAAACTTCACTTGTCATTACTTACATGCTAACACCTAACCACACTCAAAACCACATGAAATAGTATTTCTTTAATTGTGCATGGAAATTTTAATAGATCAGCGATTGTCTCGCGCATGCCACTCAACGAGCTGGGTTTGTTATAAAGCTGTTAAAAAGTTTGTCTCAGCAGGTAGTCAAGTGGTTAATCTAAACCTGCAAAACTTACTATGCCCGGGGTATTTTGGGTCAGTTTTTTCTAGGTACTTTACATGTTCACGTTGAGCATCGAAATCGTGCCTGGCAGCCTTTGAGGCTGATGTTTCTCGGGAGAGCTTTTCACCTATTGATTGTAGATCATCGGAGCTACTTACACTTCTTGCTTCCACAGGGTAGTTATACGGCACTGCAACAGAAGAATCTATTGAATAATCATCATTACTAGAATGTGTATATTTTAAATGGACTACTGGTATTCATAAGCCAATGAGCACCTTATAACAATCTGCTCCTTATTGGCTACATCTGTTAATTCCAGCATTCTGATTGGTTCTTCAAACATAGCAGCTCTGTAGTGTAACTACCAAAGAATAAATACAGATAAAGCTATCAAAACTCTCTCTATAAAAGGCAGATCGTTATGTCTATGCTTAAGCTCTGTGACTCAAAAGATTAGCTGGTGAGTATTGGTTCAGAAAAAGCATTTAGGGCAAAAGAAGACGATTCCTGCCCTAAGTCTAATCTGTTCAACTATTGTAGCCCAAAGGTCGTTCTATGTAAAAGCAAACTGTGTACCCTCTACCTTCTCCATGTCTAAAAAAACATTCTATGTAAACGCAAACTGTGTACCCTCTACTGTCTCCAAGTCCAAGGAAACTAATCTGCCAAGCAATGCTATCAGTGAAGATCAGGCAAGGGAGGCAACTGCTGGAATGCTAAACCGCTTTCACTAAAATCTGCAAAGAACCTTGTTTTACTACTAATCATAGTATATCCTGATTATTGTTGAAGGAAATGCAAAGATGGCTTTTGTGTTTACCATTGCATGGCTAGTCTGTTACAGTTGTCCGGCTGACAACTTCAAAATATTTTACAAAGTGTAATTTTAACACATAAAGACTTTCAGGTAAAATTTTGGGGAGACGACTACGTAATCTAAACTATTAGTAGAATATGTATTCTCAGTTTCTCACCAAATCTGACAATTTACTCATAGATGACATGTATTCTCATCAGATTAGAGAAACTTTACTCAAAAATCACATGTATTCTCATCAGACCAGAGACGCTTTACTCAGAGATGACATGTATTCTCATCAGACCAGAGACACTTTACTCAGAGACGACATGTATTTTCATCAGACCAGAGACACTTTACTCAGAGATGACATGTATTCTCATCAGACCAGAGACACTTTACTCAGAGATGACATGTATTTTCATCAGACCAGAGACACTTTACTCAGAGATGACATGTATTCTCATCAGACCAGAGAAACTTTACTCAGAGAAGACATGTATTCTCATCAGACCAGAGAAACTACTCAGAGATGACATGTATTTTCATCAGACCAGAGACACTTTACTCAGAGATGACATGTATTCTCATCAGACCAGAGACACTTTACTCAGAGATGACATGTATTTTCATCAGACCAGAGACACTTTACTCAGAGATGACATGTATTCTCATCAGACCAGAGAAACTTTACTCAGGGAAGACATGTATTCTCATCAGATCAGAGAAACTACTCAGAGATGACATGTATTTTCATCAGACCAGAGACACTTTACTCAGAAATCACATGTATTCTCATCAGACCAGAGAAACTTTACTCAGAGATGACATGTATTCTCATCAGACCAGAGAAACTTTACTCAGAGATGACATGTATTCTCATCAGACCAGAGACACTTTACTCAGAGATGACATGTATTCTCATCAGATCAGAGAAACTATTCAGAGATGACATGTATTCTCATCAGACCAGAGACACTTTACTCAGAGATGACATGTATTCTCATCAGATCAGAGAAACTATTCAGAGATGACATGTATTCTCATCAGACCAGAGACACCTTACTCAGAGATGACATCTATTTTCATCAGACTAGAGACACTTTACTAAAATGAGAGATACGTTAACACTGACTACACACAACCAACTTACAGGTCTTTTTAAGGTAATCGATGTGACAGTCTTGCGCATCAAAGTCGTGCCTCGAGGCATGGCTTGCAGTAGTTGGCCTTGACACTCTCCTGTTAATTTTCTCAAGAGACTCGGACCTACTTCTCTTGCGCACACTTTGTAGAGCATTTGGGTCATGCTTTTGGATGTAATCTGGAATTATCGGAAACAAGAAGCAAAGGGTTAGTGAATAAAGCGTTTGACTTAGTCATATAGTCACATCACAACCTTGCTGAATGCAACCTCTTCGTCTCAAGAGAATTATGTGTAGATAAGTTCAAGGCAGCTTTCATCACTACTCTAGTCCGTCAGTGAAGTGTAAGTCACTGGCTGGTCAGTGACTTACACTGGCTGGTCAGTGATCAGCACAAATAATACGACTTATATTAACCCGATGACACACTTGAAAGTTTAATTTATATACAGTAGCTAAGGAGTGAGCGCAAAGTGTTGGCTGTGTTTGAGGCCCTGAGGTCAGTACCACCTGCTTCCACCTTTAGCATGAATAATCTATAACAGTTTTCACAAACTGGTCATTATTTTCAGTCTTGCTCTAATGAACCACTTGACTTTTGCATCCAGAAGAACTCAAGCTAATATCATTATTCTCACTCGATGTGATGAAAAGAATTGCTTTAAGAAAGCAATAGACACGTCTGCTGATGTTTTTGTTAAAGCCAGTCAGGTCAAACAAAGCTATAAATACACTCACGAAAAATACTCCAAGGCAACTACTACCATAGTAATATATGCAACAATTCATTTCTCCAGCTTAATGTATACAGACCTCTGCATGTTACTTGTGTTGCCAGCCTATGCAAGTGTTTGACTTTTCATGTGACCTCTTACTACCATTTTCCATGCCAACTTATATGGATGTCTGCTGGCTACTCGGTTTGCATGTTTGTATATGCAGCGTTTGTCTGCCACCATGAACAAGCTACATCCAGTTTGTAGTGCCAGTGTATAAAGGTGTCTGTCGTGACCTGTTTTTAGCGCCAGTATACGTAGGTGTCTTTTGCAACCAGTTTTAGTGTCAATATGTGCAAGTGTCTACACATAATTAATGGGAGTAACCGCGGGTATGCAATCAGTAGATCAGTGGTTCGAATCACCGAAGAACCACTGTTGGTGATAGGAAGGGCTTCCAGCCACAACTGTTCCTGTGCCAATCTCATACCCAAAAGATCACAATATATTATGTAGCAGTATAAACCATTTGCAGCGGCGACACCTAAATGAGAAAAACCGAAAGAAGAAGATATGCAGGGGGGTCTGCTGCAACCCGGTTTTAGCCAGCTTTAGTGCCAGTGTGTGCAGGTGTCTGCTGCAACCCGGTTTTAGTGCTAACATTTACAGATGTCTGATGCAACAAGATTTTAGTGTCAGTATGTGCAGGTGTCTGCTGCAACCAGGTTTTAGTGCCAACATATAAAGGTGACTGCTGCAACCAGATTTTAATGTCAGTATGTGCAGGTGTCAGCTGCAACCAGGTTTTAGTGCCAGAATGTGCAGGTGTCTGCTGCAATCAGTTTTTAGTGTCAGAATGTGCGGGTGTCTGCTGCAACCAGGTTTTAGTGCCAACATTTACAGATGTCTGCTGCAACCAGATTTTAGTGTCAGTATGTGCAGGTGTCTGCTGCAACCAGGTTTTAGTGCCAGTATGTGCAGGTGTCTGCTGCAACCAGTTTTAGTGCCAGTATGTGCAGGTGTCTGCTGCAACCAGCTTTAGTGCCAGTATGTGCGGGTGTTTGCTGCAACCAGGTTTTAGTGCCAGTATGTGCATGTGTCTGCTGATATTGAAGGTGTACTTACCAACATTAATTTGTTGATTATCAAACCATGCATTGGATGCCTTGTAAGCAACTGTTTTCTTTTGAAGTCGTCCAATTATTTTATCCATCTTCCCTGTGTTGACCCACCTATACGCTGCCATAATCTAGCTCTGTCACACAAAAAACATGTCATACATACATATTGTAAAACTTATAGTATACCCTATGAGGTAGAAAAATCATGTCTATACATTCACCTTAACCTGCTGAGAACAAGTAGTGATGAGATCCTTATGTTTTGCTATCACCTTAAAAAGATTGGAGCTGTCATGTACCGCATTATGATGAGTTGCTTACAATATTAATGGAGCTAACACAAGTATAGCATTCTTTAATGAACCCAAATACATATACAGGTGATGAGCCAAAAAGAATGCAAAGGTTAGAAACAAATATTCCAACTGTCCATCATATACCTTGTTTTCTATTAATAAATTCATTACTTGGTAATTTAAGTGTCTGCTTATTACCAGCATTGTCTACTATGTAATGAACTAGATGAATGGCCGGCGTTGCACAGATAATAAAAAATACTGACGGACAAACAGACGGACAAACAGACGGACAAACTTGAAATTTATATATATAGATAGATTACCTGAATTGAAGACTTTAACAGATGCTGACCAGAATTCTACAGAAGAATCTCAAATGAAGAGCGAATGCTGTTCACTTCCAGCCCTTTGGTTTCCTAACCTACAAGGCAAAATGTAAAGTGGGTAGCAATGACCAGATCTATACTCTATACACTATCCATTATCCTATTTTATTTTATTATACTTAGAATCTGTAGCCAATGGTGGCGTGCTTATCAAATAATAAAGTGTTTGAATAGCTTGCCTGTATTTATAAACCAACGTCAATCACACAGCTCACTCCATTTCTATTCTTTGTTTTCTTTTCATACACAAAGGTGAATAATACCTGAAACCCATAGACTTGTATAAACATAATCTGTTATTTTGTTTGGTATTATTTGAGTGGACTGACACGTTTAATATTTCTGCCCACATTCCTCTGACATATTTAATAATTAGAGAACAATACTCCGATATAATCTGTTTTCATTACAGCCCCCGTGTTACATAATGAATAACGCTGTTGTCGAGCAAACACAAATGATTGTGTGTAGTTTCTTTACAACCGATGTGACATGTTTTTCTCCTTCGCCGTAACCGGCCCGAGACAACAGCGGCATTATAATACAAATCATGCTAATCAGGCAATACACTCAAAGTATACAGCCCTGTGTAAATAGTCATATTTTCTTTTAAAACAGTGCAGGCAATATAGCACTATTGTATTTGAAAAACGATGGAGGATTGACAGCAGGTATTTTAATAAAATGCAGAGTTCCAGCATGCCAAGTGCAAGCACTAAGACGTGTCATACTGTCTGCCTCCACTCGACTCTTATGGAGGAATAGATAGCCTATCGCAGATGCCATGGCCAACAGTGTGTTGGCTTATCCCTGAGCCTCTGGATCACAACTAGATACGACAAAGACTCATACTTCTCCTCTTCAATATTAGTACACCCAAGGCTAAACCAGTGTTGCTCAAATAGTGGGGTGCCTTCCCCGTCTAAGGGTGTGCCTTCTCATCTAAGAGTGCGCAGGCTTCATTGAGGGATAGTGTTTGGTCTCCGGGAGGGTGTTATTTTGTCTTTTTACTGTGTTTACTGACCCTAAAATAAAGTACGATTGTGCTCTTACTACATTAGGGAGCATTAGGGAGCAGTGGCGTGCTCAATGTCAGAGTGTCAAAAGCATCCATTCTGGAGTGTAGGAGTTTTGTTTGCACCGAGCAGGATTATAAAGTGTTAAATTTCTGTAACAGTTAATAAAACCATTCTTTGTTGGAGGTCGGTCCTAATTTCGTTTTTATTTTCTTTTCTTTAACGTTAATAAAGATACAATGTTATGCAGAGGTGTACTTATAACAATAGGCAAATGATCATACTCGCGGTGACTGCGGATGCACGAGATGTTTTCTTTATTCCGAGAGAAAGATGGATATGACAAAAAAGAATTCAAAATTACTGGGCTAAAACCAATATGAATTCATAAGTGTAACTTGAGAGATTTTATATCCGCAGTTGCCTTCTCTTGCCTCATCAGTACTCCAAGGTAGACGACTTCATAAACTCAGCAACATATGACCTACTAAGAGATACATGTATGATTAAACTGGTTTGCTGCTTAGACTGATTAAAAAGTTGTTACCAATCTGTGTGATTGAGGTACGGAGATACTCTAGTTTTACCTGCTAATTATTACTGACAATAAAGTGAGATGAACAGAAATTAGCTGATTGTAGTTACACACCTTTAATGGCTACATCCGTGAGCCAATTCCTTTTGAGATAGAACCAACCATATGCATAAGTATTTTTCCATTTGACCAACTTGCTTTTTAACAACCAATGTGAGCAATGATTCTGGACCCCTTAGCAACGCACTGTACACCTGTATGTAGTTCTGTGTTCGCTAAATAATTCTCAAAAGTTGAATGTTGATATTTTTTCTCTTATTTGAGCCTGATAGAGCCTAGTGCAGTTGTAGTAGATGAAATTAGTCGACTTTAATATTTATTTTAGATAAAAGTCATTGTTAGCTGTAACACATTTACCTAGTTTATGTTGATCGAGTCTCTTTCAAAAATTGTTTCATTGAAATCAAAAAGACTAAGCTATTAATAACAGCAAATAAGTATTTCATCACAAAATGCAAAAAGCAGATTATGCATAATTGTACAAAAAAAGTTGCTTACAAGACAAAAGAAACAATTGAACTTAAGAATAATTGTACAAAAAATGTTGCTTACAAGACAAAAAAAACAATTGAACTTAAGAATAATTGTACAAAAAAAGTTGCTTACAAGACAAGAGAAACAATTGAACTTAAGAGAGACAAACCTTACTTTGCAGCCCGTTGGGCAGAGTAATCTTCTCTGAGAGAAGGCAATTTCTGTTAAAGTTTGTCACATGTTGATGCTAAGTTAATACATGTATGTTAAAGTTTATCCTAGTTTGAACCAAACCAAAGTACTTTTTATTGAAAAAAACAAAAGTACAGTAGGCCTACATGATTGGGTTATGATGGACAAACTTACATTTTGCAGCCAGTTAGACCCAGAGTAATCTTCTTTGAGCGAAGGCAATTTCTGTGAAGGTCTTTCATATGTTGACGCTAGGCTAATAGGTTGAAGTTTATCATAGTTTGAACCAAACTGAAATATATTTTTATGGAGGAAAAAAGTGCTATGCGTGAGTGTGAGTAATAGAAGCTCAACGCTACAAAAATAGCGCAGAGTTTACCCAGCATGCTGTGTATAGCAGGTTTGGAGCTTCTATAAACATGCATCTAGCCATAAATGATGATGTAATCATTAGCTTGAACCAACTAAAACACTTTTGTCCACGTACTTGTGTTGTTGCAAATAATCGAGGGTATGTAGGTGAATTTTAAAAGAGTGTCACTACTCACAAAGATACAATCTTTGCTTTTTATTACATCGACGAGTTTTTGTCTATTGTTTATTTACCTGTCGGCACCTTCTTCGTCTTCTTGCATCAGAACCGTTCAGCTTTGAATGATTCAAAAAGTTTTGATGCATGTTTACGGCTTTAAAGCTTAGAGTTTAGGATGCTTTTGTATGAAGACTTGTGTTCAAGTGAATATTTCTCTCTGAAGAAACTCATGATTACTTGTGTTTTTATGTAAGGCTATTTTTAATTGGCCAATTATTGTTGACTACAAATAATGTGCAATTTAAAAAAGTGAAATTTTCCAGTAACAACCTGCTAACTAGGCTAGTAAGTTGTATTTAAGTCTAAATGTTAGTTTAAAATGTTATCAAATAATAGATCACATGCTGTGAGCGAGCGTCTCCTTGTGGTGTTTGGATTAATACATGGTTTCGGGTGCAATCCCTGTCTCTCACTATACCTCACCATCGAGAAGAGCATACTTTTAGAGCATAGTATCTTTGCACAGTTAATACTAGCTATTTTATATAACATTGGTATGATTTGCTAAATTATATTTAAGCACACACATAGATATTTACGTGCAAACTAAACTGGGTATTGAACAAATATTGCTGCCCTATATATCTGTTTATTTGTGTTTCTGAGTTAGTCTATTCATGTTTTCAATTTTGTTCCCGATGTATTTGGAAATATTTAAGAATCTGTCTTTGACATGTTCACGGTTAGATTATCCTAGCTCAAGCTGCTGAACATATTGCATGTATTTGTATAAAGTGGAGTTATGATAGTCTTTTGGTGACAGAGGTGAGTCATTTTGTGACACTTTGATTGTATAACAGAGCTATAAATATCCTACATCGTCATGACTAATATAGCAGGTGTCTGTTTACGATAACAGGCCACAATTTCCAGGGTAGTTGATATATATATAATTCTCCCGATGTAATAAAATTTGCATTCTTATAGTTTTTTGCTGAAATGACTTTTGCGGTATAAACGACATTTGTACAATTTAATGTCAGTAGAAGGTTTGTCAGTATTACTTGTAACTCAATGAAGATTTGACTAGCAATTGGCATAAACCATAACCACAATGATCACTCAGTCATATGAAAATAGAGTTGTATTTGCATGTAAGAACATTACATAAATAAATATAAGTTATTAGAACTAACTCACTTCTCTTTGTACAAAAGTATCACAGAGACTATTGATATATCTTACGAGAAACAGAATGTAACTTTAATAATCTATGACCTTGACTTAGCAAGAGACTACTAGTGTGAATTTACACTATATACACATCTACTAACAATACCGATTTACTTGAATGTGAGACCCAACTAGCTGCGCATCCTGTAGAGACGTCTGCGATGCCGTAGAGTTCTAGCTGTACCTGAAAACACATAATAGCTTTGTACTCTATTGCTTTAGGTCATATGTTAACAAAAAGCTTAACTTTTTGGCTTTTGCACAGCTCAGCACCTACAATATGTTGACGACACGCAAAGCATTTAATTCTTTTAATAATGCGATAAGAACTTGCACTGACAACTGCAGCAGGTACTTTGTTTACAAAGCATCAAACTGTTGTTTTTTTAACAGCAGTAAAACTCCTTCAAAAGTTTAGATAATCTGAAATATATGCATTGCGGTGATGAAAAGGATTTTTTTCGCCAAAATCTTATTAAAGCTAGTAGGAAGAGTCATGTAGTGGATAGTTTGACTTTGATTTGTTCCAGATTCTCACCTCGGCAGCTGACCTGCACGTGTTTAGAGTGTGATCTACGGCATCATCTATTCCTAACTCGTTTTATTAATTTTCTTTACTGAGCTCAACTGATCTCGGGTTTCATTGTTCAGCAATAAACATTCATCAACACAATAATATGTACCAGTATGGGATATGGAATACATCGCAGCTGTGCAACATCTGTATACTATCTGACCAAAGGTCAATCAGAGGTCAACCAATAGTCATATGATAATTGGATAGGCTACTGAGATACTCAGCTACCGAGTTGTCATATGCACAGTTACCGATTCTTTTTTAGGATGTAGAACTGTTGGCATAAGATATTAGAAAATATGTTCTTCGTTAAGTGCAATGATTTTCTGCAGTTTTATCTTAGGAGGTAGCAATTTTGTAGGTTTTTTATAGTGAAACTTTATGGACAGCGCAAGTACAGCATCGGTGCCTATAACTGAATAAAAAAGACAGTGATGGCCAGAACCAAAGTACCTCATTTTCAACTCTTCTCTGTATGTAGCTAAGATACTGCTAAAATATGCAAAAATATTTCCATTTGTTAAATGTTTTAAATTTTTACCACTTTTTTATTTTTATGTTCAAGATTTTACTGCTTTGAGCAAATTTTGTTGTCATACGTTAAAAATTAATTTATTTGTTGAGACAAATACTTTCTCAAATTCTAGGTTCAAAGTTCGAGGTGATCGCAAGACGAGATTTGACAGTATTAATTTTAGTCTGACTGTCGATCTATTTGAGCATAAACCTTGTCAGCACTAGTTAGGGTTGATAGAGCTGCAGAATGACCAAGATAAATCACATTCTAAAAAAATTTATGCTGTAAACGCACAAATCATGTAGAGGACCTCTAGACAATCATAGTCGGTTGTAAAAAATCAGGTTTAAATGTTGACTAGTGTGATAAGTATGAGCACAATTATTCCATTGTATGGCATGGACAGCATAGCGTTGTAGATAGCCCGCATGTCTGCACAACTGGAGGTTCTGAGTTCAGCTTTCGTGTGGAACGGGAATAAAAAATCTGCTTCGCACTGGAACTGAATGACTGAAACTGGAACTTTATCACTATAGCTGGACATATGACAACAAACTTTAAGATTTACACATATATATATATATATATATAGCTAGAGCTATATAGCTTGGAAAATATCTATATAGCTATATATATATATATATATATATATATATATATATATATATATATATATATATATATATATATATATATAGCTATATAGATATTTTCCAAGCTATATAGCTCTAGCTATATATATATATATATATATATATATATAGCTAGAGCTATATAGCTTGGAAAATATCTATATATATATATATATATATATATATATAGCTATATAGATATTTTCCAAGCTATATAGCTCTAGCTATATATATATATATACATGTAAATCTTAAAGTTTGTTGTATATATATATATATATATATAGATATATATAGATATATATAGATATATAGATAAATTGACAGGTAGTAACGTACTTGGTACTAGTGCTCGTTCATTCATTACATGTCGCACAGGGTATTGGGAGTACTCAGCCTTTGTCCGGCATGTTTCTGGGTCAACAGTGTGTCGAGGTTCACACTGGCAGGTGTCAAGGTTAAACAGCTTAGTAGATGGGCTGGGACAAAAACGGCGATTGCTTTTTAGAGATCCGCCTGCAATGTCAGAACAGCAAGCACCTGTAGGCTGTGTCATTGTGATGTTACTTGAGCAATAGCGATCTTAAAATATAGCAAAACTTTTAGTTTCACTTGTTTTAGCGTTATCTTAAACTGGTAACTGGCTGTTACATTCATTGGTTTAACTGCTCATACTAAAATATGATGAAATCTTTGATGAAAATATTAATTTAGTGAAAAGAAATCTTTTGATGATGGTGGAGAACAGACAAGCCTTAGATCCAGAATATTCAAGTCTCCTGATTGTGGAGGGACAGCCACATAGCAGCTGAACCAATATTTTTGAAGAGACTAAATCACTCCAAATCGAAGACCATTTTT
Organism: Watersipora subatra; assembly: GCF_963576615.1. Classification (NCBI taxonomy): domain Eukaryota; kingdom Metazoa; phylum Bryozoa; class Gymnolaemata; order Cheilostomatida; family Watersiporidae; genus Watersipora; species Watersipora subatra. The sequence continues at coordinate 11,632,554 of NC_088711.1, read as the reverse complement.
AGCGTTCTTGAAAACTCAGTGAAAATAGAATTTACTTATAAAAACTCATCAAATTCAAAAAAGTGTTACCATCTCAATGAACCAAAACAATTTCGGCTATTTCTTTATTTATTAATTGACAGTAATCAACTAAGCAGCATGAGGAATTTTATGAATTTATGGCAAAACCAATTTTAGATTTGTCACTCAAGTGAGCCCTTTGTACTTCTGACTACATATTTCCTCTACTACCAATGCTGACTTTATTTTTTCAAAAAATGCATACAGTAAAAGCTCAATTCAGCATTCACCAACCCATAATTATGTCGATAGAAGAAACCTTTTTTGTAGCTAATATTAGACAATCTTACAAGGCTCTACAGAAATCTAGGATACAAGAAACTGATATGTTAATATGCATCACCATACACCAAGTTTCGGTCATGCGGATAATATGGGTTTGGAGTTGTGCCCACGTTGAGTTACCATGCAATAAGTGTTTCAATGAACATTCACATGTGGCGGATTAATGCTGGCACTTTGTTAAAAAAGATAAGGAATTCTACGCCTGAGATCATAGTGCAGCACTCCTGTCATGTTTAACAGCACACTTTCAAAATAGGAACAACTGAAGATTAGAAAATGTTTAAAATGAAATAGCTTGCGTGACATTTTCTTGTGCATCATTTGCAAGTGCAGTTTCTTTCTTTCGTAAGCAAGAAACATTCAATAAAGTTTTGCCGTGTCTATCTTGCGGATGACGGAAACTTGCAGATAAACCGTCATAAAAACAGCAATCAATTAAAGTTTTCAGTCAGATAGGCTTAAGTCTATTAAAGAGCTGTATGTGTCATTGACCTGCTATGCCCCTCATGCCCAAGCATACCAAGCAATTAAAAATGATTCCACAAGGAAATTACTCCTGATCAAAATGCACCTCCTCTATGGGCGTATCGCAAAGGGCATCATCTCAACTAATGAACCATTGATAAGCAACTATAGCAGAGTGGCACCTTATGCTTGCATTCAAAAGATTTCACAAAACAGTTCAAAACAACTAGATATGCACTATATTAATGTAGTTATCATTTTATGCAGTGATCGCGTTCTCTATAATTTGCTGTATAGTAAAATGTAGTAAAATGGCTCACTTTTAGTGTGAGCAAAAGTATAATATATTGTAGGCCTATAGTATATATAGTATGAATAGATATATTTTACTATAGCTTTACTATGTACTATATATAGTATGTATATTATGGTATAGCATAAATAAAGCACTAGTATATCACTGAGCTAATAAGGAAATACTTTCAGTTGCAAATCAGAGTGATGTACAGTTCTAAACATGATTTATATAGATGCTGTTATTTAAACGCAATTACATACATTATTATTATTATTGCATACACTATTATTATCATTACATACACTATTATATTATTACATACACTATTATTATTATTATTACATACACTATTATTTGTTGTAAAAGTTTTTCTTCACAGTCGTGTGATGGTAGGTGACTGGTTGTTGTCCATGTTGAGTCCGGGTCTTAACAAAAGGCCAAAGGATTCAACATCTTCCTCAACTCCACTAAGAGAGGACCTTCCTCAAAATGAGAGCTGTTCCTACACTATTATTATTATTATTATTATTACATACACTATTATTATTATTTTTACTATTATTACATACACTATTATTATTATTACATACACTATTATTATTACATACACTATTATTATTATTATTATTACTATTATTAACATCCAATCAGTAATAGTTTATTCTCAATCTGCGGTTCAAATATTATCAGTCAATTTTTTAGGCTTTTCTAAAAATTGTATAGCAATCAATAGTTTGAAGTCTTACTTGGTTCAACTGTGTATGACAGGAAGTGAACTGAGCAGGGTTCATCATAAGAAAAGATAATTGTGTAGTCGACTCTGTAGATGTCATAAATTACCTGGCACTGCTCTGAAACTGTAACATAAACAAGAGAAACAAAATAAACAAGAGAAACAACATAAACATGAAGAATAAACTGGTGTCAGTGGAGTCAAACCGCTGACCTCAATATGCATGTAGCTACCTGAAAGGGATGTAGGTGTAGCTTGAACTATATAGCTTTCAGAAAAATTCATCTCAAAAATTATTGCTCTCTTTTGGAGTTGAAATAATATAATAATGGATAATATAATAATATATAGTATAATAATATATAATATAATTATAGTAGTCAAATGCTCGGCGTTGCACAGGTAATAGAAGAATCACCTAAGAAATTTGAGTAACTTACCTGGAAAGCTAGATCTTTACTAAAATCTTTACGGACACAATAACCACATACTAACATACATAGTAACCCCAAGAAAGTGCGTCAAATGTGAGTATTTTGATCAATGCAATGACTATTTGCTCTATGAAAACATTGAATTGAGTAATGGAATACAGTGGGTTCATTCTATAATGTGTAGCTTAATGGTTAAGTTTGCCATCTCTAACTCTGGAGGTCATGAGATCAAGTCCAGTGCTGTGCAGATTTTTCATTGTCAGATTTTACCTGCTTTAAGAGGGAACAGGGCTTAATGGAGAGACAGAAGGATAAAAAGCCCAAAAGACAAAAATACAAACAGATTTATAGATTGTATACTACAATTATATTAAAAATATATATAATTATTATATATCTATTATATATGTTATAAATATATAATTAAACAAATGATTATATATTATAAATATATAATAATATATAATTATTATTAAATATCACAATTTATATATTAATTATTTACTATAATTACATTATTATATTATATATATTTTATTAATAATATATATTATAAGTTTTAATGAATGAAGAGGAAGAGAAGGAGTAATGTCCACATGTAACTAAAATGAAGCTTCTAAAGGTCACAAACCTTGACTAAAGTATCCGAGGTTTGCATGAGGCAGAAACAGCCAGAAGTGAAGCCATAACATTAATGTTGTTTAATTCATTTTTGGCTTTTGAGATGCACAGTTTTATTTGTTGTACTGGAATCACAGCTGAATTGAACACTTGTAAAAACATGACTATTGTAATTGATTGCTATTTTTCTATTGAGCAAATGTTTCGGATTTGGAATTGTGCACACTATGAGTTGCAGTGCAACAAGTGTTTCAGTGAGCAGTCGCATACTGCAAAGTAACCGTTTTTTGTTAAAGGAAATAAGGAATCTTATGCCAGAGGTCATAGCAGCGCAAGGAGAACTGCTCAAATTAAACTAGGAAAAACTGAATAGCTTGGATGACATTTTCTTGCGCATTACTTCCATCCACATTTGTATCCATCTTTCACAAGCATGAAACATGTGATAAATATTTGCTAGTAACAACACTGTCGTGACATTTGAGCTTTTGCTGTTTTTATCTAGTGGATCTTTCGATTAATCCATCGTAAAAACATGGTGACTAATATGAAGCATGAGTTGGCCTTGGCGGAGTGAAGTCAAGTATGACCCGAGTTGTTTCGTTATAAGCTTCAAGCTATCAATTACTCGAATGCTCAATTAAAGCTCTTGTGACTTGGAGGTTTTGGAATCTTACGGCCACCCTTTTGTTCGTATAGGTCATTGACTGAAAAATAACTCTTTTAACTGTCTACGTGATGGACAAAAAGCTGACACGCAGTATCACCTGCTTCAAAAAGGTTATGGAATGTCAGATGATAGCTTGAAAGATATGCAGGTCAACTAGAGTGTGAAACTCTAGCCTTAGAGAGTGTTTAATTACCATTAATTTACAAAAAACCTGCAAAAATCAGAATGGGCTAACTCTAGCTGTATGAATGAGACAATATAATGTTACATTTTGGTTAATTCAATGTTATGCCATGTCTCTATAGTTCAATAACCTCTTACTTGTGTATTAAAATTCAAAATAATAATTTACTAATATTAATGAGCTAGAAAGTTATAAGCTTGTTGAGTAACATGTATGTATTTATGTTCAAGAATACCTGATATTATAACGTTTTGTAACTTTGGCTCAAACATACAAAGAATAATAAAAATGTTGTATAAGCTGGTTTTAACATCTTACCTATTCTAGTCTGAGAGCTTGTTTCTCCTAAAATCCAGCTCACCTGTAAACATATTGCAATGCAACACATAATTTACGTCACAATACATTTTATAGGTAATAACAGGTTCTATAGTTGGATTTTTAAAATGCATTAAATCATTTACTTTGTAAGGTTTTATTTTATATGATCTACCATATAAAATATATTTAAATATAAAAAATGTAAAATATTTTTATTTATATTTACACAAATATGACAAACATCATTATCTATGTCATGACACCAACATACTATATCTACCATTTTATATTTCAGTTTATGAACTTTCTGTTGCTACAACATTTAATTCAATTCACTATCCCGACTCTTCCATAATACTATTAGATTGCCAACTTTTAAAACACTTCTGTTCAACTCACTCAATAATTCCTGATTTCTGTCTTTTCATTTTTTGCCACATACCGAAAAACACCATTTTTTTTAGGATTACTAGTGCCAATAATAAGTTATACATACATCTTTTATCATTGGCAGCATGTAACTATTAAATAATTAGACAGCAAATCCTTAACAAATTTTGCTGTCTACAAGCCATAGTCAAATCAAGGTTTGTTCCTAAATCATGAAAAATGATCATGATATTATGAAAAGTAGCATTGCAGCAAAATTATTATAAAAGCTACATGATTAAATTTTGTAGTGATTAATAATATAAACATTTTATAAACATTCAATAAACAAATAACCGTGTCATACCTGAAGAAGAATAGCGATTACACTTAGGATGCAAGCATTGATGCTATGTTGGTAAGCCATGATTGCTACAAGCTAGCTAAATCTCAAAGCTGCCTCTTCTTTCTCACGCTGACCACATATTAAATGTGCCCTTTGATTTTATCTTTCTTATGGCAAACTATTCCTCCCATAATGCATTGCACAATAAGGTCACGAGGTGACAGCAAAGAGTTGCGGCTTCCTTGCGTAAACTAACAAATATTGATGGCTGATTGCTTTTTGATAGAAGTCAAACTATTTTTTATTACAATATCAGAGAAGGTAATAGATATAAATAGACAGGGCTCACTCTGTGTCAAGAAACTGAAGATAGTTTTTCATGCTCTCGTCTCAATTTTAATACACGCTGCTGCCGCTGCTGTTGCCGCTGCTGTCACTGCTGGTGCTGCTGTTGTTGCTGCCGCTGCTGTCGCTGCTGCTGTCACTGCTGCTGTCGCTGCTGCTGTCGCTGCTGCCTTGAGTACAGAGTCAGCAGAACAGTCTTCATTGCCTTCACACTTTTCAATTGCTGTTTCAAAGTTGTTTTTTTCTGACAACAAAACTTGGTTTCTAAACTATTAGTATTAGAGCTGTAAGAAGACAAATATATCTTGTCTTTCATGGCTCTCTGTCACATCTTTTGCCAATCTCCTATATTTGTGTTCCAAAAAACAAAAGTACAGAAGAATCTTGTTCAAAAAATTAAATTAATCACAAAGAATAATTGTTTAAAAAGTTTTAACATGACAAATAAGAAACTGGCAGTATTCTCAAATGACAAAGTGAATTCGTTCACCATATCTTATAAAAGCATTCAGAAACATTTTGTAACAATTTAAATTTAATTTGATTGTTAGTGATAAGAGAAAGGGTAAGACTTTGTGTTCAGTCAAATCGAACTATGTAGAATTGCTGACTACAGCTAGGCAGCATGACACTTTCTACCAACCTGGATAGTAGTAGTGCTGACTGCAGCTAGGCAGCATGATACTTTCTACTAACCTGAAGAGCGGTAGTGCTGACTACAGCTAGGCAGCATGACACTTTTTATCAATCTCAATAACAGTAGTGCTGACTACAGCTAGGCAGCATGACACTTTCTATCAACCTGAAGAGCAGTAGTGCTGACTACAGCTAGGCAGCATGACACTTTCTACCAACCTGAATAGCATTAGTGCTGACTACAGCTAGGTAGCATCACACTTTCTATCAACCTGAATAGCAGTAGTGCTGACTAAAGTTAGGCAGCATGACACTTTCTATCAATCTCAATAGCAGTAGTGCTGACTACAGCATAAAGATTTTTACTTCATAAACCGTAATAATTGATCATAGGGATGGCAAGGTTGCCGACTTGCGGAGTGAATTGAGGCATGCTAGCTCCCTAAACAATAGTAGTAAAGGATCTTTATTATTTTATCATGCATTTAATTATTCTCTATTTTTGTCACATAAAATAAAAAATAAGCAATATTTAAGTTTTCTTTTGAAGATAAAATTTTTGGTTGATTTTATCAGAAAGTATCGGTATTTTTCTATTAATTGGATTGTGTTTTATGTTTGAGGTGATTTGACTGCCAGGATGTTTCAAAACTAAAATCAACAAAATTTGATCGCGGGTCTTATGCTCAAATCAAGCGAAAGGCGGTTATGACATTTTTAGCTGCAAAGAGACCGACAGAATAGAGACGCGTAATGAAGTAGTTTTGAAGCAATAGCCAATATCAACTATAGCAATGATAGCAACTAGTAATGTCATTTTGCAAGTCTTTTTCTTCTGAGCATTTTAACGGCGATAAATTTTATCAATTTAATCTTGAAATATCCTGGTGATCAGATCACCTCCCACATCAAAAACAATTGCAAATGATAGAAAAATACGGATAATTTCTGATAAAAATCTGCTAAAGTACTAAAGTAAAGGTGCTAAATTACATCGAAGCTACAGGCTTTCAAATATGCACATTTGTACATCAACTAATAATCCCACTATCAGACATTCTTCAACGTCCAATCACAATGCAACTACTATCAGACATTCTTCAACGTCCAATCACAATGCAACTACTATCAGACATTCTTCAACGTCCAATCACAATGCAACTATAACCAAAATTAAACTATGTACCAACAATTCGTCTTTTTTAACTGCAGGCAAAAAAATAATATTGTACCAAACATGATTTATCTCAGAGATTTTTTAAATAAGGAACTTGAAAGCATTCTACCAAAAAGTGCAGGTCTTTTCTGTAGAAAAACTGCTGAGTAACCAGAAGTGGCATATCGATTACCTAATTTCCTATTTAAAGCTACCTATGTGTTTTGGAAAACATTAATTACTAACAGAGCCGAGTTGCTCAATGTTTATCTAGATACTTCCGCTAGAAAAGAACGACTGCATAAACACACTGCAAACCTTCCCACCAGTAATACAGCGTTATATCCAAGTTAAACACCGCTACTTCCCCCGAGCTGCCCAAGAAGAGTCCTTTTGCTGAAAAAATTTGCTTAGTTCTTTATCTGGATTGGCGGGTGGGTTTTAATTTAACTTTTTCGGTATCCATGCATAACAGACTGGAGGCAAAAATTTTTAGTAAAAGTAAAGATAATGTGTAAAGCCAAATCTACTAACTAGTGTCAATGAGCATAATTTTATTTTTTTCATGAAAGCCTCAAATTTACACCAAATTTGAATATGTCAAAATTTTCCAAATTAACATTAAAATTCATTAACATTTGTTATACATTTATAGTATTGACAGTAAACAATGATTTTTATTGTTATAATTACAATTGACATCCTCGATGGGTAGTTGTCTGAGACAGGTACTTCTTTGAGGTCCCAGAGTTGCAGAACATAAAACAGGTACTTCTTTGAGGTCCCAGATTTGCAGAACATAAAACAGGTACTTCTTTCAGGTGCCAGATTTGCAGAACATAAGACAGGTACTTCTTTGAGCTCCCAGAGTTGCAGAACATAAGACAGGTACTTCTTTGAGGTCTCAGATTTGCAGAACATAAAACAGGTACTTCTTTGAGGTCCCAGATTTGCAGAACATAAGACAGGTACTTCTTTGAGGCGCCAGATTTGCAGAACATAAGACAGGTACTTCTTTGAGGTCCCAGAGTTGCAGAGCATTTGTTACATAACTTGATCTTTCTCTTCTAAGAACTTATAATTATCGTTATCATTATTGTTATTATTATTATTATTTTCAATGTTACTCTCTCTTTATCCTGCTACCTGGCAAGATAGCCTCAACTTGGATATCCAGCACTTTCTAGAAACTTCTTATAGGTTCCAGCAGAGATACCAGCATTTATCTGTCTGCTTCTCATTACTATTACTATTACTATTATTATGTATGAGTTATTGCTGAATATTATACCATCATCCGTCGTGGCATGTTTTTCAAACACAGCAATTTGTTGTTTGTTGTCTCCTCTTGTCTCCTCTAGTCAGCACGGAGTCACTCAGGTGAAATCTTATTTTTGTTATTACCATTGTTATTATTTCTATTGAGTTTTTTCAGAGCTTCTATTAGATTTCAAACTGTTATTCACTCAAAAGCTCATAATTTAGCTACGCAGCACTTAATTATTATTATTGTTAATATTACTGTTACTACTATTGTTAAAATAGTACAATTGTATGTATGGATGCCTTCTTCAAGAATTGGCATCTACTGTATTTTTTCCGGTTACGGTAATATTTATTACATTAATATTTAGATAAATTTATTAAAATACAATTATTATTGTTATAATTACCGGTACCCTGGCAGTCTAGTGAGCTGTGAGAGATTTTCAGGTGTAATACCTATACATACAATTATTCTGTATGCCAATGAAGCACAGATAATTAGTATAAGCACAATGATTCTAGAATTTTGGGTGGTGAATGGATGATGCAGGTGGAAGCACGCCGGATGGTGATAGCAAAGGTTGTGTGTTCGAATCCTGTGTGATGTAGTCTGTTTTCCTAGCCTCTTGGCGTGATTTTAGATAAACCATTACGATTTCTATTACAATAAAAAAAATTAATAATATTTATTTATATATTTAATATTTAGCTAAAATATTAAAAAATAATTACTATAAACTCATATTTATATACCGGTATTTGTTTAGCATTAACCACAACTGATTAGCAATTTAAATATGGTAGTTATGACCACATTTTAATCCATAGGGGTCACTGCAGCCAAGCTGTGCCTCGATTGCCCAAGAATTTTACAATTCTAAAAATTTGTGACCTAATTCAAAAGTAAATATACAAGTAAAAAGTATGCATGTACCATACTTTTAATTAATTTTAATCACAGCAACTTGAAAGTCATATTCTTTACAATATAATAATATAATAATATAATAATATAATAATATAATAATGATCAAAGGCTGTTCTGTAAATGGCTAGTGCTTGTAACAAACACGTACACTGATGTCTTTATCCTAAATACTGTCAAGATTGACCACTTCCTGTTATAGACATCTAGGTTTGTACAAAGGTCAAGTTTTAAAGCCCAACTAACAACTTTTTGTGATACAACTCATACAAGGTTTCACACCATACCTGCTACCACTGTAAATATTCTTTATAATTAAACACAACAACAAGCTCGTGTTCAAGGGCTCCAGCTCTGTCAAGTGTTTGCTCTAGTCAGTTGTGCAATGTGTGAAGGCATGCCTATATCAACAGTGAAAGTATTGCAATATTTAGATATCCATAGCAAAGTGAGCTGGAAATAGCAAATCTGTGTTGTATAAATAGCTTCATGGAAAGGCAGTTTTTTGTAAGATCACGGATGTTTCCAGATGTGCGTGACTAGCATGATTTGTTATGCCGAGCAACTAACTAGGCTTTTTATCAGAAAATGGCCATGATTTGGTTTTTCCACTCTCTTTGGTTCGCAGTTCATTTTCAACATACTTCTTACAGCTGTTCCATATTTGCCTTTTCAGTTTTCTTGGCACTCGCATAGCGCTTTACCCTGACATTATCACTAGTCTTACTGGTCTAACAAGGTCACATGACCCATGCTCCCTCCGTTCTCAAGCTTTCACCCATATTCAAATCTGAGTTTGTGTATATAAACAGCGGAAGAACTATATTGGGCTGCCACTTCGAGTATTTCAAGGTTTTTCTCAGATTAACATTGTTGGTGCCTTATATAAGAATGCTGGGTGAATGACAAGGCGGAGCCAGGTTGACCACGCCTACAATGCTTTCTTATTATTCTTAGAAAATTATGAAATCCTCTGGTATGCGGTGGAAGGAAGTTGCACTGAGCACACAAATTTGTAGCTGAACACTGAACTTCCGTCACCGGTCACGCCATATTGATTCTTACACCAGACCACGTGTTGCCCTCCATCTGGAGGTATGGCAGTGACCAAAGCCTCTATTAAATAAATTGGATGCAATTTGCTGACTGCTGATAAACGCTTCTATTAAATGAATTGGATGCAATTTGTTGACTGCTGATAAACGCTTCTATTAATTGAATTGGATGCAATTTGTTGACTGCTGATAAACGCTTCTATTAAATGAATTGGATGCAATTTGCTGACTGCTGATAAACGCTTCTATTAAATGAATTGGATGCAATTTGTTGACTGCTGATAAACGCTTCTATTAAATGAATTGGATGCAATTTGTTGACTGCTGATAAACGCTTCTATTAAATGAATTGGATGCAATTTGTTGACTGCTGATAAACGCTTCTATTAAATGAATTGGATGCAATTTGTTGACTGCTGATAAACGCTTCTATTAAATGAATTGGATGCAATTTGTTGACTGCTGATAAACGCTTCTATTAAATGAATTTGATGCAATTTGTTGACTGCTGATACACGCTTCTATTAATTGAATTGGATGCAATTTGTTGACTGCTGATAAACGCTTCTATTAATTGAATTGGATGCAATTTGCTGACTGCTGATAAACGCTTCTATTAAATGAATTTGATGCAATTTGCTGACTGCTGATAAACGCTTCTATTAAATGAATTTGATGCAATTTGTTGACTGCTGATAAACGCTTCTATTAATTGAATTGGATGCAATTTGCTGACTGCTGATAAACGCTTCTATTAATTGAATTGGATGCAATTTGTTGACTGCTGATAAACGCTTCTATTAATTGAATTGGATGCAATTTGCTGACTGCTGATAAACGCTTCTATTAAATGAATTGGATGCAATTTGTTGACTGCTGATAAACGCTTCTATTGAATGAATTGGATGCAATTTGTTGACTGCTGATAAACGCTTCTATTAAATGAATTGGATGCAATTTGTTGACTGCTGATAAACGCTTCTATTAAATGAATTGGATGCAATTTGCTGACTGCTGATAAACGCTTCTATTAAATGAATTGGATGCAATTTGTTGACTGCTGATAAACGCTTCTATTAAATGAATTGGATGCAATTTGTTGACTGCTGATAAACGCTTCTATTAAATGAATTTGATGCAATTTGTTGACTGCTGATACACGCTTCTATTAATTGAATTGGATGCAATTTGTTGACTGCTGATAAACGCTTCTATTAATTGAATTGGATGCAATTTGCTGACTGCTGATAAACGCTTCTATTAAATGAATTTGATGCAATTTGCTGACTGCTGATAAACGCTTCTATTAAATGAATTTGATGCAATTTGTTGACTGCTGATAAACGCTTCTATTAATTGAATTGGATGCAATTTGCTGACTGCTGATAAACGCTTCTATTAATTGAATTGGATGCAATTTGTTGACTGCTGATAAACGCTTCTATTAATTGAATTGGATGCAATTTGCTGACTGCTGATAAACGCTTCTATTAATTGAATTGGATGCAATTTGCTGACTGCTGATAAACGCTTCTATTAATTGAATTGGATGCAATTTGCTGACTGCTGATAAACGCTTCTATTAAATGAATTTGATGCAATTTGCTGACTGCTGATAAACGCTTCTATTAAATGAATTTGATGCAATTTGTTGACTGCTGATAAACGCTTCTATTAATTGAATTGGATGCAATTTGCTGACTGCTGATAAACGCTTCTATTAATTGAATTGGATGCAATTTGTTGACTGCTGATAAACGCTTCTATTAATTGAATTGGATGCAATTTGCTGACTGCTGATAAACGCTTCTATTAATTGAATTGGATGCATTTTGCTGACTGCTGATAAACGCTTCTATTAATTGAATTGGATGCAATTTGCTGACTGCTGATAAACGCTTCTATTAAATGAATTGGATGCAATTTGTTGACTGCTGATAAACGCTTCTATTAATTGAATTGGATGCAATTTGCTGACTGCTGATGAACGCTTCTATTAATTGAATTGGATGCAATTTGCTGACTGCTGATAAACGCTTCTATTAATTGAATTGGATGCAATTTGCTGACTGCTGATAAACGCTTCTATTAATTGAATTGGATGCAATTTGCTGACTGCTGATAAACGCTTCTATTAAATGAATTGGATGCAATTTGTTGACTGCTGATAAACGCTTCTATTAATTGAATTGGATGCAATTTGCTGACTGCTGATGAACGCTTCTATTAAATGAATTGGATGCAATTTGTTGACTGCTGATAAACGCTTCTATTGAATGAATTGGATGCAATTTGTTGACTGCTGATAAACGCTTCTATTAAATGAATTGGATGCAATTTGTTGACTGCTGATACACGCTTCTATTAAATGAATTGGATGCAATTTGCTGACTGCTGATACACGCTTCTATTAAATGAATTGGATGCAATTTGTTGACTGCTGATAAACGCTTCTATTAATTGAATTGGATGCAATTTGTTGTCTGCTGATAAACGCTTCTATTGAATGAATTTGATGCAATTTGTTGACTGCTGATAAACGCTTCTATTAAATGAATTTGATGCAATTTGTTGACTGCTGATAAACGCTTCTATTAATTGAATTGGATGCAATTTGCTGACTGCTGATAAACGCTTCTATTAATTGAATTGGATGCAATTTGCTGACTGCTGATAAACGCTTCTATTAATTGAATTGGATGCAATTTGCTGACTGCTGATAAACGCTTCTATTAAATGAATTGGATGCAATTTGTTGACTGCTGATAAACGCTTCTATTAATTGAATTGGATGCAATTTGCTGACTGCTGATAAACGCTTCTATTAATTGAATTGGATGCAATTTGTTGACTGCTGATAAACGCTTCTATTAAATGAATTGGATGCAATTTGTTGACTGCTGATAAACGCTTCTATTAAATGAATTGGATGCAATTTGTTGACTGCTGATAAACGCTTCTATTGAATGAATTGGATGCAATTTGCTGACTGCTGATAAACGCTTCTATTAATTGAATTGGATGCAATTTGCTGACTGCTGATAAACGCTTCTATTAAATGAATTGGATGCAATTTGCTGACTGCTGATAAACGCTCCTATTAAATGAATTGGATGCAATTTGCTGACTGCTGATAAACGCTTCTATTGAATGAATTTGATGCAATTTGTTGACTGCTGATACACGCTTCTATTAAATGAATTGGATGCAATTTGCTGACTGCTGATAAACGCTCCTATTAAATGAATTGGATGCAATTTGCTGACTGCTGATAAACGCTTCTATTAAATGAATTGGTTGCAATTTGCTGACTGCTGATAAACGCTCCTATTAAATGAATTGGATGCAATTTGCTGACTGCTGATAAACGCTCCTATTAAATGAATTGGATGCAATTTGCTGACTGCTGATAAACGCTCCTATTAAATGAATTGGATGCAATTTGCTGACTGCTGATAAACGCTTCTATTAAATGAATTAGTTGCAATTTGCTGACTGCTGATAAACGCTTCTATTAATTGAATTGGATGCAATTTGCTGACTGCTGATAAACGCTTCTATTAAATGAATTGGATGCAATTTGTTGACTGCTGATAAACGCTTCTATTGAATGAATTGGATGCAATTTGTTGACTGCTGATAAACGCTTCTATTAATTGAATTGGATGCAATTTGCTGACTGCTGATAAACGCTTCTATTAAATGAATTGGATGCAATTTGTTGACTGCTGATAAACGCTTCTATTAATTGAATTGGATGCAATTTGCTGACTGCTGATAAACGCTTCTATTAAATGAATTGGATGCAATTTGTTGACTGCTGATAAACGCTTCTATTGAATGAATTGGATGCAATTTGTTGACTGCTGATAAACGCTTCTATTAAATGAATTGGATGCAATTTGTTGACTGCTGATAAACGCTTCTATTAATTGAATTGGATGCAATTTGCTGACTGCTGATAAACGCTTCTATTAAATGAATTGGATGCAATTTGTTGACTGCTGATAAACGCTTCTATTGAATGAATTGGATGCAATTTGTTGACTGCTGATAAACGCTTCTATTAATTGAATTGGATGCAATTTGCTGACTGCTGATAAACGCTTCTATTAAATGAATTGGATGCAATTTGCTGACTGCTGATAAACGCTTCTATTAAATGAATTGGATGCAATTTGTTGACTGCTGATAAACGCTTCTATTAAATGAATTGGATGCAATTTGCTGACTGCTGATAAACGCTTCTATTAAATGAATTGGATGCAATTTGTTGACTGCTGATAAACGCTTCTATTGAATGAATTGGATGCAATTTGCTGACTGCTGATAAACGCTTCTATTAAATGAATTGGATGCAATTTGCTGACTGCTGATAAACGCTTCTATTAAATGAATTGGATGCAATTTGTTGACTGCTGATAAACGCTTCTATTAAATGAATTGGATGCAATTTGCTGACTGCTGATAAACGCTTCTATTAAATGAATTGGATGCAATTTGTTGACTGCTGATAAACGCTTCTATTAAATGAATTGGATGCAATTTGCTGACTGCTGATAAACGCTTCTATTAAATGAATTGGATGCAATTTGCTGACTGCTGATAAACGCTTCTATTAATTGAATTGGATGCAATTTGCTGACTGCTGATAAACGCTTCTATTAAATGAATTGGATGCAATTTGCTGACTGCTGATAAACGCTTCTATTAAATGAATTGGATGCAATTTGTTGACTGCTGATAAACGCTTCTATTGAATGAATTGGATGCAATTTGTTGACTGCTGATAAACGCTTCTATTAAATGAATTGGATGCAATTTGTTGACTGCTGATAAACGCTTCTATTAAATGAATTGGATGCAATTTGTTGACTGCTGATAAACGCTTCTATTAAATGAATTGGATGCAATTTGCTGACTGCTGATAAACGCTTCTATTAAATGAATTGGATGCAATTTGTTGACTGCTGATAAACGCTTCTATTAAATGAATTGGATGCAATTTGCTGACTGCTGATAAACGCTTCTATTAAATGAATTGGATGCAATTTGTTGACTGCTGATAAACGCTTCTATTAAATGAATTTGATGCAATTTGTTGACTGCTGATAAACGCTTCTATTAATTGAATTGGATGCAATTTGCTGACTGCTGATAAACGCTTCTATTAAATGAATTGGATGCAATTTGTTGACTGCTGATAAACGCTTCTATTAAATGAATTGGATGCAATTTGTTGACTGCTGATAAACGCTTCTATTAAATGAATTTGATGCAATTTGCTGACTGCTGATACACGCTTCTATTGAATGAATTGGATGCAATTTGTTGACTGCTGATACACGCTTCTATTAATTGAATTGGATGCAATTTGCTGACTGCTGATAAACGCTTCTATTAAATGAATTGGATGCAATTTGCTGACTGCTGATAAACGCTTCTATTAAATGAATTGGATGCAATTTGCTGACTGCTGATAAACGCTTCTATTAAATGAATTGGATGCAATTTGTTGACTGCTGATAAACGCTTCTATTAAATGAATTGGATGCAATTTGTTGACTGCTGATAAACGCTTCTATTAAATGAATTGGATGCAATTTGTTGACTGCTGATAAACGCTTCTATTAAATGAATTGGATGCAATTTGTTGTCTGCTGATAAACGCTTCTATTGAATGAATTTGATGCAATTTGTTGACTGCTGATACACGCTTCTATTAATTGAATTGGATGCAATTTGCTGACTGCTGATAAACGCTTCTATTAAATGAATTGGATGCAATTTGCTGACTGCTGATAAACGCTTCTATTAAATGAATTGGATGCAATTTGCTGACTGCTGATAAACGCTTCTATTAAATGAATTGGATGCAATTTGTTGACTGCTGATAAACGCTTCTATTAAATGAATTGGATGCAATTTGTTGACTGCTGATAAACGCTTCTATTAAATGAATTGGATGCAATTTGTTGACTGCTGATAAACGCTCCTATTAAATGAATTGGATGCAATTTGCTGACTGCTGATAAACGCTTCTATTAAATGAATTGGATGCAATTTGTTGACTGCTGATAAACGCTTCTATTAATTGAATTGGATGCAATTTGCTGACTGCTGATAAACGCTTCTATTGAATGAATTTGATGCAATTTGTTGACTGCTGATACACGCTTCTATTAAATGAATTGGATGCAATTTGCTGACTGCTGATAAACGCTCCTATTAAATGAATTGGATGCAATTTGCTGACTGCTGATAAACGCTTCTATTAAATGAATTGGTTGCAATTTGCTGACTGCTGATAAATAATTTTTCTCCTTTTCATGATCAATCTCACAGGTGTAGGCCTATTAGAGCATATTTGTGGTAATTTTACAACATGTTGATGGGAACTGCACATTTTTGACGTTCGCTTACAACGATTTGCTTACTTTTTTAAACAGCAAAGTCTATTCTGCAAAGTAAAACTAATAAAAAATATTTTGTGTCTACAATAAGGCAAAACAACAAAAAAGTTTTATTATCAAAAGCGGTTCTACCTGTTTGTCATCTATCTGTATCCGGTGTCAAGGTTAAGATAAAAGATAACTTTCGACGATACTCCAACTTGTGACATTCAGATTAGTAAATCGACGCTGTAACACTTGCACCAATTGTTACAATAATTCATGCTTTCAAGTATTTATGAGTAATTGCACTGCTATTTTATTCCTTTTTTTGTCGGCACATTTGACGATCGATTGAGACGAACTAGAATGTCACAAAAGTTGTATATATATATATAGTAGATATATATATAGTAGATATATATATATATATATAGTAGATATATATATAGTAGATATAACGTTGTACGCATGTCATTTTTTTTTTGTAAGTGAGGCGAGATAAACTAGCATTCAATTAGATTTTGAAAACTTGCTTGACTTGACACTTTACCTTATATGGAATTTTTTACATAGTACGAAGCAAAAACTTTACATAATCTTTTTACGTTATCTGGAACTTACGTTATAGGAGGTACCCATTATAGGAGTGTCTACTGTATATGCAGTGCAATAAAGTTGGAAGCAATGCAATAATACCAGCAGTATTTGACATTCTCTGTGAGAACTTGACCGTCTCTTTTAATTTGAACAACTAAAAGTTATCTTTTTAAAATTAAATTAATTTGCCAGGTGAGAGCTGAACTTGGATAATTCATCTTTAATATGAAATACTGAATTGGATTAGAACAACATCCATTATTTGTAATTGAGTGGCCCTTATGAAAGTCATGTGAACAGGAAATGTTCTAGATAATGACTTACGATGAACAACTCGTACAGTACTATTAACATTCTAGAGACAAAACACTCTCACATTAGTAGAAAAAGATCAGAGAGATACAGAAGTTTAGTTGGCCGAGATTTATTTTTGTTGCCATCCGCTAATACACAGTGATTCATGTTCCAGGATATAGTGAAACAACAATTATTGTGAGATAACCATTAGACAAATAGGCAGAAAAACAAGCAGTAATTACTTTGTCAATGGTTTGCAGCCGATTCCAGTAAAAACATTTTGAGACGCATCGAACCGTTGATTACAAGGCGACTATTCAGGCATTATAACCTGCAAACACTGAAATTAAAGGATGAAGACCTAGGCCACAGCATCGATACAGATGTGCTTACTCGCTGGTAACGGACCTAAGTCATCGTGTGTGGGCAATCTCTCGAAGATAGATTATGTTGTTTGCTTATCTTATTGCAAACAGTAAGCTTGCTTTTTAAGAGTCATTCTTGCACAAACAATGGCTCTGTGATCTTGGCTGGACATGTTTGAGTCCAGTGGTAAAGAAACCTCAACGACTAGAGACATACCCAGTTGCAGAAAGCAATTTATGGTTGCATGTCACTCCTGTCACCACCAGAGGCCTTTTTGGGAATTGAACCCCCAACCTGTTGTTCATAGGTCGGTGCTTTAGACCACTAAACCACGGCTGCTCTCGTGTACAAACAAACAAAGCAAAAACTACAAGAAGTATTTTACAATAGCGAGAGGTCCACAAGTGGAATTCTGAACATAATGCTTGTATCCAACGCCTATTCTCTACATGTAGGGAATCAGAAAGCAGCCATAGATGCAGCCAAGGCAATTTTTGTAGTAGCCAGACATTTACTATTTGGGAGACTCATTGAGAAATTAGCTAAAGAATTACATGTAGCCCTGAGGAGTGGATAGCGGGTCTCAATCTATCGCTTCTATGACTTGTCATCTTTTTTGTAGCATTCCAACATTTTTATCCTTGAATGTGATGATTTAAAAGCAAATTTGTAATGGACGATATCAGCACCCTGTGCAAGAACCTGGTTTTCTCTGGCTTTACAAACTAGGCAACCTTGAAAGCAGCCATAAAGGGTACCAACAGTGCAGAAAACTCAAGGATGTTTACAACTAGGCGGAGTGAGCAATTTAGCAAATTGAGCTATCTCACCGAAAATAAACAAGTCCCAGATCTCACAAGGCTTACTGCTTGGTAATAATCTTTTTGTCCATGAACATCAAACTATCTTCAGTAGACAGTTACACAAGTTGAGATTATGTTATGGAGTTGTGCCCTCTCTTTGCTATCTCAGGATGAGTGGCGAAAGGAATCATTTTAGAAGGTCAAACTGCTGTACGTACTGTTACACCACTCTCTATAGGATAATTAATATAACATTAGGACATATATTTATTTGGATTGAATCATGGGCCTTCCAGTTAGGGTCCATGAATAAATCAAAGATGTCTTGTGGTCAACCAGCTGTCACAGTGGCTGTTTTTAAAACTACTAGATGTGGCTGGCTCTTAGCCAGATAAACTCCTCCGACTTCGTTATCTGCAATGTACTGGTTTTTTAGCATTAAAATGCAATTCAATGGCATCCCATGACCAAATTATTTAGTAATTTACATTTTTTATTGTTATCATCTTAGACATACTATGTTTTACACGTATATAAATAGCTTCACACAAAATAGTTTTTGCAAATAATTGCAGATAGGCCGTGCCTATTGGTGTACTATTTTCTTGGGTTCTTGCATCCAATTGCAGACTTTACTTCTAAACAACTAAAGTGCTGCCGAGGAGAAATGGTGAAGTATCAGTAAAATGCTGCCCCTGCTAGTGGCCAGTTTTTATTTTTGTCTCGCGGAAATTTAAAGTTTATATAGCAACAAACCATGTGTGCCCAGACACAGCTGGGAACTCATTCTTGTACCACCAGAAAAAAGCAGCTATGAAACGCTATGCTTTTGTACATGCCTGAGGCCTTGTGAGGATAGAGATGTACTGTTTGACATAAAGGTTTTTTTTAAATAAGGCCACTTAGGGTAGGTTGTAATATGTATTATATGCTTGTTATATTATGAGATAATGCCTAGATGCCATTTCCATAGCACAATCCTTCATAGAAGCATACAGAGAATGATCACGGTAAAATGTGTATTTTGTTGATGTTTTACGCCGACACTAAAGCAATAATATTTACTATTTTGTTGCTTGCTGAACTTATAAATTATACAACAGTTATTTTTTCAAATCAAGGTCATAAAATTTTTTTTACTATCATGCTCAAGCAGTCATTGACTAGATTCTGAAGATCACAGGCCGACTTTTTAGTAAAAGAACTTCAAAGTATTAACAACTATTTCTTAGAATGTTAGTCATATCATGTAGAATACCTTCCAAGGGAAGATGACTCAAAAGTTTAAATGGAAAAATGTAGAGGGGGGCCATTTTTGCTGTAGTTTTATTTTATATTTCCTATGCAATAGTAAAACAAACAATAGGATATTATGACAACACTGACTGTGGTTTTTTAATCTTCATTTAGGAGACAGCAAGCTTCGTTCAGAAGTGCATGTGCTACGGTCTGCTTCCTTGTAGAGAACTAGGAATGAGCCTAAAAGGTACAGCTAACATTCATACAGCGCTTCGCTTTACCTCACTAAATTGCTACCTTGCATCGACTAGTACATATGCTAACAACAACTAGCGTATGTGCTACAACAGCAAGTACATATGCTAACAACAACTAGTGTATGTGCTACAACAGTTAGTACATATGCTAATGACAACTAGTGTATGTGCTACAACAGTTAGTACATATGCTAACAACAACTAGTGTATGTGCTACAACAGCTAGTACATATGCTAACGACAACTAGTGTATGTGCTACAACAGTTAGTACATATGCTAATGATAACTAGTGTATGTGCTACAACAGCTAGTAAATATGCTAATGACAACTAGTGTATGTGCTACAACAGCTAGTACATATGCTAATGACAACTAGTGTATGTGCTACAACAGCTAGTGCATATGCTAATGACAACTAGTGTATGCGCTACAACAGCTAGTGCATATGCTAATGATAACTAGTGTATGTGCTACAACAGCTAGTACATATGCTAATGACAACTAGTGTATGTGCTACAACAGTTAGTACATATGCTAATGATAACTAGTTTATGTGCTACAACAGCTAGTACATATGCTAACAATAACTAGTGTATGTGCTACAACAGTTAGTACATATGCTAACAATAACTAGTGTATGTGCTACAACAGTTAGTACATATGCTAATGATAACTAGTGTATGTGCTACAACAGCTAGTACATATGCTAACGACAACTAGTGTATGTGCTACAACAGCTAGTACATATGCTAACGACAACTAGTGTATGTGCTGCAACAGCAAGTACATATGCTAATGACAACTAGTGTATGTGCTACAACAGTTAGTACATATGCTAATGATAACTAGTGTATGTGCTACAACAGTTAGTACATATGCTAATGACAACTAGTGTATGTGCTACAACAGTTAGTACATATGCTAACAATAACTAGGGTATGGGCTACAACAGTTAGTACATATGCTAATGATAACTAGTGTATGTGCTACAACAGTTAGTACATATGCTAATGATAACTAGTGTATGTGCTACAACAGCTAGTACATATGCTAACAATAACTAGTGTATGTGCTACAACAGTTAGTACATATGCTAATGATAACTAGTGTATGTGCTACAACAGCTAGTACATATGCTAATGACAACTAGTGTATGTGCTACAACAGCTAGTACATATGCTAACGACAACTAGTGTATGTGCTACAACAGTTAGTACATATGCTAACAACAACTAGTGTATGTGCTACAACAGTTAGTACATATGCTAATGATAACTAGTGTATGTGCTACAACAGTTAGTACATATGCTAACGATAACTAGTGTATGTGCTACAACAGTTAGTACATATGCTAACGACAACTAGTGTATGTGCTACAACAGCTAGTACATATGCTAACGACAACTAGTGTATGTGCTACAACAGTTAGTACATATGCTAACAACAACTAGTGTATGTGCTACAACAGTTAGAACATATGCTAATGATAACTAGTGTATGTGCTACAACAGCTAGTACATATGCTAACGACAACTAGTGCATATGCTACAACCGCTAGTACATATGCTAACGGCAACTAGTGTATGTGCTACAACAGTTAGTACATATGCTAACAACAACTAGTGTATGTGCTACAACAGTTAGTATATGTAGTAACAACAGCTGCTACATATGCATCTGCTAGTACCTAATGTCAACGTCAACGAGCAGCATGATATTATTTTGACATTGAGTTTACACTTTACAATGAGAAGTAAAGGTGTAAAACGTTTGTTAACGTAATTTTAATGCAAGGTTGGGGCTGCGGTGAGATCCGCAGCCCCAGAGATCTGCATCTCCATATAAATGCAAATCGACACTTTTATGATAATACCAGTTTTATACTGGTATTATCACAAAAATTATTACAGAGTTGCTGTTCTTCATTGGCGCTTGCACAAAATAAGTTTAATTGAAATTTAAATAATTATTAAAGATGAGGAGCTATTTCTTTTAAATTGCTGATTATGATAAAATAGTTTTTAATCAAATTGTTGATCTGCTACGAGACTTCTATGATGGTATTTTTACTGGTTCTCTTTATAATAGTCTATGGTCACAGTCTCAGGTAGCCTATGGTCACAGTCTCCGGTAGCCTATGGTCACAGTCTCCGGTAGCCTATGGTCACAGTCTCAGGTAGCCTATGGTCACAGTCCACAGTCTCAGGTAGCCTATGGTCACAGTCTCAGGTAGCCTATGGTCACAGTCTCAGGTAGCCTAGGTTACAGTCTCAGGTAGCCTACACTCTCAGGTAGCCTATGGTCACAGTCTCAGATAGCCTATGGTCACGGTCTCAGGTAGCCTATGGTCACAGTCTCAGATGCCTATGGTCACAGTCTCAGGTAGCCTATGGTCACAGTCTCAGGTAATAAGCTGATGTAATAGTCTTATAGGTCTAATCTTTTTTAGTTGAAGCAAGTTTTATGTTACAAAAAACAGCAGGTACTTTTGACCAAATAAGTTGTGCTTTGTCTATCCAACATTTATAAAAATCATCAGAATGAAGGCAAATGTATTGAGCAGATAGCGAGCATATAGCAAATACATCATTAAATAATAATATATATACATGTATATATGGGTGTGTGCGTGCGTGTATGCGTGCGTGTTACTGTTCAAACAGAAGCTATCCATAAAAACTTTGAATACGACGATACCAGTACCTCTCGACACTGGTACAACTTTTAAAATGGTATATCAGACTGTCTTGTCTGACCAAACGGTGAGAAATGTAGAGGCCATTCCTACTCGAGATAATACAATTGTTCACATGAAAAGTATTGACCTTCACTGCGGTTTACCAATTAAACCTTACGAAAAACTGGAAATAGAAGTTCGTGAAAACGCGAAAAAGCATTGTTTCATAGGGTTAATCAAATTCAAAAAGTTTCAAATAATACGTCATTTAGCATATGCATACGCTATACAGTATATGATGCCTTTGACCCATATGCCTTGCAAAGCTCAGTGGTAGAGCTCATGGATAAAATGCTTGCAGTTGCAATCTCAGTGAGTTCAAATTCATCAGAACGCGGAATTTTAGTTCGAAGATTTTAATAGTTATAACTGGATATACCGAAGGACAGACAACAAAGTTTGAGAAATATAAATATATATGTATATATATATTATATATATATATATATTGTATATATATATATACAAGAAGGCATTGCCGGGCATACTGCTAGTTAATCGTGATCCTCTTTTCTGTCTATAAAAATCAAACTATCTTCAGTGAACATGGAAAATGAGGTAATGCTAAAGAGTCGTGCCCTCCTCTTACTGATTTATAATGAGTAGCACAAGGAAACATTCAAAAAAGGCAAATCGATGTATTGTTGTATTTACCCTAAAGGGTAATTAATATAACATTAGGACATGTATTTATTTGGATTGAATCATGGGCCCTCCAGCTTGGCTCCATGAACAGGTTAGAAATGTCGTGTGGTCAACCAGCTGTTAAAATACATGTAGCTGTTTTTAAAACTTCTAAAGCTGGCTCCCAGTTGGATAAGCTCCTTCAACTTCCTTATTGCTTATCTGTTTTTCTAGCAATAAAATGTAATTCAAGAATACCGCATGACCAAATTATCTAGTAATTTACATTTTTCACTCTCAGTTTGTTTATTTTGAAAACTTTCGAGCATGCATCTGCTGCGGTCTATTGCCAGCGAGTTTATATACACCTACCACTGTAGGCATGCAAAATGCTAAGTTATCCTTGAAATAACAGGCGTTAGATTTTTCGGCAATGTTGAGAAATTTGTGGCTTCAGTTTTTATTAGCAACTATTAAAACTTTACAATATGTAGGTTATTCTTGGCTGGTAGATACTCTACATAAGGATGATGTTGCATAGTTTAGTTGTATGGAGTCGGAGCGCAAGAGTATGTGTGCCAGGTCTGTGACACGAGGAAATAATTCTATAACTTTAAAGTTTATGCAGGCCTTCTTTGGTGTACACATATGTAAATGTACACAGTAAATACATTGGCTCCAATTCAGAGTGATGATGTATCGCTGGGGTTTTTGTAAACCGAATGACCTCGGTCATAAATCACATATTGTTAGTAGGTATGAATGAACAATTGCTACAAAATAATGAACTATTATATTTTGTGATTTCCATACCATTACTAAAATTATAAAATATTGGCCGATGACATAAATGTCAGTCACCATTTATATAAAAAATGGATTATATGTCTATAAACAAAATGACTGATAACTTCCTTTTCTGGCAGAACGAGAAGAAGGATTTAAATCATTGACATTATACAAACATTTCTTATAAGGAAAGACATGGAAGTTAGCTCATACCTGAATACATCAAGGAATACAGTATTAACATTTAACTTGCAAAGCTCTATTACATTGATTAACATAAAGGAAACAAGAAATAAAAATATAGAGAGAGTATGGTAAGGCAGCGTGTAGCCTCGACATTGTGAATGCACAAATATAAATATAGTAAAACTGAGTGCCATTATAGTGATAATAATGGCGCTGACTCGTTGTTCAGATGTCGGCACAGGTATTACACACCAACTACTGGTTGGTAACTATTCCTTTTTCTGGTTTCTCATGGATTAGTTTTTGAACATTTCTGCAACAAAGAACAAATTTTACAACTATGGAATGTTACGGCTAAGACACACGCGCAAACACTGTAGATAAATGCAAGTTTACATTAATTCGTGTGCAAAACAGTTTATGTATATACATGTATATAGAATTACTCAAATGTAAAAAGACAGAGAAGCAAAATGAATTTATCTAACTAGAGCTCCAAATGTTTATGTCTATGTAGCAACAATAGAAGTGCTATAATGTGTTGCAATATAATAATATATATAATATAGCCTAATACACACTTATGGCACACGTTTATAATACACAGTCATGGCATATATGTCTAGTGGAGTACAGTAAAAAAGTACAGTACAGTCATACTTCGACTTATGAGCTTAATGCGTTCCGAGACTGAGCTCGTATGTTAATTTACTCGCATGTTGGTGCAATTTATTTATATATAGAACAAGTAAATATATATTGATTGGTTTCCATACTCTAGAAAATGCAAATAAAACACTCAAAACAAGATATTGTAACAGAAAGAACATGTTGGTTATTGTCCTAATTTACCAAAGGCTTTCAAAAAGCAACAATTAAAAAATATTGTAAGGAAATGTGATTAATTAAAATGTAAAATTAAATACATACAATAGCAGCTAACGCTAGCATTTGACAGAGAGGGATATATAAGTTATCCTTCATTACAACAGTTGACTTTGATAAATTTGGATTTTATCAATGTCTTAAAAGACAAACGTAGAAGCAAACCTAAAAGCAAACTTTCATTTTTAACTTAACGTAATTAAAATTTCTTCGGCATTCGTAGTTTGAAGTTTCTCGCTAGTTAGCTAATTTTTCCTTTGTTTCGCTTTCATGATTAGCCGGCCGTTTAAAGATAATCCTATCTAAAGACGTTTGCCTTTGTCGCCCTTTCAACATGTTGCAATTAGGACGAACGCAGATGTCGTCACAAAAGGTTAATGCACGACCACTAGCCAACTTGTCCAAATGTCTATTTTTATAGTTTTGCTAGATAGCACCGGCCTTTTCATATAGCATCGTTTCAGTTACGCTTTCACCGGCCAATTGTTTATCCAATGCCTGAGCAGTCTCTCCATCAGCGGTCGTGAAGATCGCTGCGCCATTTAGAAACTATGGCCAGTCCTTTTGCGAACTAAATGCCCTAAATATAATCCTTCGGTTTGATAATTGTGGATGTATTTCTGTCATATTGCTGAGCTAGCTCAATCACGCATACACATTTTGCATATTTTTCAATAGTTTTCCGTTTAGTATCAGCTGTTATCATTCGCTTTTTCTTTGCATTATCTTTCATTTTACTGGCAAACTTTCGGTCAACGCAGAGTACTTTTAATTCACATAATTCTGCACTGAAAATCGCACAAAAAAACACGGTACAATAGTATAACCTGAGCAGTTGAAAAATACAGAGTGATGCTGTTCTCATAAAACACCTCCGGCATACTTGGCAACTGACTCACGTGCTCGTATCTCAAACATGGCTCGTATGTTAGTGCTAAAACTTGCTTAAAAGGTGGCTCGTATCTCAAGTTTCTCGTACGTTAGAGCACTCGTAAGTTGAAGTATTACTATACAGTATACACTTTTAATATAAACTTGCAAAACACACCTGTAGCACACGCCGACAGTAGACACCTAGAGTATACACCTATTGTACATACCTATAGTAAGCATTTATAGTACACATCTATAGTACACACCTATAGTACACATCTATAGTACACATACATAGTACACATCTATAGTACATACTTATAGTCTTATCCAGTTGCTGAGAGTTGTTGTACTTTTCTGTAAGTAGCTCACGCAAGTTCATGATGTCATATCCTGGTTTAGTGCGGCACGTTGTGCTGTTTGTCACCTCCTTCTGCCAGCAATCGCAGAGGTCAAAATTGAATAGTTGATTAGCAGGACAAAAGTAGCCTTTCGTTATGTAGGTGTTCTGACCTATATAAACAAAGTTTTATAAATGGTGTTCTGACCTATATAAACTAAGTTTTATAAATGGTGTTCTGACCTATATAAACAAAGCAGTGCTTACAACTGACAAGTTCATGCTTACAGTATACACTACAGGTTCATGATTACAGCATATATGACAGGTTCATGATTACAGCATGCATGACAGGTTCATGATTACAGCATACATGACAGGTTCATGACTACAGCATATATGACAGGTTCATGATTACAGCAGGCATGAGACAAGTTCATGATTACAGCATACATGACAGGTTCATGATTACAGCATGTATGAGAAGCTAACAAGAATTAGCTGTAATGCATAGAGTATCAGACTAACTTGTAGCAAGACATAATGAAGCAGAGATAAAGCAGAGCAAGAACTAATGAAAGATGGACGCACACATGCATATGTGGCCAGAGGTCACTGGATTTGGAGACGCATTATAGAATAAAAAAACTCCTGAAAACGACTATTAGAAATATTCTATGAAAAGCACTATCAATTTTCAAATTGAAAAATGAATAATTGAGTAGTATGTTAGATTTGTTAGAATAGGCTATAAGGTAGTGCCTTAACAACATGTGGTATAGCCGCATTTCATTTTCTTTTTCTCTGCGTTAATTATGTGTGTTGTTCTTTAAAAGCTAGGTACAGTTAATTGGGGGTTTCAAACTTTAGATATACATGTAAATACATATTTACCCATAGAAATGTTTAAACTAATAGCTAATGTATTGCAGCCATCATGCCACAACCAATCAATTTCATCATCTTTTACTAATCTTTAAATTAAAGCTCAGGTTTTTGAGACATGATATTTCAATGAACAGCTATTATTAAAACCTAAAGATATCTTGTGATCTTGAATATTACAAAAACATTCCTTTATATTCTGTTCGAAGTTAAAGAGACACTAAATTTTATGCAAATACTATGTATTAGTATTTGGATAACATATATCAGGATAATGTATAATACCTGTAGACATATATAATGCTAGCTTCAAAATGGCAATATCCTAATACATGTAATATCCTAATATTATATTCAGCTTATTAATGTTGTTAACAGTAAAAAGTCCATTTTTAATGCTACCATAAAAACAGCAATTCTCTGAAAACTTGCCAACGTCAACAGATATGTTGTACTGGAATAATTTACTTTAAAGATGATGAATTTTATAAAAATAAAGACAGGGCAGAAAACTCCCGTTGAGTAAAGGCTCCTAGGTAAATTTAATAGACACAAGATGATGACCACCTATGGTGATAGCCAGCGGGTGGTTAACTAATTTGACTCTTATATAACAACTAAAATATGGTTCAAAGATTTGTACTATTCATCAACACTTTAGGAAGCAGCAAATGTACTTTAACAGATCTGGTGAGCAAAAGAATCTAACAGACTGAGTTGACATCAGAAGCGAGGAGCCTACCTTATCTAAGTATGTGTCCTATGTATCGAAGTATCTATGTATTTAAATATATACCTTATCTACGTATCCACGTATGTATGTACATACATAGATAAATGCATGCGTGCATGTAAATATGTATATACAGTGTATGTAATGTTTTTTAAATTTCATGTAAAATATAAAAATTGTTGCTTCATGGTCTAAATATGCCTCTTAACAATAGAGTTCTGTTATGTAAAATTATTTATGGTTATAAGGCAGACCCATCTTAGATCCATTATTCGGTAGGCAAATAAATAGCGTTAACAGAAAAAAAACGATAACATTGCACACTTTTAAAAAATAGCTAAAAACAATCTTTTTAACTGAATCAATGCTAATATGTGTAAACTAATAGTAATCAGTATCATACAGAGTTGTCTTTCCATCATTGTTGGAATGCCTGTGAAAGCACAACTGCTAGTCCAACTACACATGATAATTGGTACTTGATCAAAGAAGCATCCGTGCTACACAGAAGGTTATTGAAATATATACTTGCAACGCTATCACCGTCTCCGCACAATCAGATTTTTAGACATAGTTAAGGAAGGGAATGAAGATATGCGGCAGATATAAACTAGTACATCAATCACTAAGCCTCCATAAGCTGAATGAGCTCTTTGTGTATTAAACATTGGCATATTTATGTGAATAAAAACAAAAGAAAATTTTGTTTTGTTTAATTTATCTGTTCAAACAAATAAAAAATAATTTTAGTAATGGAGTAGCATTTATTTAAAAAACAGTTATTGCTAAAAAGTTATATTAAGAATTAAATTATTGTTAAAAAACGGCCATTATTGTTATATAACACAGGCTTTAGTTAATACTTGATGTGAGCCTTAGTAGAATTGCCATTTCCGAGAGCATGCGGTAAATATTATTCAATATACCAGGCGAATAATTTCCGACATACAGTAAGTTAAGGAATTTTCCATGAAAATGTTTGCTATGTTAAATACTAAAAACCGCACAGGCCATCAAAATTTTCGTGGAAACTCAGGGAAGGAATGTCAAAAGGATTAGGCAAACAAATAGTCACTTGTAAACCATAAAATATCAGTCATCGAACATGGATGAGTTTCAAGCAAGAGGTTATTTGTTTCTAGATATATGAGCTGTTCACAACAGAAATTAAGCAAAACTCCAACTTTGTAATGGAATCCTTACATTTTATAAAGCTTTTATGCTGTAATAAATCCTAGATCAGTAGTTGATTTAAGAACAATAAACTTGATAAGAAAATCCTTTTATTGGTTTTCTTCAGTTAATCTTTCGACATGTATTCAGCTCAATTCATCCAGTTTGAAAACTAGAGAAATGGCTTGTTCTGTATAGAGTATATTTCATGTAATGTTAAAGTGCGTTGTTTGATAGTGTTCTTTTAGATGTCCAGTTATCTGGGCAGGTATATCAATCAAAACATTTTTCTCAAAGTGACAAAATATTTAGGAGCAGCTGTTATCTACCACTAAAACGTAAGTTATATTTATAACAGACCACAAGCTTAGCTGATGAAATTAATCTCTGGTAAACAACTTAACTTACCGCCAGTGTTCAGCTGCCACTTTATGGTGTGACTACTATTACATCTCTGGGAGCCAACACTGGTATAGCGAACATTTCTCCAGTTCTCAGTTGGCAGAGGCTGACAGTCCACTGAAAAATTGGTGCAAACCGGTGCATAAGATCCAGGGTGCATCTTCATATCGACAAATGGGTGCTTTTGTGTTTCGATTCCGCTGCTACACAGGCTAATGCAATATCCACATTTGAATGAATTCTGAAAGAATTTGCTGATTTGGATGTTTTTTTGTAAATGAATGTTATCTTAAATTGGTCACTTTGGAGAGCCTTGTGTGCTTACCACCCCACAGTTACAGTCATTTGACATAATGATGATTTTAACACATTTCAGACGACACTAAGCCACAAAGCACAATGTATGTGATGCAAAAAAAGAATGCAGCCTTCAAAAACTTCCAAACTTTAAACTTCGTGTGATGAGTTAATGCTGTGTGAATCAACTAGGATTTTTATGAGTATTGTTAAAATGTCAGTGTGGCCATTTCATCTGACTGTTAAGGGCAATATTTTTTGTGTGAAATATCTGTTGAGCCCTCCCCTATCAGAAAATACGTCCAAGAATAATGTCCTTGACCTAAAAGGTCGCACTATAAAAAAGTAAAAGAAGGTAGGTCAAGAGTGCTGGACGAGTTTCAATGAGGAAACAACTCCTCATTGACTCGTTGCTCCTTATGTGGGACAAGTAGTTGTGATTCTATACAAAGTGGTCCTAATTTCATTATGTTGGAGACATCGATTTGAAATAATATAAATTACTCAATACTTTTAAGAAGATGTTAAAAAATTATTCTGTGATATTAAAAAAATTCATAACTTTCAACTAATAATGATTGCGTGACTGCCTCAACTTCTTGAAACATTTAGTTTATTGACAGCATTTCTAAACATTTTCTTGGCCAGAAGCGAATATTAGGTCAAAGGTCAAATCTAAAATAGCATCTGGTTTCAAACTTAATCATCCTTAAAGATATACGACATTGTCTTGCTTGTCAGTAAATAATTAATTTTGCTGACAGCAATACTAATGTATATGCTTCTATTTATAGCTTTTATTAAACGCAAGCAAAATTTTTGAGTCCTTTTAGATTTCCTATGTGAGCCCATTTAGGATAAAGTAAGAAAACATCTACCGTAACAATGAGTGACAATGAGAGACGGTATTAAAATTAGTAATAGTTGAGGCCTGCATAGAGCCATCAACTTGTAGTTATCTTCTACTCTCCAAACTCAGTGGCATTCCATTGACGTGCACTAACTTTATCGATCAGAGGATGACTAGCTAGTGAATCCATTAAATACATTTTTGGTATTCACCCAAAATCTGTTTGTTATACAGAGCTATTGATCGCTTTTGGTATAATAAAGCTTAGATCTTGGGCTATGGTGCATTGCGAGGCATACACTTAGCCACTGCCAACGAGGCCTAGCTGAGTCTGTGCTGACCAGTGTGCACCTTACATCTATGATTGGTAGAGGCACACGATATGAAACTGAATGCCATATGTATAGCCCTTACGCATACCCTACACACATATCCCCTACATGTAAAGAATCTGTACCATACACCCGACCTTAAAACAATTATGAGGTTTACTGTCTGGTCACTAAGCTTTTTTACACAGTTTCAGTTTAGGTTTCAGGAAGGTTAGCAGTAAGTCATGATCAGCACTCACCTTTGACTACGCTGCTGTTATAGCGTGCTAGAAGTTGTGCCAGCAGGTCGTCCACAGAGTAAGCTGGATTGGTACGACAAGTTGTGGAGTTGACCTGGCGAGCATACGAACAGTCACAAATGTCCAAATTGAAGAGTTTTCCCTGAGCACAGAACCCCTCTACCATAGAATCTACAAGTAAACATATTCCTTTACATAAACATAGTAAACAGTAATAAATAAACAAATAACATAATAACAAATAAACATATATGCTTTACCAACTCCAACAACAAAGATGCCATAGTCTGTCTTTGTAAAACTCACTCACAATGTCTTTCATGCTGTCAATTGAGAAAAGTTTTTTTAATTAGACTTGGACTGGTGAGAATCTTTCATTGTAGTTCTCATGATAACGCTATGGCCTTTAAGATTGTGAAATGAAATATGGATGAATTCCTGATCAGTGCATCAGATTGTGGCTTTCGAGTCAATAAACAAAAATTTGGAATGACCAAACAATAATGACTCACTACAAATTTCAATAACCGCAAAGAAACAGTTCCTTGAGTTTAATTCTTTAATACATTTTATTAAAGATATGAATGAATTCTTAAATTTTGGAAATTACTAATCGGGAGATTTAAATATTAAATGATTTGGGCAACAAACAGATCAACTTCCGATAATAAATAAAATTTATTAATGAAATTGTTTACAATAATTTGGCATTCTTGTGGACAAACAATAGGTCAGATTAAATGTAAACATGTTATGATTATTATTACTAGTAAGTATGCTTGGCAGTACAGTGCACCATGAGAGACTATAATGAATGATCACTATGTGCATAATTAATTCATGGCAAGGTTGCAGTGATAGTGGTTAGCGCACTGGTAGGTAATTCCGAGTTGAATTCCTGTGAGAGGTATTTCTTTCTATTGCTCTTAGCGTGGCTTCAGAAAGACAGACAGACTCAGCTCTTATTACACCAAAGCCTATTGTTATTTATTATTGTTATTGTGTTATTGTTACTACGGAATTTAAGGCTAATGCATGCTTTCGTCTAACATTATTAGTTGTAATCTTTCAAAAGTCAGCGATGTTTTTCCATTGTGGTGTTCAAACTGGTTTTATCAAATTTATTTTAATAATACTAAACAGAACATTACTATTTTTAGCAGCACTATAAATTTTTCTTCATCCGCTTAAATTAAGAAATGTATTGACAGCGGTTAAGCTGTCTAGTTAGTGAACAGCATTTGTACATTTTCTTACCGGCACATAAATCAAAAACATGAAACTGATTACTGTATAGTTTGGTGTCATTGCTTTTAAGCAGATAGCAGCATTAATAAACTATTGTATGTTATATCTAAACAGTGGAATATTTTTATTACATTCAAATGGCGACTGTTTTGAAAATAAAAACCAATGTGAAAACCAATAGAGAAAAGCCATTTGACGACTTCAAACATATTGTACATACATGCATGAGAACACTGTCAGCACACTCTGAGCATCGATAAATGTAGCTGGTCTCAGCCCGTGTCAACAATTTAAAAAATCTCGAAGCTGCACACAGTTGGAATAATAAAAAAATCCCATCATTGTGGATTAAGGGTTGGTATACCTTAGATTGTCTGAATTAAGTAGCAGGGTTGTTGTTTCTACAGATGAACCTTGACTTCAGACTGTCACATACAGATTCATCAGCATACAATGCGGTTGCACAAAATATTCATCTCAGCGTACAATTTCCAAACATAACTGTGCAAACTTTTTTTAAAGCGTTACAGTTTTGCAATAAAAAATTACAATTCAAAATAAAGCATAAAAATAATCATTTTTACTATAATAAGAGCCGCGTCCGTCCATGCTAAAAGCGTTAAGAAAAAAGATGGAACTGCACGGGAACCAAACCAAGATATTCAGATCACCGGCCATGAACACCACCATCTGCACCACTCGACCACCTTTCTGCTTCCAAGAATAATTTTGCACATACTCATTACACATCTGCTTCACACTGTATTCGAACTTAGAACCCCCAGGTCTGCAGACCAGCGAGCTGACCCACTACACTATGCTATCCTTGCCATACTACGGAATAATAATGCACACACTTATGCTGCTTATATGCTCAGCTAGAACAATATACAAATGGAGTTAATATAAATTATGTGTAATACAAGTTGGAGTAAATTAGGCTGTGTAAGTTAAGTTTATCGCCTCTATTACCAAACTTATGTATTGCCGAATTAATACTCCGATTCTCCTGTCTGTATGGTAAAGTAACAATAAAAATGGTTTTGCTATATCAAAGAATTATACATCAGAGCACCTAATTTACAAGTGTACAATATTGTTTGTATTCTTTAGGAAATAAAGCCCTTTTCTAATTAACTGTATACTAGTTTAATCCTCGTGTTAAAAAATAATGGCAGGCGTCGACAGAAAAAGAAAATACGATATTTATATAATAATTTAATATAAACGTTATTTGAATATTTTTCAAATCTTACTACTACCTTGAGCCTTAAGCCACTATTTGATACGAATTGATTTTCAACGTCTAGTAAAACCATTACAGAACATCATGCTCAAAAGTTCAACCGGCTGTATGGACCACTCGGAGAAACCCAGATTGGGGCTCTTCATCGAGTGTACCACGAGAGAGAATCTTTTTGGAAGTGTTCTACAAGCGGGCAGTCTTCTATATCATCCCTTGAGAAACTAAAGTGCTCAACCACTGCGCATCATTTTATAAGACAGCAGTAGGCCTATATGGTCACAATGCACACATAAAAATCCATTCCTTCTAATAGCTAGTTTATTCGGCTACACACACCGCATACTTTAGGATATTTACACCCAACTCTGAACAAAACTCGTCATAAATAGCTGAAGTGGTTGCAATATTTTTACCAATACAAAGTTGGAATAAAATCTTAAGTAATTCAGTGTAAACATACCACCAATGTAACTAAAAAGGATATTACTTTTTAGAATACTGATGCAGTGCTCAACATAAAATTTACTTTTGAACTTAGCACAAACTGTTAAAAAATTTCAATCTCTTTCAGTTGGGTACAGCACAAAAATAAAATAACTCATCAAAGACTCACTCATCCTATAAATTCAAGATTGTCTCGTGATCAACAAGCTACATAATTTTATAGCTCATGCATGACCTATTCAAAGGCGGAGTATAAAAATTTTTTAGAGGAGGAGAACCAGAAAGAATGAGAAATTTAATAATTTATCATTCATGTAAACCTACTCATACAATGGATGCAATAAATCTGCTAACTTACCTCCAACTTTTCATTGGAAGCTGATTATTATCTCTACCACTTGATATCTATTGCTTGCAATTAACACGCGATGATATTATAACCTGTGCGATGATATTATAACCTGCGTTCTGTGTTGAAATAAGTTGGAGCTTTCAATTATTTATTTCATTTTAAATTTGAGAGCATATTTTTATTTTATAACTATATTTACCAATGTTGCATGAAATCTAATTGCACTCATTGATATGTTTTCTACAGTCTACAATCAAAACTGTTTTTTATGTGCAATAGAACAGAAGTTATAAGCAACGATCGATTGAAAGCTGAGTTTAGATAACTGCAATGATGCTGCCGAATAATATACTATAAATTCTCAAATTTGTAAGTTATATAATAATCTATTAAATACTATAAATACATATTCAAGAACAAGCGACATTAACAAACCATACTTATAATACATGCATAAACAAAAATTAACACTTTTGAAACAAAAATATTTGCACCGTTTGCTCGGCCAGTTGCATTATGATTGTTGATTCCATTTGGAAACATTTAATCTTTGTCTGCCTGTTCAACACCATCCACAATGTCTTCTGACGTCAACTCTTCTGCATTGCTGAACTAGTTGATATTAGCGTCCAAACAAATTTTTGGCCGAGCAAAACCTTTACGCGTTGCTTTTCGCAACAATAATGAAAAACATTGAGCAGGATGCGCGCTAAGCAAAACTTTTAGCCTAAAACAAGTAGCACAGATTCCATCGTAAATGTAAATAGTTTTTCACTTACACCGAAGTATCAAAACTGTGTTAAATGAGGAACTACTATTAGCTTGATACAGTTATTTTTATTTCCATGATGTTGCTTTAAAAGTTTTAACAAAAAACCAAAAAGCTTAGGAGTTGGAAAACAGACTTCGAACAGAAACAACGATTCAAAAAATTAATTTTTATTCAAGTAACCAGAGTCATGGTTAGTACAATTTTATGGATACTTCTACTAATCACTTGCTATTATGGGTTGTAAAGATCAAGGAATGTGTAAATGGCAGCCAAATAGAGATGGCGTTCAAATAAAGGTGGTGTTCAAATAGAGGTTTTATGGTATGTTAATAATGTTAACCTTGAAATAGCCCTCTTGCGATTAGCTGTTAATACCTTTGTTCTTATCTAATCATTGACAGCCTTCCTGGTCCTTCCCTTATCTGCTCTCTTGTTTGCCTTTAGCCTTAGTACACGGATCCATGTTTTACAACAATTACCGATGTTTGAATAATTCATGGAGAACATTGCTTTGCACTTACATTACATAATATAGTCGGTATATTTAACTAATATACCGACTATATTATGTTGTGTGAGGCTCTGCTCTCTACAAATGATTCAAACATACAGTAAGTGTGTAAAGCATGGCTTTGTGTACTGAAACTAAACACAAACAGAAGGGCAGATAAGGGAAGGACATGGAAGGCCCTCAAAGATTAGATAAGAATAAGAGAATTAATAGCTAAGCGCAAGAAGGCTATTTCAAGGTTAGAGCAGTGCAACATGTAAGAAAGGAAAGTAAACTTCCATAGATTTCAAGACAACTTTCCCAGAAAGCTTGCGATGACTATAAGAAAAAGCATGAATCAGCAGATTCTTCCTGAGCAAGCTATAAACAAACACTACAAAGAAGTGGGGCACCTTACTCATTAGCCAAGGCTAACAATGCTGATAGATAGTAGTTTCTCAAAATAGCCAAGTATAAATAAATGAATAAATATTTATTTTGCTATACAATTATCCTTCATTATTATAGGTTTTTCTATAGCCACAGTTATTCCATGCATGACACAAGGATGGGAAGAGAAGTGAGGGATGGGTGCTCACACCAAAGGTAAATTTTATGACACGAATAGTTAAAAACGGGCTATTAGCTTACAAACCTCTTATGCCTAGTTCATCTGAAAAGGAATATCAAACTAAGCCTAGTTAAAAACAAAACGGGGAGGGTTATCTGGACTCACACCTCATCAAAACTTTCCTAGCTGTTTTATTTATATACATAAATTATTTTCTCATCCTTGGTTAACCCAAGTGGGACCCAAGCTCGGGTCTTCTACCAGAGGCCTGGGAGTTTGGCATACTTTTCTGTAACTGACTTTTGGTGATTGTTGCCGGTAGTTGGACCACATTTGATGTGCAGGTGTTATTGCACATAAATTTCCAATGACTACTGGAATTACAATTGTTGTTTTTTATAAGAATTTTTTTGTAGACTTATACATAGTTTTAAATTCATTACACTAATCAAACAACATGTATTTATTCCATCTACTCCTCCGTATTTATATTTTATTTCTTATCCCTTTTTATTTCATGTATAGATTAACATTAACTCCAGCGAGTAGCCAACCACTCAACTATTTATATTATTATACCATGTTCGACTTTTTGTTCTATTGTCGCTTCAGCGGAGATCCATTGCCTAATGTTTCAGCAATCTTATTCACTAGTTTTGTTCACTCTAGGTATGTGTCTCCACATTATAGTCATACCTCAACATACATCAAAATTGAAATAGAGTTAAACTTCAACCAGCTTTTGCCTTGAGATATGAAAAAACTTTGACATACGAGCCGGTTCTCTATGCAACCACAAAGTGGCCAAGTACGCGAGAGGCTGCTTTGAGAAGAGCATCACTCAGTCGCTTCGTCGAATTAGTTTGAAAAAGCTTTAAAAAAGTCGGCCTAAAGTTATAGTAAAATGAGGCAAAGAGCCTCGAGGCAGAAAAAAGATAATACAAAATTAAAATGAAGAAAAAATTATAGTTGAGTTTAGTGACAGAATAAAGCTTAGCTTTATGTGTGCTTAGTAAGTTAAATTCATTTAGGTTAAAATCAAAGTTATATTACGTAGCGTCACAAAAGTTTAGTGTACTGAACGCGTTGCTGTCAAGTCTCGCTCACACCGCAGTTAGCCACTATGTCCATCTTGAAGGTAAGAACTCCATACAGTACTGTACATAGTAATGTTACAATTTAGTGCAGATCACAACTACTAAATGGATATTTGTTTCTTAGTGCGAATGTAGGTAATTAATTACAGAAATTAAACCACACGCTTTTTCATCGCAATATGCTGTTTTAAGGTGGTTTTTCATAGTATGGGAACAGGTTAATTTGTATTTAGTTATTTTATATAGGAAATATCGTTTTGAGATACGAGAAAATTGACATACAAGCTCAGTCCCAGAACTCCGAGGTCGAGGTATGGCTGTATATGGTAACAGCTGCCACCATTAGCTTTCTTATACTCAAGTCAATGAATGGAAAACTATCAATTTATTCACTGACATATCTCAAAACCTACCTGGAAGGATTGTTTTATATCGATTGCAGGAAGTATGCTCTCCAGCGTCAAAGGTGACCAACCGAGACCAGTTGGTGCCATAAAATGTCTTGCACCGATCTGTGATAAATACAAACCAGCGGTAAATTATTGTGTTTTTCTTAATTATTTCAACAAATAATGTCAAAACACTAAATGTACGATGACTTAGGTAGCAGATGGAGTTCACAATCGAGTAGAGAGAAATGCCATCACACAGTAACCCTAGCACCTGCAACCAATTTACAGTGTCACGAACAGATTCCTAGTGGATAAGAAAAGTCTCACACAAGCTGATCAGTAAAACAATGCAAAGTTGGCTTTATGTATGTACTACTGAATGCCTGACTTTGCACGGGTAATAAAAACAGCTTATAAACAGTGGCAGGTAATGTAGTTGCCATTGGCTAAGTTTTACCATGTCTTCGCAAATTGGTCAATTGGCAGATTTGAGTAAACTATGCTAGTATACTGTTTAACTCACTATAGTAAGAAGCCAGTTCTAATGACTCACAACAATGGTACACATATCTTAACCGATGTAATGACTATGAGCGTGATTAATCCATCGTATCGCAAATAGCCATTGTAACTTAATAGGTGAGCTCTACCCGCCTCCAGAACTGGAGGTTCCGAGGTCAATTCCAGTGCAAAATGGATTTTTTGTTTCTAGATTTTAATCGCTGTAACTGGACACACGACAGACAGACCAACAAACAGACAAACACAGAAATTTGTATATATAGACAACGCTTTTTTATAAACAAAGATCAATGGTGAACAAAATGGCTAATTAAAATAAGTAATGATTGTTACCTTGTTTAGGGTTGTCTGAGGTAGGTCTCCAACTATAAGCAGTGCTGCGGAGACAGCAAGTGCAAAACTAAAATACGTATCATTCATTCACTGATTCATATGCTTTACAAATACATAAACTAACATACATAGACTGCATTAATCATAAAGGAATCGGAAAAAATTTTCAGCATGCCAGTGTTTAAGATACCCCGTAGCTATCAGCACAGGTAAATTATGATGTAGAGTTAAACATTCTTAACTAGTTGAGGTATAAGGATGTGTTAGACTATATATAGTGTCACAAAACTATAGAGAATATCTCACCCCAAGAATAGTGCAAAGCATTATTGCGATAGTGTAACATTTTCGCAAAACCATCGTGTCTGAGTGCAGTTTCTATGAAGATCATTCCTTGGTTAGTTTGCTGTATATATAGCACGGCAATTGAGAGCATCTAGGAGTTGATTGGATGAAGATGATAGTGTAAACAAATATCTATCCGCATTGGTCAGCATTGCGACAGAAACAGATGCGTACGCCAACTTAAACCTCTCACACCAGTGCGTAGATCAATCATTTGGCAAAACTAGAATGTATTGAAGAATTTTTGGAAAAGAAAATGCAGCTTCTGTCACTCAGACAGTCAAAGTATGCTGCATTATTACAGACTTGTACATACATGTACCTGCTGGTATTGGCGAGGAGTGACAGCTAACTGAGATTGGCCTGTTATACTCAGCAAGCAGACGCGATCAGGCTACTCTGATATGTATTTGGGGTTCATAAACCCTCATAGTACAATTACTACATGTAAACATAATCTACTTCAGCAATGGCTGCAACATGGTAAAAAGTTGACAGGTGAAGAAGTATAGAAAATTTATCTAAATCAGACAGTTCAAGATCTTTATTTATATCTATCTATATCTATAGCCTATCACAATCTATATTTATATTTATCTATATCTATAGCCTATCAAAATCTATATTTATATCTATCTATATATATAGCCTATCAAAATCTATATTTATATTTACCTATATCTATAGGCTATCAAAATCTATATTTATATCTTTCTATATATATAGCCTCTCAAAGTCTATACTTATAAATCTCAGCGGGTCATTATGTCTGTCTGTTTGTCTGCATAACTGCGATGCATTTTAAAATTTTTTGCCCGATTTCATGTAAACTTCACCTGGGTATGCTCCGTGCCTTCCACCAGGTCGCTAAAATATTTGGGTTCCAAACCTCTATCCGGAGCCTCTTAAACACCTACCTCTAGACTTAAACACCCACCTCTAGACTTAAACACCCACCTCTAGACTTAAACACCCACCTCTAGACTTAAACACCCACCTCTAGACTTAAACACCCACCTCTAGACTTAAACACCCACCTCTAGACTTAAACACCCACCTCTAGACTTAAACACCCACCTCTAGACTTAAACACCCACCTCTAGACTTAAACACCCACCTCTAGACTTAAACACCCACCTCTAGACTTAAACACCCACCTCTAGACTTAAACACCCACCTCTAGACTTAAACACCCACCTCTAGACTTAAACACCCACCTCTAGACTTAAACACCCACCTCTAGACTTAAACACCCACCTCTAGACTTAAACACCCACCTCTAGACTTAAACACCCACCTCTAGACTTAAACACCCACCTCTAGACTTAAACACCCACCTCTAGACTTAAACACCCACCTCTAGGCTATCTCATTAAATATGAAAGAACTCCCCAGGAATAGCCTGGCTTACTGCTAGTTTCACATAAGAACTGCATGAATGTTAAAATTAGTTGAAATTATCTTATTATTGTGTTGACCTATCATCGCAAAACAACATTCAGCCAGAACTACCAAATGTTGAGGTAAAAGATGAGAAATTGAAAGAGGCTGGACTAGTGGACATCATTGTACCTGATAATTAGTATCACTGTATCTATTTGAAGAGTCAAATAGATATAACAACAAGAAAAAGTACCGAAATTTGGCAGAAGAAAATTAGGTATTGATAGACAACAGTTAATATAGTTCTAATGGTGATATGAAAAGCATTACTTGTATGTGGCTGTAAAGTAGAACAGTTAATACATCTCCAAGGAGCGCCATCATACAATCTGTAATACTAGTAAGATCAGTGCTATAATGAAAAAAGCAAAATTTAAATACTAAAAACACGCATAACAGTAAGTACTGTGTACATTCTACAATAATACTAATAAAAAGTGTATGTTCTGCAAATAATTAGGAATGCATTCTCTCACTGACAATCAAAATGAATGCTAAAAAGTCCTGAGACAGACCAAGAGTTTCTAAGTAAAATATCAGCGGTTCGACAAAAAACAGGTTTGATACTGATGCGCAACTTAACTTTATATCACAGAAGTTCTTGCGTTATGGTGAGAGGTGAGAAGTGTTTCCCAATTCCTTAAGCCGCCAAAAC
Organism: Watersipora subatra; assembly: GCF_963576615.1. Classification (NCBI taxonomy): domain Eukaryota; kingdom Metazoa; phylum Bryozoa; class Gymnolaemata; order Cheilostomatida; family Watersiporidae; genus Watersipora; species Watersipora subatra. The sequence goes on along the minus strand of NC_088711.1, from coordinate 11,591,175 downwards.
ATATACATGTACTGAAGGAATTTACCGTATCTGTCCATGGAAGCAAATCAAGCATCTGTCTCGTCTGATGTGGTTGCATAATGTTTAGAAATGATTTTAAAGAAAAGCTGCGAGTAGGATCGGAGTCAGCCAACTATAAAAGACAGCTAGTTTTATTACAAATTCAAAACTTCCAACTTCTTTTTCTGTTCGCAACAATATTAATTTTTAACGAAATCTCTTCAAGTTTATATGAGAATTTTGTAAAACCAATAAAAAATCTGAAGGACATCAATAAATGGCCTTTTTAATGTGTTTATTTTGGCTTCCATCAACTATCTTTGAAAAAAACATTTAATAATCTCTTTCTTTTCTGCAATACCGCTGTAAAAGTGGCTAGTACCATAGTAGGAATACTGTACATGTGTGAAGTTCTTTCAATGTCGCAGAGCTAATTATAGGCCGTTACCCTTACACAAATGCACATTCATTTTAGCTAGTAAGATAAACTTCTGCTATCCTTTGAGAAGGTTTGTTTGTACCCTTCAATCACTGTTTCCACGACGCACATGATTTGCAAATCAGCAAGTTAACCGCATCATGGAAACGACATAAATCTGCAAACTAAGCGAGTTTTGTGAGTCGCAAAACTTTATCGAACCCATCATGCTTGCGAATAATGGAAACGGCACTTGCGAATGATGCGCATTAAAATACCGCGCCAACTATTCAATTTTAAACATTTTCAATACTTTCGTTGCCCTTTCTCAATCGAGTTTCACGTGTTTGCGTCGCTAATTATTAACCTATAGCATACAATTCCTTACTTTTTTTCAACAAGGCGCTGGAGTTAATCCGCATCATGAGAATATCCATAGAAACCCTTAATTTGCACGGTAACACAACTTGCCCACAACTCCAAAGTTGCATGATGAGCATAGCGAAACATAGTGAATAGGAGACCAATAGGACATCAGTTTCAGCTAAGCCAGCTATTGATTAGCTCAATTAGATTGCTTCCATGACTGCGTTACCATGACTGCGTTACCATGACATGGTTTGCAAGTTTAAGACGCAAGTTCGCATCATCTGCAAGATGAAAATGGTAAAAACCCGCTAGTCAAGTGAGTTTCGATACTCGCAAATTTTTATCAAATGTTTCTTGGTTGCGAAAGATGGACACTGCACTTGCGAATGATGAGCAAAAAATGCCGTGCAAGCTATTCCATTTTAAACATTTTCCACATTTCAGCCGTTCCTATTTCGAAAGGGCGATGCTAAGCGAGACAAGAGTGAGTCGCTTTGACCTCTGGCGTAAAAATCCTGTTTTAGTACAGCGCCTGCATTAATCGTGCTCATTGAGTTAACCTGCATGGTTAACTCAATGTGCACACAACTCCAAACCGGCACAATGGAAACATAGTGCTCGATTCACATATTGACCTTAATTTAAATAATGAAAACAAATATTTCATATTATATTTTTATATAATGGATAATTGGTCAAAAGGCCGGTCAATTGGCGATGTAATATTCATACCCAGAAATACTTTACGCAAAACTACTTCATAACCTTATAATAAGCTGTGGACACTGCATTGCCGAAGTAGAAGTTTTGTTCAAGAATCTAGCTTTTATCAGTTCTAAGGACTCTAAGACATTCTAAGAATATTCTTACGATCTACGATCTTTGAAAAGATTGTAGATCTACGATCTACAATCTTTTCAACTAATTCTTGTTGGAAAGCTCCAAATCCACTCTTAGAGTTAGCTAGACCACCGACGACTAACTGAACGAGGCCACAAATAACAACTATGGCCATTGCTATGTACAAGACTACAAGCTGGATATCGATAAACAGCTATGATTGTAGAGGCAAAGATGATGACAGTTTGATTGACAGACAACCTCAAGGCACAAGTGTAAGTTCAAAGCACAATGAGCTGTAAATTCATCTAGGCGCCACTCGATTTTTAAAAGGCCATTACATGTACTAGTGAATGGTACAAGATTTTAAGCTATCACGATTCACCCGAGTGACCTTGACGGCGTGGACGTGCAAGGTAGAATGATCAGTCTGATGGAATGACATATCCACATATTATTATAACACCCGCTGCCGGCATCAGCCATAACAACTGATTAACAAGCACGAGGTCAATATAGCAAAGTATTTGCTGGAGGTGCTGAGCGATATGGCAGACGCATGATGTGATAAATTGAGTTAAGACAGGCTATCAGCGAAGAAAAACTTGAAGGATGTGCTTTGTTTTGAATTAATACATCTTCTGAGACAGTTCTGGCATGCAAGAATTTTTAGGGCAGAGTGTAGCACCAGCTCAGCCCTCATGGCTCTCATGTCCTGTAGACTACCTGAGCAAAGTTTTATTCATTAGCCGTTAGTAGGTTGGACAGCATGTTTCTACAGTGAAATTATCATGCAAAGATGGTGACACAGCAAGGAACAGGAGGCAGCAATTGTGATGTGGAATCATGTCATCAACTAGCGATACTGAATTCTCAATTAGTTTGTACTAATACAAAGAGAGTTTAACAAAGTGTATTCCGAGTAAATAATGTAGCCTCTTTACTAAGAATAATGTTGGCACATGAATTTAATTTGTGGTAGATGAATACAACTAAGAGCATATGCCTAGACTGATTACCTTTAAAAACATTTTGTAGATTTATTATACCTCAACTTAATACAGTTAATCACTATCAATTAATTCACCAACATAAAACAGATGCACCGTAAAATCGTCATGTCACTTAGAGATGCCCATCACCTGTATAGAGCTCTGGCAGCTCATTTGATAAGGCCTATAGTTCTCAATCCATAGAATGTATGGAATAGTCTATTTTGATGGAAGGACAATCTTCATTCAACTGATCTTGAAAAACACCTATACCTTCTTTTGATAACAAAGGCGGTTTTTCGCACCACCATAAATACGAAAGGTAAAAATTGACAAAATGTTTACTAAATTTCCTTGTATAAAAATTGTCTATTGCGTTGATAAAATGCGCTATCAAAAGACATATTCAAGGCATTGGTTAGTCAAAATTTTGTTGAACTCTATATTATACTTTGAAATAAATGTGATGTTGTTAATGGAATGGTCTAAACTATTTACTGACAAGGAAACACCTTATACATTAAAATTAGTAAGTGAGACTGACCTGTAGAGCTAGTGATTACTGATGCTTCATGGATCAGCTGCCAATTCCAGAATTTTGCCCTGTTCTCTCAACGTCGCCAAAGGAACATAGCTTGACTAAGCAACATGGCTAATAGTTATACAAGCACAACGAAAAGTATGATCTGCGAAGCCAACTCGGGGTAGAAAAACTCCATAGATAAAAACTAAAAAGGTAAACTACCAATCCGTGTTACATTTACAGTGGTTTCGTACTCTGAAGATATCATTCATAAGAGTTGGTCTTCTTTTGATGAAGTACTTGCAGGTGCTTTGTCATAAGCAGTCAATATTATATTAAGTCAAAGTAAGTAATTTGATAAGGTAAGGTAGTAATTCACTATGTTTCCATGATGCGCAGTGCTTCGGAGTTGCGCTATCTCCGAATCATGGAAACGGCGTCTTCGCACTGAAATCACTGCGCACTGATCAGTGCGAAGCCAGTGCAAATTCGGAGCAAGGAAACAGCGACTGCGCAGTGGCTGCGCATAGCTCTCATGCCGTGGAGACGGATTCTTCGAGGGCCATAAACTAGTACAAAGGTTGTCCTGCTAATCTTGTTTTTTTCTATTCTTCCGATCTTCTTTCACCTAAATTTAATTATGGTCTGCATTCACGAGGATGATGAGGTGATTACTTTCCTGGACTTTGTTATCGATGCCAACACTTTTCGAAAAATAGGTGGCAAGTCCTAAATTAACGTTTAAATAATATATTACTTAAAAATACTTATTAAAAATATATTACTTTGTAAGTGTGTTAAGGTTTGTAAAACCTTGTGAATGTGTATTGTAAATAAAAGTGTAATGACGACAGAATCATAAAAAAACCGTTTATGACGTTCGGTATCCGTGATCGATTCTATTTCTCCATCAGGCGATTCGATTTATACAATTTCTCTTCTCTGGCTAATTTGCTGAAAACCACTGCGCAGCATAGAAATGTACAATACCCTCGACTTCGGAGGGGCTGCTTCGCGGTACTGCGCACCATGGAAATAGTGATTGTTTCACCCAAAATACATTCGGATCACAGGCTAAGTAATTGGTGAGTTCACACTACATGGCTATTAATCAATCAAGTTATTTACCTCTGAGGATTTATAACAGTAGTGGTTCATGTACTTCAGATTTTTTACATCTAACTGATAGAAGTGATTTTTTTTCAACTTTATTTAATATTACATGCAATTCTTTTATATTAAACTGAAATAAATGGCCAGGCAACAATTGCAACCCGCGGCCTTAAATGCTAACAGAATACCGTTTATAACAGCTAAAATCTTAGAGGATTGTTGATTTCCCGTGTAGCAGGATGGGATATTCAGAGGTCATAGAACCCATTGTTTAACACACATACATAATAGGAAAACATTCCTTGGAAGATAAAAATCTTAAAATTTTTTGCACGTTCCAATCATCAGAGGATGCTTGGATATGGAAACACAATAACTGCTGCTTACACCGCATACAAATGATGACTACAAGTGCTAGTCCCAACCGGTTCACAGAGTACTACTGACTTTGCCGATTGAGCAAATTTTGACCTGACCTATGATTCCTGTTACGCTTCCATTAACTAGCCTCACACGATTTTCTATGAATTCTGCTTGTGATGCCATTGATGCCTTTGGCGCTGTGCATGTTGTTACTGCGCATTGACAAACATCTGCTGCTAAATACATATACTAGTATGTCCGAATTTAGTCATGGGAACTGTCTAGCATGCTCGCTGGCCATTGCAAGCATGTTTACGCATTTCATTGCACCTCTGATAGACTGTTTTCCCAACACTAAAGGCTTATAAAGTTAACAATAGAGGTCAGATTATTGCAAATAAAAAACAACAGACACTTATCTCTTATACAAAGAGAACTCTAGGACTAAAAGCTATCAGGTTGAATGTTATGAGGGTATTGAACTAAGGTTTACAATTTGTTCATCTGGAAATGTGCAGCCTTATCTTGACGTGTAGCAATTTACGTCATAATCTGTTAAAACAAGTATTTTAACAATTCCTTTTATCTAGCATTTTGTACGGTTGTCATATATTTGTTTACGTCATCATTAGAGGCATGTTCATATTATTCGATTTGGAAATGCAACACTTTTTAGGTGCACAAATAGTTGGCAGCTAAATGTACTTGTTGACGAGAGATTTGTAACACGCGACTAGCGTACTTTTATTTAGCCAATAGAATGCAATCTAAATTAGCCAATGAAAATAGAGAGGTCATACTTGGGAATATCCATATCCTTTTAGCTTACATTGGCAGAAATAAACTAATGATAACGGTCCTACAATGATAATAACTTTCTCTATCAACTTCTTTAGAGCAGGTTTTTCCAAACGTACAGAGACCAGTTATTGACTAGGTGAATACTTTACATCACCATTGTAAATCTTTTGAAGATTATGCCTAAAATGACTTAAAACTTCACTTCTGAGTATTGAGCCCTACTTGTACTTTTCCTAGCTTGATAAAAACTGTAACAGTCCCAGCAAAAACCAACAAATGAGCTCTTATGATTTCTTTGAAGCATTGACTGAAAAATACAATATTTAAAGAACTGAAACGAAGAAACGAACAAGAGAACAACTCCAACTGGGTAAGAGTTAACTGCATCTTAATGATTTCTAAAAATTTCGAGATAAAAGTCTAAGCTCTAAAATAAAATATTTGCCCGTGCATTACCATTTCTAATCCCTATCTGTACGGGGATGTGGTTTTTTAAAAATGAAAGAACATGCCAGAAAACATACAACGGGAAGGGGTGGTGGAAACTATTTGTGACTGATGTCATGGCAAATGTGGTGAAAATCATTAGCACAAACCTACACGATGTAGTACCTAGTATTGCAGTGGTAGACATGATGAGTGGAATTACAGATATAGCAGATGGTAGTACGCTCGCCTTGAAATCCTAATATCTGAGTTTGATCCCTGCTATGTGCAATCTTTTTCCTTAACGTGGCGATGGACGGACAGACACGACTCTTATTATAGTAAAGATTATTGAGTAATTCAGTGTACTTTATATATTACCTGCTCGCATAATACAGTTTTAGTGTGAAATAATGGAAAAATGCAAAAAAGTCTTCAATTTTAAAACAGATGGAAGTTATTTCTATGGAATGGAAAAAATTGTTTTGGAATGGAGTTCAAGCAAATCACTTTTTTAACAGCTTTCTAAAATGAAGTGTGGCCGAAAACCTAGGTTGAATTATACATGCTAAAACTGATAAGAAAAGAACTGATACATGCAAGAGAACTACATAAGAATCACATGTAAGCTGGCAAGCTTAGAAAAGGGTATACAGAAAATGATAAAATAAAATATAAAAAAACATTTGCGTGAACCCTTCACTAGTATCATAGTATGTGTACTTAGTTACCTACATTAGTACACGTTGCGAAAATATGCCGAACACAGTATCTGTATACACACCAAGAACTACATGTATGAGCTTATTTCTAAAAGCAAGAGGAAAAGTTATTAACTGTGTTTCCTAGTCAACCATGTGTTACACTACTTTTTGCTGGATGTTTTTGTTGTTTTTTTTTATTTTTCCTGCCATGCATGACTGAGGGTTAAACAACTGTTACTTCACAATGATTATATATTTATACATGTATAAGTTGAGACAATACAAAGTCATTAACGAATATATTTATTATCACTACACGATTATTTGCTTGTTCTGACAGAATTAACTTCTACCAAAATTTTTTTAGACTAATGACATATGCTGTTTTTTACATAAAAAAGCTAGAATTTTCGCCTTACAGCTTCAAAATTATCATTTTCTGAAATTGCAACAAGATTTGCACTAAAATAATTAAGCTTTTAGTACTACTAGAGGCGCAACTAATATCACCACCACGTGAATTGCAGGACTTTACCAGGGCCTTTGTCAAAAAAGAGCCCAATATTGAATAATTTTTTTAGCTTATGCTGCAAAAAAGCATTTAGGAAAGTTTTTCTTTCCCGCCATTATAATAAAAGCAAAACTGAAGATTCTGATAGTTCATTATGAATTCTGAGTCAACAATATATTACCAACAATTATTTGATAACATAGCAACACGACATCTTAGCTACAAAATAGCAAAATTTTGGGCAAAACTTTTTATTCTATTAACCGTAACGATTTTTTTCCAAATGCTACTATCGTGAGCTGATACAACAGCTTTACATAACAATGAACCATGTAGTGGAGCCATTATAACAGCCGATGTAATGACCGAGTTTAGTCATGCAAACCATAAACATGCATAAACAGTTGCTTTACATAACAAAACTATTTTTCAGATAGAAGTACTTTTAGCACTTTTTCTATAATTTTATGGAAAATACTGGATATTAGCGAGGTCACAGATGAATGCAAAACCAGTTCTGAGGATGATTTATAGCTTACAAATTCAGGGTACTCATGTTGCAAGTAAACTTTGTGGGTCTCATCTATGCAATTTAAGAGCAATTTTTTATTTATTTTGCAATCCAACCGTTATTGTAGTTTCTTTAAAAGTGCAGTAAGTTCCTGTTGATGTGATATATTTTACATAAATACTATCGTAAGGTATACATCTGCTTGCATGCCAAGACAATAGCATGACAACCATTCAGTGGTCTCCTAAAACACTAGCCCGTGTAACCAATCATTTTGATTAGCTATTAGAAGAAACAAAAATGATTTTTTGTGACGGAAAGTAATTATATTATCACATCGATAATACTTCCTAACAAAACTGAGTGGAGTCAGTTAAGCGAATAAGCACAAGCGCTACCAGCGAGTGATAGAGTCCAACCTTTAAATCATTATTTTCTCTTTGCCGCTTCCGCAGCTGCTTTCTTTGCTTTAACAGCCTCAGCAAGTTCCTACCAAATACAAGTTCAGGTTTATTTATTAAATTCTAAAACAGTGCAGACTATCATAGGTTCACAATTTAAACATATATAGTCTTAGCAAACACACAAGATTGCATGATAATGCTTTAATAATGAAGAAATGTTTGCAAACCAATCAGTGAAAATCAGGTCCAAAATACAAAAATACAAAAACCAAAATACAGGTCAACTGCCTAATGCATTCAAAGATATTTCCAAACTCACCCCTTTGGCCATACAAAAAAGAAAAACTTGACTTAACTTTTTTTTATGTTGGCTGGACCGTAACTGCAGTATTATTGGTTTGCATTGACAACTTTTCTCATTTTTCTGATCAATCTCACTGGTTTTATAGACTACGATTGCGGTAATTTTTACAATAAGTTGATGGGGAGCGCACATCTTGAACGTTCATTCACAACGATTTGCCTATTTTATCTTAACAGCAAAGTCTATTCTACAAAGTAAAACTAATAACAAATATTTTACACGCCTACAATAAAGCAAAACAACAAAATATTTTTCCTGTAAAAAGCGGTACTGCCTGTTCATCGTCTATCTGTATCCAAAGGTCAAGGTTAGGATAAAAGAAACCTTTTGGCAATACTTCAACTCGTGATATTCAGCCTTGGTAGACCAAGGCTGTAACACCTGCACCAATTGATCGCTTTTGTATTTATGAGCAATTGCGCAGCTATCCTATACTCTGTTTTGTTGACACATCTGATGATCTATCACGACGAACTAGAATGTTGCTAAAGTTGTATTTATAATAAATATAATGCTATACGAATGTCTTTTTTTCTTTTGCAAGTGTGGCTAGATAGATTAACATTCAAGTCGAATTCGATAACTCGCCCAGCATGACACTTTACACTATATGGAATTTGTTACGCAGTATGAGGCAAAACTTCACCTAAATTCTTTGTTATCTGGGGTTTACGTTACAGCAGGTATATGTTATAGGAGCATCTACAGTATAGAGGTTTAGCCATATGCTTGGAAGTATATGCAAAAGTTCGAATCGTTGTGGATGATTGCGAATAATAACTATGATACAACTTTCATGGAGCCTACATGGCATTCTTATATAAAAAACCCAAGTCATACTAATGGCCATAAAAAAATACTCTCAAGCTCGTGAACATATTCTATGTAAAATATGAACAAATAAAAAGGTTGCTAATAACTTTACCTTGAAACGTGCCATGCAGTCCTTCTTGCTGCGTGTCGGCAGGCAACTGGCAATTTTATCCCACCTCTCGGCGGTACCCGATGGGTATGTTCTTAGTGCCTGTTCAAAAAGCTTTTGCTCAGCAGCTGTCCACGGCAGCGGGTTAGCTCCGGTCTCAACAACTATAGCTTCAGCAGGCGCTGCAAAGAGGTGATCACATGTCCAGCCATCAAACGTTTCAATGTATACACTCTGGATCGAACAGCTGTTTCTTAAGAAGCAGGAGTTTGAAAAAGAATCTTAATTATATTTTTCATCTTCCAATTAAGGCATTCAGTTAGCCAACATAAGAACTCTACATGGGATCAAAAAGGACATACTTTATTTTTTTAATGGCACAAACCGTCTGGGGCAAATGTTCAGAGCATAATTGCTGTTGCTCATGGAACACCAGCATGTGTCCAATAAGAAGAATTTTCACAATCGTTCTTGGCTTGCCAGGCAGTGGCTTAGTGCTAATATGAGTGACTCATGAATCCTATATTGTATGTGAACAACAATGATCTGTTCCTTCATATTTAATGTTATAGGGAATTTTGTCCATGCTTATATCTATAAATTTGTATTAATTGTAAAAACAGATTTCAGGCTGGCGAAAGAACACATAATGGTACACATAATGATGATACATTATTGCGATAGAACTCAGGCTATGGCGTGTCTACCCACAATGCCTATTGCTAGAAAGTATCAGTAGCTCTATATCATTCAAACAGCTTGCTTGAGATTTAAAGGTTGACTTGCAACAAAATTCACATTACAGTTATTTGGTATCAAAAAATTCACCATGTCTTACTCTGTTGTGTTGTAGGTGCAAAATATGTGGAAATGTGATTACAAGCTCTTAAAAGCTCAAAAACAAACAGTTAATTGCAGACACACGAGACCGCCGTAGTTTGGATTCTCTTTCCAAAACGGCTCAAATGTGATGTAGTTGTTACAGGATGGTTTCTGTTTACACTTTCATGCAACCTCATTCGTCGAAATATTTCACAAATATACTTCACGCATTCAATAAAACCATGTCTATTGTTCTTACGCATGTTTTATCGTCATTTTAATGCTGCCATTTTTAGCAGTGATATCTTATAACTTACCGTAAAAATTCGTTTAATTTTTTAGCCTTAGCTTGAAGGAGTACATATCATTGTCTGATAATCATGACGAGCCTGTTGGTCACCTGTGATAATCGAAAAGTGCTGCAGAAATTATTTGCGAAGTATTGGGTCACATGATCAGATTACGACTTGCCGATTAGACCAAACTGAAACCAAACTGTAAAGTAGCAAGCATCTATATTTGATACGGGGTCTTCGGTAAAACCCAAAGTGTTTGTCATAAACTAGTGCTGCGATAAGTTTTATATTGAGCTTTTTATTGCCCTTTCAATTCACGGGAGAACATACGTGACAAGACGATAACCAAATTTCACGACTATGTCAGAGAAATAAAGAGATTCCAATCTACGGCGGCTTTTCGTTTTTGAGCTTTTAAGAGCTTGTAATCACATTTCCACATATGTGGTACCTACAACACAACAGAGTAAGACATGGTGAATCTTTTGATACCAAATAACTGCAATGTGAATTTTGTTTCAAGTCAACCTTTAAGAATGGCTCATATATTTGGCAACACTAGGTCAAAGTAGAACCTGACTACACTAACCAAAAACATCCTAGGAGAGTTAACAAATGACTACCTACACATGTATCGCTGACTTGGATCGTCCTGTCGTGGCAATGCGGATGCTGTGGCCTTGGTACTGCTGCTATTCATAGCTCGATCAAAAGCCGAATCATTGGCTGCCTTGCGTTGGAGAGTGTCATCTTTCTGTAATTTCTTGGCCTGCGCAAGAACTTCCTTGGCTGACCTTCTGCTGGTTGGCAGATGCTGAGTGATATAACTGGCCACTACATCCCAACTAGCAAAAACAGCAGTTTACGAATGATTACATTGAAACTAAAACGGAATTCTAATCTTGAGTATTGTTAAATAAACTGGGAGGACCTTTTAGTCAAACGCAGAGCTCAAGGTTGAGGATAAGAGTTCTGTATGTTCATTATTTAATTGAAATCTTTCCCAACACAGGTGAAGTGTGGAATGCTGATGCATACGCCAAATATACAGGAGAAGCAATACTATAGAACTGCCAAAGGTAACAAGGTAAAGACTTTCGTAACGTTGAGATCTCCGGGTCAGTGACATAAGTTCGACGAGTTGTTTAATAGACAGAGGCTTGTTTCCTTCACGCCACTGGTGATTCTTTCGCTTCCTTCCTCTCTCATGATGACACTGGCAAGTGCTGACAAAATGTACATTACAGTCTGCATGATGATGACTTTTGTAGAATCAAGGTAGGAAGAATCCGAACGACATGAAAAGCTTACATATATATGCTCAACATTATAAAGACCATGAGAGAAACCCTAACTTTCTCCGCATTCAAATTGGCGAGTCTAGTTCAACACAGCTATACTCCTAGATATAGATAGAAGAGTCTAGTTCAACACAGCTATACTGCTAGATATAGATAGAAGAGGCTAGTCCAACACAGCTATACTCCTAGATATAGATAGGAGAGGCTAGTCCAACACAGCTATACTCCTAGATATAGATAGGAGAAGCTAGTCTAACACAGCTATAGCCCTAGATATAGATAGGAGAGGCTAATCCAACACAGCTATACTCCTAGATATAGATAGGAGAGGCTAGTCCAACACAGTTACATTCCTAGATCAGACTTTCACTTAATCTGAGCGTATTAATCGCGATCAAGTTTTATCGATTTCAATCTTGAAACATCCAAGCAATCAGATCATCTTAAACATCACAAACAATTGCAAATGATAGAACAATACAGATACTTTCTGGCAAAATCTACAGAAAATTTATGTAATTTAATGTTTAAAGGAAGATAAAGTAAAATACACTGATATGAATACCTTGTAGTTATGCAATTGAGCCCTAAGTCAATCTGAGAGCTTGCAAAGGTTTCTAGGATAAAAACCACAATATTTTTTTCTAGACTCTGAAGCCACAAAAATTGATTATTTATTTTTCATTTTAAGATTAAGAATCAGATTATAATTTGAAAGAAGTTCAAAGCCAGAAATAGTGATAAAAATAAGATTTTGAATGAGCATTGAAGCAGTAATAAGAGCAACAGAAATTTGAGAAATTGCAAAAAGAGTTCCTGGACTAAACTGTTTGGAGACAACTATACGATGTGCCTGGCTATACTATATCATGCGCACGGCTAGCTCCATCAAAAACCCTCAAGTAATTTATAACAATCTATCAACAGTTGTAATAAAATATCCACCTATAGGTTCTAGAACAAGCCATTAAAATATGAATAGACCACACACCGATTATTAGTTCCTGCAGGAAATAAGTTAACAGCTTTGATTAGGTGTTGTATTTCAGCAGTGGACCAGGATTTACCGCTGCCAGAAGCACTCGCGCTTGAGTCTCCTTTGTTTGAGCTACCTCCTAATAACTCTCGCTTTTCAGCTTCTATTTTTAGGTTGAGTGCCTGTACCTGGCAATAACATAGAATTAACATAGCAATCACACAGCAATAACATAGCAATAACACAGCAATAACATATAGCGATAACACAACAATATGATATGCAGTAATGTAATCCGACAGCGCTAATGAAGAACATGGGATTCTGTAATACTCTTGCCTATGGCTAACTATGGTTATATCAAACCTTTGGCTATATATTTCACTTGAATTAAATAAAGACATGTTCAACTGTTTATGGACCAATACATCATGACCGATGTATCTTTACGTCACAGCCAAGAATTTGCCTCATGCGCGTTTTCGTCTCTAAAACATGTTTGCTGTTCTACTAATGTTCAAAATTATGATGAGAATGAAATCTTATAAATATATATATTAAATTTCAAATTGTTATTAAAAACTTTAATTAATTTTAAAATGGTATCAGCTAACCTCAACAATCTTTGTAGGTTATCATTTCTATTTGTCAAAAGCCGTTGTAAAACTAATTCCTTACAAAATACACAACATCGATAGAAATTATTTTTTAAAAGGTTACATCCTTGTCATTTCCCGAACTTCTATGCAGGCAAAGATGCTACTTAGGACCCAACTTTGAGTGTCTCCTTAGTGCTACTAAATCTTTGAGTGAGTTTTAGAGACGCTGTATTGCACCGTTTTTTTAAAGCTTGCTTTCGCTAATTTCTAGAACGCTTGTATGAATAGTCAGGTTACAAAACCTCTCAGAGTTCATCCGTTAATACTAGGAAGTTGCTAAATGAACTACTGGTATAATTTCAGAAGGAAGTTTCTAGGGAATCTCACTTTCTAATGTTAGTCTCCTTTGTCAATTTACAGACCTTGTATGACTGTAGAATGATGAACATTAAAAATTTATGATAAAATTGAAGATTTAAATAGCAGTGTTGAACAGTACCTTACAGCCCATCACGACTGTTTCCTTTTGTATATATATATAGCACATGTAACTCAGTTAAAATCATTTACCTGTTCAATCGCACTAATGGTTTTCTACTGTGTTCACAAATCATTTAATTTTGTTTGCTTATAACCTTTCATTTTGTTACTTTACAATACACAAACCAAAACACATCCTAAAACTGCCAACTACTAGATATCACCTGTATTTGGTGATCAAAACCCTATCGTGCGACGGCTGTTTGTAATAAGCCATCAGCAATAAATGGCATTAGCAGTGCCATCCACGTAAGTACTCAGCAATATGTGTAAAAGTTACCACTGCATATTGAGATACCATTTTAGGCAACTAAAACACCATATTGCTTTGCTAATGTTAATATGGGAAATATTCATAATAGTTATTATAATTATAAGTTATGTAAGTATAATATGGGTGGAGTAATTGTAAGCATTGCTTTTTTTATTCAGAAAATCTTTATGAGCAATTTTCTCAATGGCATGCTTTGTAACCTATATATTTATACAACATATATGACTAAGACTTTTTACTTTATTATTGATCTTATAAGCCAAACTACGTCCAAGTTTCTAACTGGTAGAGCTTGAAAGACTCTCTTTTGTTAACTCTTTCAATGCCAAATATTCGAGCGCACTTCGAGTTTTAACAATGCTGCATTATATTCAGTTCTTATGCCTTTCAAAAGCATAATTCATTTCAAATATCAAATTTACTGCTTCAAAAACTGAAAGTTTCTGTTACACCTTACTAGTATATCTATAAATCCTATAAGATTTTAATTTGCCATCATATGCATGTACCACAAATTCTGGTGTGCAAGTCGACTTAGCGTATAAGTCGAGGTCTAAGTTTGGTTTAAAAATCCTGGTTTTAACATGTACCTGGCTTACAAGTCGCCTCCTTCTCTGGCTAAAATCGTTTGATTGCTAATCATTCAGTCAGCATCAGAGGTGCACGATGCGTAGCTGAGGCCTATTTTTTGTGCAACTCAGCAGTACGTACAACAATTAACAAAAGAATGAGAGATGACAGTTCTAGTGAAGACCACAAGGCACGAAAAACAACATTTCACCATCGTATTGGTCCATCTCGCCAATAGAACGAAACTGCTACCATCGATAAAATGCTCATTTTTAACACAAAAGCCCTGCTGCAAGACAGATTTCTGTCAGGAATCGTGTGTGATTCATGTACAAGAAAAAGATGGATAAATGATAGTGGATGTGTCGAATGAATTACCCAAGTGTGGACCTGTAGGCGAATACTCCAAAAAAGCATTAAATTAAAAAACATGTTATTCCAAAAGAGAATCTTAGCGATGACAATTTGAATGGTGAAGAATGGGAGTTTGTGTTTGATCCATTTCATGTTGAGTAGGATTACTAGTATTTCACTATTTTATAAATAAATCCCTACATGCCATATCCCGCTTTTTGATTTGCGATGGTTTTTTGAAGTTGAAGTTTACTAGAATTCGTGTAATGAAAAACCTAACTGCCGTATAACTCAAGGATGGATTTGTTGGAAGTTTAGTGTAAGTTTGAAATTTAGTGTCAAATTTTCGACTGATACCCTGGAGATTGTGGCATGTCTAATAGCAGACCAACAACTTTATTAAAGATCTATTTAACCATCATAAGGAATTTATAAAAAATAGCTCCTTATTTTTAATAATTATCTAAATTTCAATTCATCATGCACAGTTTCATGAATTGTTTAAAGACAACTGCATTTTGACTGCAGCAGCCATGAACAAGGTTAATATCCAGAAATAAAGTGGTAGCAATATTTACATGACTACTGGTAAATAGTACGTAGCTTGCCTTGTCACTTTATTAGCGAATTACAAAGAGATTGGCTTGAAGAAAGCCCTTGGACATAACATTTGAACCGTTGTGTGACTCTATGAGAAAGATTTTAACAAACACCAAATGATCAAAATAGGAATCAAAGCATCATTTTTCTTCGTTTCAACTGTTAATGATGGTTAAAAAGATTGTCTATCTTAAAATCCTAGTTGTATAAGAGAGAATGGAAGTCTCAAACTTTATGAAACTTGGTTGGTAAGGTTCAAGGGGTTTAAACAAGTCTGTTAGAGTTTGACACAGTAAAACCTTGAAAAAAGGATCTTTTAGTCGACAGAAGTTGAATGTTTTGACTATTTTCAATGAAGGATTCAAGTTTCTAGTTAATGATTAAATGGCGATAAGGCTTCATTACGTGATTGTAGTATCAAACCTTATTTATGTTTATCTACCTCCACACATAAAATACTGTAATAAAATGTCCTACAGTTGCATGGCAAATGGGTTGAAAAATCCAGATTTCAAGTAAGTTTGCATGTGGCAAGGAAGGGGCTAAATAAAACGTTGATAAAGCTCTACTGGACTAATACTTTACCAGCAAGGTTCGCCGACAAATTTCTATTTAATATGCAGCTTTGTAACAGTTACAACTTGTTAATATACTAGCTTGAGGCACACAAATACACAATAGCAAATTATGGCAAATATGTATGACAGCTAAATAGTTGAAATAAGACAACTTCTAATGACAACAGACAAAAAGTGATTTACAATACATAACTTCATCGATTAATTTATTAAAGAATATTGAAAACACAGGCTATTAATATGGTTTTGTTCTCGCTAAAATTCTAGTCATAGTGACTTTAGAATTGCACACAATAACCATATACTGGCTTTCATTCATGTTATCACTTGAATCATTCCTTGAATGAGACTATAAATGACTTATTGGAATTAAGTAGCTACACAGCAGAATTTTGGCACCTATATAGTAACCTTTGCAGTCATTGAACAAAAACACCTCCACCTGGTTAACCTGATACCTCAAGTCTTCGATTCTCTGGACAGAGAACTTTCTGATTGATGCCAATTTTTCTGACAAGGCTTTAAACAATCTGTAATGAGCCAGATCCGTTATTGCTTGCCAAATACTAGTTTCCTCTTAAATGTAAACATTTTTGCAGACACTGGACATGACTTCTAGTAGTTGACATCAAGCTATTTGCCAGAATAATTTTTTTACAACATACAAAGTGTTGCAAGTTGAATATTGTCATAGTCAATAAAGAAAGTGCTAACAAGCATTCTTCGAGAGATGCGACAAGGGCAAAGTCTCTGCGCTATATGCAAGATTATACAAAAGGAAAAGTTAATTATAATCTCCAGTAATTTTTTTGTAGAACCATTTTTAATCACTCAGTAACCTTCTACACGAAAAGTAGCGCGGGTTAAAGACAAAAACAAATTATTGTTTTTGGCTATGTAGACAAAGATCAAATTGACTAACTGAAAAACTTCCATGTTTTTGGTGATGTATAATGCAGCGCTAGATTATTTATATTGGATGTTATGCAAAGCCTTGTTTAAGATATGCTAATATTAGTACTGAAAATAAATGCTACTACTGATATACTTATGGGTTCATGACTATAGAACGTAAGTTCTTTAAGTACACAGTGCCGAGTAATTCAAGTCTGTTAGACGCCGTTGTCTATCATTATAAGTTATATTATATCGCCGTTGTCTATCATTATAAGTTATATTATATTGCCATTGTCTATCATTATAAGTTATATTATATTGCCATTGTCTATCATTATAAGTTATATTATATCGCCATTGTCTATCATTATAAGTTATATTATATTGCCATTGTCTATCATTATAAGTTATACTATATTGCCATTGTCTATCATTATAAGTTATATTATATTGCCATTGTCTATCATTATAAGTTATATTATATAGCCATCGTCTATCATTATAAGTTATATTATATTGCCATTGTCTATCATTATAAGTTATACTATATTGCCATTGTCTATCATTATAAGTTATATTATATTGCCATTGTCTATCATTATAAGTTATATTATATAGCCATCGTCTATCATTATAAGTTATATTATATTGCTATTGTCTATCATTATAAGTTATATTATATTGCCATTGTCTATCATTATAAGTTATATTATATCGCCATTGTCTATCATTATAAGTTATATTATATTGCTATTGTCTATCATTATAAGTTATAATATATTGCCATTGTCTATCATTATAAGTTATATTATATAGCCATCGTCTATCATTATAAGTTATATTATATTGCTATTGTCTATCATTATAAGTTATATTATATTGCCATTGTCTATCATTATAAGTTATATTATATTGCCATTGTCTATCATCATAAGTTATATTATATCGCCATTGTCTATCATTATAAGTTATATTATATTGCTATTGTCTATCATTATAAGTTATATTATATTGCCATTGTCTATCATTATAAGTTATATTATATCGCCATTGTCTATCATTATAAGTTATATTATATCGCTATGGAATTATTTTGAAAACCAGCAAAGCTTATAAATACTAAATTTTTTACAAAGGAAAACATTACATAAACAATACATATGTAAGTTTTTATTTTGGCTGCGCTAGAATTATGAAAGGAGCATTTTGAAATTTTAATTTTTATGTTCTTACATGAAATATTGTGTAAACAGCAGTAGAAATACATAGCGGGCTGCTTTTCTATGTACCATTGACCAACAAGCAGATCAAGAGAAGCATATTTCTAAATTTGCTGATAACATAAATTCAAATAAAAGAGCTTTTACAATATTTTTTTTTATGGTAAATGTTTTGGTCGCCAGAGTAGGCTAATGCAGATTGTTGATTTGGCAGCAGCCTTTCTGCCATCCTCAGGGGCCTTTCTGAGAACCAACCCAAGCCTGTTTTTTACACGGCGTGTTCACTAAACCACAACTGTTCAAATAACTAATGCTATAAAAAGTTGGCCATATTTCATGCCACACTTTGAGAATTTATCTTTCTAAGGTGCTTATTATTTACATTCTATTACAGGATTCTTGCACACCGAGACACTAACAGTGCATGGCCCAGTATTTTGCAAATGAACAAACATGACCGCATTAAATTGTCCACAATCCTGTCAGACCTTATGACAATGATAGCTGAAAAACGGTTGAATAAGCGGTAAAAAGATTCTTTAATAAACCTAGGCCTGGGGCCTGCTCAACATAGTTGATCTGAGTGATGGATCGCTGGCAATGGTCTAAAAACAGACCAAGCACCTGAAAAGCATGCCAACAGTTTAACCTAAAAATAGTTACAGATCAGCGTGAATTTGTAAACAAATGTTCAAGTGGCAGTAGAATAGTTAATGATTTGGGGATGCTGCCAATAACATTAGATCTTTGACAAGTTATTACAGCTGCTTACACAGCTTTGTTGTATAAGTTATTGAATAAAATAAACTGATCAGATGAGAAGTTGAAAATTTGTGCAAAAAAATAAATAGTACAGTGTAACCTCGGTTCTCGAACGCATCGCTTCTCGACCAAAAAATTTGAGATTTGTTTGTCTCGGATTCCGACCATAAATTCGGTTCTCGACCAAACCGGAACATGCGCATTTGAATTAAACATTCACAACAGTTCCGGAAACAGCATGTTTATACGTTTAACGTAGATAGGAGCCACATTCGGAAGGTTCTAAAAAAGGGAGAAGTTTCACGTCATTAATTCTTTACAAAAAGAAGCCATCTGGGAGGACGTCGCCTCTACCAAAAAGATTTTCTAGGGACACAACTCCTCCAGTCGAGTTACTCTAAATTGTTTTGGAGGATTCATCTTCAAAGATTGAAGTAAACCTGCCATTGATGTTTCTATTTTCTTCTTTCACACGATTTTTGATGTAACTGATCTGTTGCATTTTTTTGCTGTTTTATTATCAATTTCTGCGATTTTTTGTATTGTATCGTAACCTTTAATGTTTTTGATGTCCTAAGAGCAAAGCATATAAAGTGTTTACTTTTTGTTTTCTTTTTTAATCCTCATAGATAAAAAATCTTTTATTAAAGTTAAACAGGATCTACATCTACCTGTTTTTATTTATAGTATGCAGTATACAGTACAGTTTATGGTGTAAAATATTGAAAAATAAATTACCGAGGTTGTTAAATCGACTTGGAACGGATTAAAACTTATACATATTAATTCTAATGAGAAAACCTGTTTCAGATCTCGAACAACTCGGTTTTCGACCAACCTTCTGGAACGGATTGTGGTCGAGAACCGAGGTTGCACTGTATAAATATGAATACTGAGTTGATTTGATTACATTATTATTGACAAACAAAATAAAATATTCACTGTGGAATTTTGTTTTGAAGATTACTGGAGTCATCATAAATATCCTTGTCTGCTTTTGAAATACTTGAGTGGTTTAAAGGAAAGATATGCTAGTAAGCCTCTGGTTAAGAAATCTAAAATGTTGCTAAATTAATTAAGACATATTTGAATCTGTGCCACGCACTGTAAATGGGTTGCCACACGACCCAGAATACTGACCTAGTTTTACAACTTATCACAACAACTACTGATTCAACAAAACATGTTATAATCAATCAAGTGGCTCACACATTTTCAAATTCAATTTTTTGAATAATCTTATTTTAAAATAAATTATTTAACTGGTTTATTGGCATGCAAAATGAGCCCAACCCACATTGAGAAAAACTTTATACAGCAAATGCCGACAAGGCCTGAAATTGTTTCACTAATGAAGTAATGAAGCAATTGTTTGTTGCAGTTTCTTCACGGATTGTTTAATAAAAACCATTTTGCTACGAGACAAGAGTTTTATATACATGCAGAATCTGTCCTCTTTACAATTCTTTCCGAAAGTGTGCTGGGAGGCTATACTATCTGATATCTGTCTATACTAGCTGATAATCTGCTATGATATTTCCACTGAATTATATTTCCACCATTTCACAATACTAGAACCCAATAAAACAAGTAACACGTCTTAAACATTTTTTCCTTTCTACTTATCGACTATAAACGCCCACGCTTGAAGGAATAATTTTAATCCAATTTAGAATGTCTAAACGATCTCCACTAACACATGTTAGCCGCAAATATGAATCTCTTTTGGAATGATAGCTGTTGTTACAAATTTATCAAGTTTTTTAAACTTAAAGCTGACCAATTATGAGTCACGAATTTCCAAAGTGTACCATATGTGAGCTTACAAAAGTGGCTGATTCTAGCGACAACCAGTTTTCCTTAGTAAAGTTCCGAACTTAGTACATGTCTTGTACACTTAATATTCAAAAACTGGGTTACAAAATCTTTAAAAATAATTCGAATAAATATTGAAATTTTTTGAAAAATATGATGGCTCACTTCTGACTTTCTTTTCCAGAGAGGTGAGTAGCATTCTAAAACCAATGAACTCAAGCTAATTAAGTCTATTTATAAGCTCTCCTAGCAACTGTTATTACATTTATGATCTGTTATGTCAAACATTAAATTTCCACCGGCGCCTCTTTCTTTTTTACCCGACCGTAAAACATATGTGAACAAATTGCAATGACAATGCAATCGTGTTTGAAGCTAAATGATCTACAATAGATATTAGAGAAATCCTGTTGTTGCCATTTCAAGTGAAGACAACTTTTGAATTGATGAAACTGAAATATGTTTTGATGGACAAAATAATCTTCACCCAAATAGTTGTTCCACAATCTGCTCTTTGAGTAAGTTGCTGAGATTTTTAGAGTCAATAAAAAACGAATTTGTGAGTAGTGTACGAAATATGTTAGACGAATCTCGACAAAACCCAAAATTTTACATAAACTTTGATGCAAATGTAATGAAAACATTGCTTTTTTATTACAGCTACGAAGGTTTCACAAATTGTAAATCAACGGACTTCTGATGATTATCTATTGGGTGGTAGTTGTAGTGGTGACAGTGAGTATTTATTTTAATAGTAATAATAATAATGCTGTAAGCTATAGTAATAGTGGTAACTCGCTCAACTTGGAGCATGCTTAACTTGTCAGCCATGATAGCATGAAGAAGGCAAAAAAGTGTCCGAACTCATTCTGCAACACATTTGTTGCCTTTTATGGCATCAGATGATGTAAAATTTTGTGCTAATTGATTTGGTCAGATGTTATGACAACTTATTGCGCCGATGTCACATATTTGTTTTAACAAATATTTAATTGTCTTGGCAACAAATTTATTTGGTAGCGAAAGAGTTAATGGTAGTGGTAACAATTGTTGTTGCTTTACTTTTATTAATAAAGATGAGTTAAATTCAGTTAATAAAAGTTCGAGTTGTAGCTGTTGAAATTAAGTTAGCATGTCATCCCGTTTGCTTTTAATCCCAGGACGGCTTAGTTTGGGAAAATATTTTTGCGTTCTAGTATCAGCTTATATGCAGGGATATACGGTACGCCATAAAAGTGGGTCTTGAAGCTGTGTTACAGAGGTTTATATCCAAAAGTCATGACAATAAAACTTTTTAATCATTTTGTGGAATGTTCATTGCATATACATGAGAGTGCTTAAAGAAACCAGTAATGGGCTCAACAAGATTCAACTGATAAAAGAATATAAAAATTGAAAACATTTTTCTTTCGTAAAAGTAAGCTCAGGTAAGCTGAAATAGCTATCTTTGTTTTATTATGTAATATACACATTGTTTTTATTTATAATGTCTTTGCTTTACTGTGTGTGTACTGTGTTTATTGTGCTGTACTGCAAAGTACTGTGCTAGAAGTAAACTGCGCTGTACTCTGTGTGTACTGCGCTATAATCCGTGTGTACTGTGCTGTACTGTGTGTGTACTGCATTAATAGTTCAAGAATGAATTTAAATAATATTTTGTGGTAAATTTAGAATCATAGCACTGATACTAAGGGTTGCAACAGTAGATACGATTAAACTATTACTAATGGCGAATCCCAAATACATGGATGCGTTTTCAAAAAATAACCTTAGCAGTGAGACAGGTTTGCAATTATGATCAGCTTGTCAACCTCTTTCTAAGGTTGACACAATGAAAAAGTTAGAAAGCTAAAGCCTGGTTCCCATATCGATTGCGAGACTCCGGCGGTAACTTGCGCAGGAAAACGTTTGCGACCCTAGGCTTTGCGGGATATGTTCACATATAAGCTGCATCGCTAAACATAATCGCGTAATCAAATAAAATGTTCGCTCACCATACTGTTTCTATAATGGTGACCTTCACCCGTACAGTGCATTTCGGGAAGGGTTTGCCTGCGGCCTTTTGCAAAATTTGAACAGTGCTAAACTATTGCGATGCCGCCGGCAACTACTGGCGGTCCTCGGCGCGTAGGTTCTGATTTCACCGCTAATAGCCTGCGGCGATGTCGCGGTGCTTTGCGACGTATATGGCTTAACAACAGCATTCAAATTTCATAAGTTCTCACAATCACACTTATTAATGTTATATTTGTGTGGTAACATTATTTATGTTGCTAGTGCTCTGTGGTTGATACAGCTTTGCTAGAATCACTTGCAATTATTTTGTGGCTGAGGTGCATCTGCTACCGCACTCCAATACAGTTTACTTCATGTTGTGAGTTTAGCAGACATAATCCATTGGATGCTAACACTTTATATACATGTAGCAATTTGTATCGCCAGCCTAAGTGCTGACTATGTTCCTGTTAACTCTAGAAAACACAGCAAAGTGATGCATTCTTTCATGTGAATATCAGTTGATCTGAAGTTGTCATACTATGGACCTCTAAAACTATTTTTGTGGTATTTTTTATTCTTGCTATAGTATAGCGGTGAAACTAAAGTTTCAAATGAACATATACCTAGGCAGTATTGTGATAGCAAGACTGATAGCAAGAGATAGCTTACCTCTTTTTTAAAGGCTTCCTCGGCTTCAGTTTTGCCTTGCTTCAATTGCACATTCAGGGATTTTAAACTGCAAACAGATATGAAATATGTTTTATCACATATAAGCTAAGCAGAGCTGCTCCACACGAGTACTATATGATACCCTATATGATACATGAGTACTATATGATACCATATGATCATGCGTTGTGTGAGGGATTTTGGCGAATAGCATATCAGCATATTTGTGATTCCGACGTATTCAGCACACCAACAGCCACATTTAAGTTTCAAGCAAAATTTTGTTTGCTATCGTATGGTGAAAAATACTGCATTTGGAGGGCCAAAAAAATGTTGCGCATAGAGAGGGAGAAAAATATTGCACACGGAGAAGGCAAAAATCATTGTAGGGCGAAAAAATCATATAACGAGATCATCGTAATCCGAGAGCGTTTAGTCCGTCGAAGGATCAAGACCGCGCTAAGCGAGGAACTAACTAGGATTATCCTGATACAGTTATTAAGCATTTCTATGGTGTTGCTTTCAAAGTTTCACCGAAAAAACCAAAAATCTTTCAAGTTGGAAAATGGACTTAGATACGAACAGAAGAAAACGAAAGAATTAATTGTTATTGATGTAACCGAGCCATTATTAGTACAATTTTCTTGACACGTCTACTGATCCTTTGCTATTATGGGTCCATAAAAATCAAAGAATTTCAAAGTGGCGGTCAAATAGAGGTGACGTTCAAATAGAGGTTTTACGGTATATCATACGGTAAATATTACTCATACGGTAAATAAATACTCATCGTATAAATATGATATCATATTTATATGGCGAGTATAGGATTTATCACTTTATCTTGACGACATTAACGTTTAACAACATGCAGATGGCAAAACCTGATATCCATAACCATGTTCCATAGTTCAATCACTTTATGCCAATTTAACAAAAATTACCAGAGAATAGACATTGAAATTAGTATCTCCAGTCGAGTCTGGCTTACATACCAATCTATAGATAAGGCTTACATAATAATCTATAGATAAGGCTTACATACCAATCTATAGATAAGGCTTACATAACAATCTATAGATAAGGCTTACATACCAATCTATAAATAAGGCTTACATACCAATCTATAGATAAGGCTTACATACCAATCTATAAATAAGGCTTACATACCAATCTATAGATAAGGCTTCTATGAGCTTTTCAACTTCCTCCATATTCTGAATTTTCGCCGTAGGATCAGAAGCAAAGTAATCAAATTCCTGAGCAAAAAATGAACAGACATGAGCGTAACTACTTCAAGTTTTTCTAATATGGCGCACATACTATACTCTAACATATACATCATTTTTAATGGCAGTCGAGCCAGCCAAGTGAATTAACTAGTGATATCCGTTAAACTCAAAAATAATTTGGCAAAACCCAGCATTCAAAGTTAGTCTTGGCAACGCACAAAGAATTATCTGGTTTTTATTGAATTGTTAAAAACGATACACCGCTCGCAAAAGCAAACCATTTGAAAAAACCTTTGGTATTGAGGAGCCAGTCTAAGAGCAATTCTTGGTTAAAACATGAATAGGCAACAAACTTTATTTCTAATTCGTGAGTGCAACAAATTATTGTATGAGAAGACAACTCCAGAATACTGTGACAATTTAATGCTACTCAATGAGTGACACTCTCAGGCTAACGCACTACTAGTGGCTTCCATGTTGAACTATGTAGATCTGTGCATGACGCTGTCATGAAAAAAATTTTTGTTGCTCATGTTGCAAGTAAAAGATTATTTTCCACCATGTATCAGCAATCACTCATCTAGCAACAGCATAAAAATTGTAGGTTTGTAAGATTGGTAGAAGGCAAGATTTTCAAAAATAGTCTGACTAAACTACCATGCAGACAAACAAGCAAAAATGACTGCAAAATTGTTTTATTATTTTTTGACTATTAGAATAAATAATTTTTACCTTAAGCCGAGCTCGAAAATATTTCCGCTCTTTCTTTTGAATATTTTTAATAGCTTCTTTTTCCTTTTTGGCAGCTGCTGCCTACAAAGCATACAAAAGAAACATAAACTCTTTTTTAAAGAGTGAACATATGGGCATTAATGTTGGTTCAATTGTTGAAAAAGCACTGTCAGTTCTAACTAGCCAAATCACTGCCTATAGCCTGTGACAAATTGAGATAATGACGAATTGCGTTCAACTTTTGCATTGCTGTTTCTAGTGTTACTATAGAGAAAATTATCAGACAATCTCATGTAACAACAGGCATTTCAATATCATAGTGATAATAAGCTACAGTAGTGAAACATGTAGACATTTCAATTCGAAAAACTTTATAAATGATAGTAACCTAAACGTAGTGTACAAGCCACAAAATGACTTTTGTTTTCCGCCTCTATCAATTCCTGAATGATTTTCAAAAAGTGATTTGTTCAAAGTTAGGAAAATTTTTGTTTGAACTTGCATTTATTGAAGTGAGGTGTTTGAAAACTGAGGCTAACTGCACAATTTAATTAAGTTCTGTCTGACAATGTTCTCTTTAAAACATTTCTCAGCTAAACTGCTTTAATACAATGTTTTAATATATGTTAAAAATATATGTTTTAATATAATATTATTTAATACATGTTAAAAACACATGTAAAACAAAAAATGTATACAAAACCTGAAGTTACTAACATTAATCCATATATTTTATTTGCGGATTTGTTTTCTTATTTGAACATACCCTGGACAATCTACTATATAAACAGCAATCGTTGTCAATACCCTGGACAATATCCACAAAAAACAAGTGATTAAAACGCAATAAAGAAAATGTTTCACTGATATTTCTATGGTTACTTGCTTTAGAAATAACTAAATGAATGCCCGGCATTCCCCAGATAATAAAAAGGTCTTTGCACGGAAAATTTATTTGTATTTAACATATAACAACAGTTACCATTCTAACTTTTAAACTGCACATCATGAAAAAAGTGTTTTGTGCAGTTCAAATGAATTAAAAGAAAAATAAAACAACTGTTAAGGTGTTTAAATGTAAATATGAAATGAGTACAGTGAACTCTCGCCAGGCAAAAATGTCGTATAGAGTGGTATAGAAACCCATAGTAATTATCTAATGCAAACACCCCCTGGTAAAAATCATCAAAATTTATATACGTACTGTACATTTTAAAAATTAGTAACAAAATAATATGTCTACCTTAGTAAGTTAGTAACTATAGTTACCTACAGTAACTTCAGTGTATTTAGTGGTTGATTTACAATAAAATGTAACATTACAACGTGGTGCGCGCAGTATGTACCGTAGGGAGTTCTTACCTTCGAGACAGATGTATAATAAAAACGTTGAATTTAACTGAAATGAATTTAGCTTAACAAACACATACTTAGAGCTAAGTTTTAGCATGTATTTTACTACACTTCACCTTAGTCATCAGCTAAAGTTTTATCACCTATCTGTTTACCTATATACAATATATGGTAAGAGCAATGGGTATGATAAGAACGGTTTAGCCTTGCTGTTGCACGCGCTTGTTAGCAGACTTCCAATTTGAATGTCGCAAGTTCCAATCCAGTGCGAAGGTGATTTGTTGTTGCTAAAACTTGATCGCCATAACTGGACAGACAAATGATGAACAAGCGCTGAAGATTTATATATACAGTTAAACATGGATAACTCGCCCTCAGATAGCTCGAACACGTGGTTAACTCAAACGGTTTTTTTGGTCCATTCCCACGTAATGATAAATTGCTTTAGATAACTCGACCTCAACTTTGTTAACTCAAACAGTTTTTTGCCCAACGGCTACCGAAACGGTTGTTATCGCTTTAGAAAATCACTTTATTTCAAGCCATAGAGGTAAACCTCAACTTGTCGTAGTTCATAGACATTGTTATTACCATAATCGGCAAAATATTAATTTCCACAACTTTTCTAAAGGTTTGGTGAAATTTGATTTTTACCAAACATCCGCATAGCGATGGCCCTTCGGAAGCAAGGAAAAGTGAGGTAACCTTCGCATAAACTTCAAGAAAAATCGGTAAAATTGATCTTGGTTAAACACTTGAAAGAAAAAAATGTCTTTCTTCTGAGCATTTCAACAGCGATCAAGTTTTGCCAATTTTAATCTAAAAAACGTCCTGGCAATAACATCACCTCAAACAACAAACCAATCTCAAGTGATAGAAAAATCTCTATACTTTTTGATAAAAAAATATTTAAATTCTACATTCAAAGCATTTCCATTTATGCTTTTGATTTATATTATAGTTTGTATATGTACATGTATCAACTAATAAATAAATACATGGACTTGTGACAGTGCTCTGATAACTTGAACGCTCTGGTAACTCGAACACTTTCGCTCGGTCCCGTGAAGTTTGAGTTATCCATGTTGGACTGTATATAGATTAGCTATTTATATATATAGATTAGCTAAGAGTCGGATAAAAATGTCCCAGTACATCTACCACACACAATACCCACCAAAAAGTGATTTAAATGCTATAAGGAAAATGTTTTACTGATATTTTTATGCTTACTTGTTTTAGAAATGATTAGCTAAGACAAGCCTGATAAAAATGTCCCAATGCATATCGTCATATGCTACCCACAACTTGTGAAATACCTCAGAAACAAAACTCTGCTTGAACAATTTTATCATACCAATGTTTTTGTTTGTTTACACTTGAAAATTCCAAATAAAAAAACCTTGCAACACAAGTGTAGCTAGTAAACAAAGATCCTTTTACCTTTTCCTGGGCAATTCGTTCTTGCTCCTCCTTTTCCATCTGCGCTCGCCGTTCTGCCTCTTTCTTTTGTCGCTCTTCCTCTTCCTGTTTAGCCTTTGCTGCCTCTTGCTTGGCCCTCTTATACGCTGCCTTTTTTTCTTTATCATCTTGCTTAAATTGCTGAATTCGTGGATCAGCATTATAAGCATTTTCTGTAGCACACAGACGTTACTTAAAATCAAATGGAAGCCTATTTACATCACGGGCTAAAACCTGATGCAAACACGAACCACGTACGCCCTAGCACAGATTACCCAGATACTGGCAAAGAAACTGCATCATGACACCAGAAAACCAACATAGTGCATATGTACCAAAAATAATTTGCACTACCATAAGTATGACAATACGAATTCAAATGATATAGCTAATGAACATTATAAAATATGCCAATAGTGAGCAACATTCAATTGGTGAAGGTTCAACATTCAATCAATATTCAATTGCACAAACATCAAACTTTTTATATGGCTTTTGTTCTGTTTGTACTGATGGTTTACATAGCTATACTAGCAGTAAGCCAGGCAATGTCAGAGATTTCTATTACATGTATTTAAAATCAGAGAGCTTGCAGGTGGGTGTAAAAGGGGCCGGTTCTCAGGAACCAAAAGGAGTTATAAACTATTTTTAGCAACCTGGTAGGAAGGCACGAAGCATATGCATGTGAAGTTGGGTGAAATTAGCCTTAAAATGTGGAAATGCACAGCATTTATGCAGACTAACAAATAGACAATGACAAAGTAAGATTTATTAATATTGATAAGACAAACTTCCAACAAAAAATAGACTACAAACTTTCAAACACACCTACTGAGTTGTCTGAGCTTGGATACAGGTGCATCTAATGGTAAGGTGCTCATGACTGATACTTGCCAAAAAATGATGACAACTCTAATTTCCTACAACTTTCAAACTACCCAATGCTCAATCTTGTAAGAATGTGATGTACAGAAATTGCTAATACTACATTTCTTGTTTTAATGAATTAGTGGCAATTTACAGCAGCTCCCATCCAACTTTATCAATGTAAATGGAGAATATAAACAGCGTGCCTCTACAGGAGAGGTCTAACAGGGTGCTGACCTTCATTAAAAAGCAGTCCAGTTAATGGCATCAGCTAATGCTATTTTTTACCCTGGACAAGTTTATGCAATTCATTGTTTTGACCACCAGATATCCTTCAAATCATTTGTTTATTATTCTTTCAATCAGAATGGTAATGATGGTGAACAAATTGGTTTTTACCAAACTATAGCAAACAAAAAGCAAGAGGTGCAGAGCAATACAAATATTGTCTTGTGTATATGTGGTCCGATATATGTTGGTTGACTGCTGACAGACAGGATATGTTGGATAAAGATGAAGCAATACGGTCAGAATCCAAAAATAGATCGGCCTCAAACAGATAACAAAAACTTGATCTACAAATTATGAGGTCAATTGCCTGAAAACTGATCTTTCTATCCCAAGATACGGCAAACTGTGGAGATAAAATAACAATGAGTAGATTTGACCATAGACAAGACAGAACACGGTATACCTGATAGAAAGATAGCAAATAACATGTTCGTCGAGGGCCATTTGAGAATCCCTACTGTGACCCTAACAGATTTGAAAACTTAGATTCAACCCATGTGGACAACTATTGAAATACCTTTTAATGTATGATTAGCTTTTTAAATATCTCTTGAGAATATGATTGATTTATTTATTATTTACAATCATAGTTGTTCAATTCTTTTTTCTTTTTAGAGTGAGAACCTTATAGTTCTTTAAATGTCTACTTTGACCAAACTACAAATGAGCATCCTGTGACAAGGTTAGACACACTTCACATGTTTAACATGAAGTGCAAGCTATACCGATAGGGGGTAGGTGGGGGTCATTAGTGCCAAGGGGTAATTTGTGCCAGGGCACCTTTTTGAAAAAACTACTGTATGTATGGTCTTGTCTTCTCTCTCTCACATGAAGGGAATTAGGTAGTTGCCACATTGTTTTCTGTTTCTTCTCTACAGAGCACATGGTGAGTAAATTATTTTAACTTAAGCCATTTTTTTAGTAAACAGTATTTTTGGTGCATGATATTTGAGACTCACTTTCTGAAGAATGAACGGCGAAAGTTAGGTAAATCCGTATATTCTTTTTTAAGGTGTATGTTAGGTATAATTAAATCACTATGAAAATGGATTCTATGTAATACTTTTTCTACAAATTCCCTTTTTGTTTGAAATGAAGGCTTGGGGTAAATTGAGCCACTGACATTGGGTAATTTGTATGCTGGCTCAGTTAGTGCAACAAGTGCATGAAGCGTGAATTGAAAAGTGACCGTGACCCAAAAGTGAGTCTACTTTAACAAGTTCTGCTTTGAGGAATACATTACTAGTCTTGGAAAAATGGATAAAGTGCAACTTCAAAACGTTGAAACGTTAATGTGTACGAATTCATCAGCATATGTCAACTCCTAATCTACTCGAAGCATGGAAATCCAGTGATTGACAACTTTTTTTAGGCAGGAGGATTTCAAAGCTAGGATTGAAGTCACAGCTTCATTAGATAAACAAAAGGATTTTCAACAGATATCACTTATTTTATAAATATGGTCTTCACCACTTGGATGAGGACCTTAGATTACAAAATTGTTTAGTGAATTAATTTATAGCTCGCTGACATGTAGCATTAAAACGTAAACGTTATGCAATTCACTCATACGATTTTCCCTGGGATAACAGTAAACGAAAAGAACCAAGTGCACAGCATAAACCAGAAAATAGGATCTTTTTCACCAGTAAATTGGAATGATGGTATCTAGATAACGAGCATGACAACCTTACCAACGAGCTGCCGGATTCGTGCATTCTCCTCTTTCTTCCTTTCTTTTCTTTCCCTTTTGTTATCTTGTTCAATCATGCGTCTCTCATAGCGACTACAATTTTCAATATGTTAATAAAGTTATTAAAATTCACAACACTCCATATAATTTTGATTAACGGATGTCAGGGTTGGCTTGGTTTAAACCAGCCCAAAAAAACCGGTTTTTATGGTTTTTTCATTATTTTTTGTGAAAAACATAATATTTTAAGCTCCTAGTGGTTCATGTGTGGTAGAAATGCAATTACAGTCAAACATGGATAACTCGTCCACGGATAGCTCGAACACATGGTTAATTCGAACATTTCCTTTGGTCCGTTCCCACGTAATGATAAATTGCTATAGATAACTCGAACTCAACACTGTTAATTCGAACTGTTGTTTTGCCCAACGGCTACCGAAACGGTTGTTATCGCTTTAGAAAATCACTTTATTCAAAGCCATAGAGGTAAACTTCGTCTTTTCGTAATTCATAAGCGTCGTTATTACCACCATCGGCAAAATATTTTTGTCAACGACTTTTCTAAAAGTTCGGTGAAAATTGATTTATACTGCGATACGATGAATAGCACGGGCTAGCCGGATCACGCGTGCAAGAATTTTCGCCACGCACATACAAAACAAAAATCGCATGTTGTTTTTGTTTTGTATGTGCGTGGCGAAAATCCTTGAGTGCGTGGCGTAACCCAGCTAGCCCGTGATGAATAGTTTTCCGACGTTGATTCCGTGTTGAATCAACGTCGGAATGTTGAATGTTTAAATCGTCTTAAAAATTCTTGTAATTAAACGTATACGTTGTCTGAGCTACAAAAAAACTATTCATCGTTTGACCTAAACACAGAATACGTGTGTACATTCAATAAGTATCTATTAAAAAAGCGTGAGTGATATAGAATGTACCGTGAAACCTCGTAAAACTTCTAATTGAACTGCCTCGGAGTGTTGCTCTTAACGAATCCCAGGTAAAGTAAGGTAATCTGCATAAACTTCAAGAAAAAACGGCAAAATTGATCGTGGGTAAAACCCCAAAAGAAAAAAATGTCTTTTCTTTTGAGCATTTCAACAGCGATCAAGTTTTGCCAATGTCAATCTGAAAAACGTCCTGGCAATAACATCACCTCAAACAACAAACCAATCTCAAGTGATAGAAAAATCTCTATACTTTTTCATGAAAACGTTTTAAACTTTACATTAGAAGCATTTAATTTGAAACAAGCCATTTGTGCTTTTGATTTATATTATAGTTTGTATATGTACATGTATCTACTAATAAATAAGTAAATATATGGACTTGTGACAGTGCTCTGATAACTTGAACGCTCTGATAATTCGAACACTTTTGCTCGGTCCCTTGAAGTTCGAGTTATCCATGTTTGACTGTATATGTCGCTATCAGCTGTGGAAGTTTATTTAGGACACAGTAGCAAATTGATGGCAGAGCTCAAGTTGAAACTACATGAAATCCTAGCACAACAATGGATTAGTGAATTTCATTTTCAATTGGTTTTATCAAGTGATATGATGATCTCTTCACTGATGAAATATAAAAACCATGTGAAATATACTAATCCAATCATCGTCTCTAATAATGAATGACTACTTTCTCATGTCTGGCCAGTGAGAAAGGATTACTTATAATTAGAAATTAAAACAATAAAATCCTTTTGGGCAAAATCTTTAAGTTTGCAAACTAATATTTCATTTATTGGCCAAAGTAGTTGGATAGTTAGAATTCAGTTTATCAAGTTTGTTGTGTTTTGAAAAGATTTGAAAGGCAAAGGTTTTAAGGCAAAACGTAATAGGTGTGCAGTCGTAACGCGAGGTCACGCAGATGGGCTTAAAGCTCACATAGCAAAATGTCAAGCTGAAAACACCAATTTAGACAGTGATGCTAATATTCAGGTGAAAGCAGTTGAGTCATCTGCCACTGCTCCAAACACTAGCAATGCATCTGCATTATTCTCTGCTCTACACTACCACATGACTAATCACTGGGATTAAAGTTCCTACTTATACATAAGGCTGTATGTAAAATATTCACTTTATGTGATAAGATTTCTGCTCTGTATTTCATCGACCATGTTTAATTTAAGACTCATTTTGAAATTTCCATGTTTTCTCTCTTTTTTCCCATAACAACTCCCACAGTACCATCATTAACAGATGATTCCACATATGTATGTTCAATACTCAATCATGCAGCTATAGTAAGTGATGTTAATTAGACTTAAAATTGCAAAAATCTTGGTAAAATTATGAAAACCATAAAAACCGGTTTAAACCATAAAAACCGGTTTAAACCAAAACAACCTGGTTTTTTCATAAAAACCGTGGTTTTTTCCAACCCTGATGGATGCTCATTAGCTGCAGAAAGATGAACAGCAGTGATAGAGAAACAGAAGCAGAAGTAAATGGAGCGAGTGAGAAAGTTAATTTGAAAGACTTACTAAGCTTTCCCACTCGCTCCATGGCACGATAAATCTAATTTGAAAGACTCAGATTTATCGTGTCATGGTAATCAGACGGAAAGGAAACTTTTAAGCAGTGCGCAAGTACAATCAGACAAAAATGAAACTTTTGAGCAGTGCGCAAGTACAACAAATCAAGTTTAACATATTGCCAAAATAAGAGCATTATAAAACAGGATATCTAATAAGCACTGCCGAAAACTACTCCACAGTCTTGTAGCTCCCATAGACTACATTGAAACAATAATCTATATATATAAATTTCAGTATAAAATTGAACTCAAACAACTTTGGTAAGTAACAATTGAAAATTTTTTTATAATTTTATTTGGAAATTGACAGGAGTTGATGCGCCACTCTTTTCTGTTCTTTTGTTTAATATTCTCCTTTCACCTCACTACATTTAATATAACCCAAGCATTGATACATAACAACGTTAATCTAGTATTATTCAGTATAGGCTGATCCTGATCCGAACAATGAGGCTAAATATAGCTACAACTAACACGGTAGTCTTGCTATTGACCGTATAACGCACTGCAAGCATATATATATATATCTATATATATAACGCTGTGTAAAGTTCCGGCAACTCAGGTTAAGGGTTATCCTAAAAAGGCTTGGAAAATGTTTAATGATTCTAAAAAACACCCAGTTTGTTGAGACTTATATATATACGAGGTCTGATCTAAAAGTTCCCGGAATGGAGTTGTATACACTTGCATATTTGCATGATGGAATAACCCATTGCAGCGTTTGCAGGCAAATACCCCCGGAGTGTTGTCACAAAATGTTGGGTTGCTATGACAACGCATTCTCACATGAGCCGACGATATGTGAAGGTCAGTCAGGTGCTTCCGTCAGTTTTTAACAAATTTATTGTCATGTCTGATCAATCGGAACAGCGTATTTGCATTAGATTTTGTGTGAAATTAAGGAAAACAAGTACTCAGACAGTTGAAATGTTAAACATTGCTTTTGGAGATGCTGCTCTAAAAAACACCAGTTTTGGAGTCGCACAAACGTTTTCGTGAAGCAGACAGCACTGAAGATGATGCGAGGTCTGGCAGACCAGCCTCGGAAAGAACTTGTTCGTCGATCGACAGTGTGAGGTCACTAGTCATGGCAGATCGTCGTTTAACCATTAGAGAGATATCTGGAGAGACTGGACTTGGTTTTGGAAGTGTTCAAAACTTCAAAGAATTTTAACTGACGATTTAAACATGAAAAGAGTCGCAGCAAAGTTCGTGCCACATTTGCTAACTGATGACCAAAAGGAGCCCAGGATGCACGGTTGCAACGATTTCAAGGAAGCTTCAAAAAATGATAAAAACTTTCTTTCGAAGATAATAACTGAAGATGAGCCTTGCCCTTGGGTGTATGGTTATGACTATGAGACTAAATTCCAAAGTAGCCAGTGGAAGTCTCCGGCCCCCAAAACCAAAAAAGGCGAAGATGTCTCGGTCAGATGCAAAGACCATGCTATTTGCGTTTTTTGATATTCATGGATTAGTACACCGTGAGTACTTACCACAGGGTACTACTGTGAATCAGCATGTTTACATTGATATTTTGAGAAGTCTAAGGTAAAGAGTTAGGCGCATAAGACCTGAACTGTGACGCACAGGTTCATGGATGCTGCACAATGATAATGCACCCACCCACGCTGCGTTCTCTGTGAAGCGGTATTGCGCTAAAAACAACATGGCCGTTCTACCACATGCTCCATATTCACCAGATCTAGCTCTCTGTGACTTCTGGCTATTTCTTAAGTTAAAACTTACTTTGAAAAAACCAGATTTGACAATATAGAGTCGATTCAATGTGCAGCAATGAGAAAGCTAAACAGCATCGACGCCGATGGCTTTCAGCACATCGGCATGGCTTCATGACAGAAGAGGTGGAGCAAATGTATCGGTAGCCAAGGGGAGTACTTTGAAGGGACTAACTATATAGGTAAATTGAAGCAACGTGTTTTGAGTTATAGCTCCATTCCTGGAACCTTTGGATCAGACCTCATACCTACAGAGCGATCTGTTCCCAAACATTACAGTCAAGTAGTACTGGCAACGATAAGTACATGTAGGCACTACTCATGGCACAGTCAGTGGGTAATACATACTCTGAGCCTTTTTCCTTGTCCTCCTCATCCAAGTATGAAAACTCTCTCCACGAGTCAAAAGAGAACCAGAATGTGTAAAACTCATCCACCGTATCACGACTCGAGTCTGCAGTACCAAATGGAGGAACTCTTTTGCTCTTTGACCACCTAAAATAGATGGGCAATAGTTTACAGATCATGTTCATGACCCCTACTTAGCTACAATATGTTAGCTACAATACAATAGCTACAATATAGCTACAATCCAAACACGTATTTTATTCACTTATCTTTGATAAAACATCTTTGATAAAACAACCTCATAACAGAGACCACATGTTTACTAGTTGTAAACTGAGACACAACAGAGACCCCATATTCACTAGCTGTAGACTGAGAGACAACAGAGACCACATATTCACTAGCTGTAGACTGAGAGACAACAGAAACCACATATTCACTAGCTGTAGACTGAGAGACAACAGAGACCACATATTCACTAGCTATAGACTGAGAGACAACAGAGACCACATATTCACTAGCTGTAGACTGAGAGACAACAGAGACCACATATTCACTAGCTGTAGACTGAGAGACAACAGAGACCACATATTCACTAGCTGTAGACTGAGAGACAGACTGTCTGATAGAAGAGGGTAGCACAAGTAGCTGTTTAAGTTTGCAATACTTCATCGACTATCTGTCATGTCTTACAAGTTTGCAGGTCACAAACTCACACAAATTCAGTTCAACAACAAGCGTTTGCTGCGAGTTGAAGATTCCAACCAACATTTTGTTGATCAAAGCCCATGTTATCTAAAACACTACTTTTATCAATTCCACTTAGACCTATAATGTCGTGTGAGGGAAATTCCACTTAGACCTATAATGTCGTGTGAGGGAAATTCCACTTAGACCTATAATGTCGTGTGAGGGAAATTCCACTTAGACCTATAATGTCGTGTGAGGGAAATTCCACTTAGACCTATAATGTCGTGTGAGGGAAATTCCACTTAGACCTATAATGTCGTGTGAGGGAAATTCCACTTAGACCTATAATGTCGTGTGAGGGAAACTTAAAGATGAACTTATACAGAGTTTTATAAAATTTTATCAGAGAGTATCAGCATTTTTCTATCATTTGCGATCTTGATGGTCTTGATGTTTGAGATTATCTTACTGCCTCCTATATACTGACCTTGCATTTCTTTCAAAGACAGGAGCGAAAGTCTCTATAAACTTGTCAGCCGCCACCTTCTCCCCAGGTATAGAATTATCAAACTGTGGGTCAACGCTGTCATAAGCCTTCCGAGTTACGGAGTTATTCAGCATTTCATAAGCTAAAAACATACAATGTGGCAGTCACAAATAATAAACTTAATCAAAAAAATAAA
Source organism: Watersipora subatra (assembly GCF_963576615.1). Taxonomy (NCBI): domain Eukaryota; kingdom Metazoa; phylum Bryozoa; class Gymnolaemata; order Cheilostomatida; family Watersiporidae; genus Watersipora; species Watersipora subatra. Next base: position 11,554,013 of record NC_088711.1, on the reverse strand, counting down.
GGCAAGAATGTAATGTTTTTTTTCTAAAAGATGTTGCACTAAGTTACCGTAAAACCTCTATTTGAATGCCATGGCGCTCTATTTTTCAACCCTTCCCCTATAGTGATGTTTTATTAGAGGTGATGTTCAAATAGAGGGTGGCGTTGTATATCTCGAATGGCTCATCAGAATTTTGGGAAGGTAAATTTAACCCTTATCTTCCTGAAGTTCTGACGAGCTATTTGAAAAATACTAGAGAAGAGAATGCCGCTTATGTTTTGATCTCTCCTTCGGGGCGAGCAACATTAACCCTTTGAAATGCAAGAAATTTGCTGAACCTTACCTACCACCTGTTGTAAATCTCTATATAAATATGCATTGTGAAGCTGAAAAATTTCTTTACCAGTTGATATCTATTGCCTGCAATTAATCTATTGCAATTTGTTACAGCTTTCAATTTTTTATTTTACATTTGAAGGCATACAGACGGTTCCCTACTTACGAACATTCGAGTTACGAACAACGGTACATACGAACGCATGTACGTTGTTCGCAACTCGATTAACTTTCGAGTTATTTGTTTGAACTTTGTTTGAACTTTACATACGTATTGTAAAGAGATTTGCTGGCCTTTACTTGGCAAGATCTCTACTAATAAATAAAGATAAGAGAGTGCCTGTAGTTTCATTCAGCTTTTAATTAGCGAAGGAAATTTCACCAGCCGAGGAGCATACGGCTATCTGCTCTGCTCAACTAATAAATGAGCGCACTCATTTATATACCTACAATAATATCAACCGTTCCGGCTAACGGCAAACGGTAAGAACACCGGCTAACAAGGTGAATGAATAGGACCGCTAGCGCGTTGGTATGACAACAATCTAAGTGACGATAAGTGATAGTGTTATGACGGTATATCAGATATAACAATAGCATAACGAGTGAAACAACGATATAATAAACGGACAACAGATACAAAAAATAAGACAACAAACGATAAGTGATAGCATAACGATTAAAACAACAATATAATAGAAAGGACAAGATATACAATAAATAAGAAATGCAGTGTCATGGCCCGGCGTCCACCAAAGTATTATTTCCATTTTATTAAATATTTTTTCGGTACAAACCAATACAGGTTAATTATACAAGCCTTAAACATACTTATATAAACCTTCAATATACTTACATAGGCCTTAAACATAAATTATAATACAAAATATAGCACTGAAGCAACTTACGAACAAATTCACCTTACGAACAATCGTTTGGAACGTAACTCGTTCGTAGGTTGGGAACCGTCTGTATTTTAATTTATAACTACATCTAACAATGTTGCATAAAAGCTCATTGCGCTTATTGATATGTTTGCTACAGTTTGCAGCAAAAACTAGCTTTTTATGCGCAATAAAAAAGAAGTTATGAGCATCGATCCTTCGAAAGCCCAGTTTAGATAATACTACTTATGCTATTAAATAATATGCTATAAATCTGCAAATTTATAATTTATTTAATAGCAATCTACAAATGCTACAAATATATATTAAAAAACAAGTGACATAAACAAAGCATGTTTACAAAACATACAGAAACAAAAATTAACACTTTTAAAACAAAAATATTTGCTCCCTTTGCTCAGCCAGTTATGTTCTGATTGTTGTTTTCCTTTGTATCTATTTCATCTTCTGGCTGTTCAATACCTCCCACAATGTCTTCAACCTCAACACTTCTTTTGCACTGCTCGACTAATCGATATTAGCGTCCAAACAATTTTTTTAGCAAAGAAAAACTTACACATATTGTCACGCAGAATACACTTTTCACAAGAATAAAATTACAGCCACGTGTAAACTTGGAAATGCGTGCTAAGCAAGTGTTAGCCTCAAAATGGTAGCACAGTTTGATCATAATTGCTAAACTGTTTTTCATGTACGTCAAAGTATCAAGACCGTGTTAAACAAGGAACTACTATCAGCCTGATACAGTAAATAATTATTTCTATGGTGTTGCTTTCAAAGTTTAAACGAAAAAACCATACAGCTTTGGAGTTAAAAAGCGGATTTCGATATGAACAGCAAAAGAATTAAGTCAATGATGTAATCGAAGCTATTATTAGTACCATTTTGTGGACACTTTCCTAGTGATCACTTGCTATTATGGACTTTTTTATGGACTATGTTTTATTATGGGTTCGTAAAGATCAAAGAATGTCAAAGTGGCAGTCAAATAAAAGTGGTGGCATTCAATTAAAAAGTGGAGATCTATTTTTCAACTCTTCTCCTAGAATGGTGGTCAAATAGAGGTGGAGTTCAAATAGAGGTGGCATTCAAATAGTGGTTTTATGGTAGATGTAGTCTGTTTATCAAATTATAATCTACTAGTAAGCCGGCAGTCTAGTGGGCCGTCAGGTGTAATAGCTAGACATACCATGATTCGGAAGGGCTTGTAAGAGGTTGAGTGGTGTAGTTCTTAGAGTGTCAGTCTACCATCCTGACAGTCAGAATTTGAATCCAGTGCAATGTATTAATTTTTTTCAACATTCAGACATGTCTCTAATTACAGTGAAGATTAAAAGACGACAAACTTCTAAAAGTTCTGAATAAGATAATAATTATGAAAAATAATATATAAGTTTTACCAGAACTACGTATAGCTGATTAAATGTTACCAAAATTAAGCCAATTAGCGTCGTCTTGAGCTAGCTTTTGCTTTTCGATAGACATGCAGAAATTCTATTCTGATTCTATTCTAAATTTTATTCTGATCCGCGACTGCCTGCAGATAAAATTAGTCAGTAGTTATTTTAATTGGTGCATTACTCGTACTCTCTTAATTTTGGAAAGTTAGTATTTGTTTACAAGTGGGTTGGTAGTAATGCCATATTTACATACTTTGTAAACATATTACAAATATTTATGTACGGAAAACCTGGAGCAACCTGCTGTTTGTGCATTAGTCTATAGCCAGCCCCCATGTAGGTACAGTAAAAGGGTACCCGATGTCACCCAGTCATAAATATTGATACAGTGCACCCTCGAGATACGATTACCCTGATATACGATTTTTTCACCTTACGAAGTCAAACATTGTGATATCTTCACCTCGCTATACAAATTTTATTTCACCATACGATTTTGAGAAAAGTTTCGCCCAATTAAAATTTGGCGGTCGGTGTTCTCATAACGCACGTCGAAATAAAAAAAACACCGAAATATAGTTTGCCAAAAACATTTTTAGAACGTTTAGAAGAGACACGATGATCGACTTCTCTCATGTCAGCATTGCGCGTGGAAAATTTCGTGTAAAATACACAAGCGAGAGCAAATATTCATTTGTAGCGTTATTATATATTTTACTATAAACTTTTAAGTCAGCATCTTTTAATTTGTTAGCTATGTAATCTGAGAACGATACAAACGTTACAAAACGAAAGAAAAATGATTTCTATGACAACAAAGTTGGATGTCGTAAATAAGAAGAAAGCACTCATATTATTGACATTGTCAAGGAATATGATCGCAACCAATCAGCATTTGCAATTATTATTAAAACAAGAACTCAATTAAAGCAAGCACAAGAAAGAGCTTCCGACTGAAGATTTGAATGAGCTAGGTCATGCACGCGATCAGCATTCAAAAGGAGCAACCATTTAATAAAGGCGAGGATGTAGAAGATACAGAAAACTCCACATTCGCAAAAATATTTCAAGTGTTTAATTTACTGATATGGACTGGTACATTAAAACAATGCATGTATAACATATATTATTTATCTCTTGTGTGGCATGTTTTTCATATTTTATTCATTCTATTTGTTTCCTTTTGATTTTATGTTTTATTTTCTTGTTTGACCATGTCTTTGCAGGTGGGCTTGTTATCTCCTACGTGAATACAATTCATCGTATGTAACTCATATAACTAGCTACTCAAGATAATTGACGCATTTACATTACTTTCTGAAACTTGTTAAAGCCCTTTCCTCTAGGGTATAAACACGTACAAACTTTGTACGTATGGTTACATTGATTCTTGTGCACAATACATACAAGAAAAACTACGGTAGCACCTTCTCTGGATCCTGCTACAAGCTTTCGCTTGCTAGCAGTTTTCTGCATTGCACCAGCATTTTTTTCTTTTAAACCAGAAGAAAAATTGGACAGGACTACACAACCTTTTTTAGCCTGCTAAAAGTTCCATTTTATTACGTATTAAATTAATCTTCAAGCATACAGCAACATAATTAGCATTGATACGTTTTTGCCTCTTCTCTGCTTTATTCGCTACAATATACCAGCTAAAGTCACGTTACTCCAAAGGTATGTACGTCCTGTATAGTAAATAAAACTTCATTTTGCTTTTCAGCAGCCATTAAATGGCCAGGTGTGTGAGAGGCCGCTTTCGATAACTGCATCGCTCGGCCTTTCTTATTGAATTCTGGTTGAAAAAGGTTTCAACCAGACACGCTAAATTTTATAATGAACGTGAAAACAGAAACTTATGAAGGATAAAATTTCGTGATAACAGTTGAAATTCATTGAAATAGTTCAAAATACATACTAAAACTTGGTTCTAACGGTGAGTTTGGCAAGCTAAACTTATTTGAAGTGAATTCAACATTTATGTTATGCGTACCTTTTGAAGGTAAGAACTTGTTACCGTCCGATCTGCATTTGGTACACAGATTACAATTTTACAGTATTGCAGATTATAATCACTAGATGCACTTGATACAATGCAGCTACTGTAGGTAATTATAGTTACTAAAGTTAACATACTATTTTGTAACTAATTTTCAATATGTACAGCATTTTTATAAAATTTTGGACGATTTTTACCTTCTTTTTTTCATTGTATAATTACAATGGTTTATAAACCCCGACATACGATTTTTTCGATATACGATGCCAGCCTTGGAACGGATTAACATCGTATCTCGAGGGTGCACTGTACTATCATTGATTTCCTCTAAAACTGTAAAACGATAGTGTAGAAGGGAGTAGCATTTTTAGAGCACTGTATAATAGAAACAGCCAGTTCTTTAGATGAACTTTATAGAGTGGCGGATGGTTTTCTATATTTCACAGTGAACAGGTTCTTTAACAGTTTTTATAGAACCAATGCATGTTCTCTGTTGCAGTGGGCGGCCTCTCTGTGCTAGATAGAGAGATCAAGTGCTCTGACCATGTTTCAAAAAGCCTAACTGTTTGTAACAATTAATAAGACTAAGGAAAGTGCATACAAGAAACGGAAGAGAGATCAAAAATAACATTACCTTTGGTTATGTTAGTGAAATAGTCATCATCCTTCTGAACAGATTTGCCGGCAGCCTTCCTTTTGTCAGGATGGTGTAGCAGCACTTTTTTCTTATCTAAATCACCACAGAATAGCATATTAAAATGCCAAACAATAAGATAAGTGCATCCATACGTTCTTTCCCTTTTAATCACCTGTACCATACTTATGTCTCTACCAACTCAGACCCATTAGTGTATTTCACTGCCATTTTCACTTTGGCTAAAAACTGTTTTTCAATTCTTCACACAAATTTTGAGGTCAGTAGCAGATTAGCTTGTGGTCTGTAAATAGCATACTAGTCCATCAGAAACAATTTTGTTCTACCAACTAAGGCTGAAAAGAAAGAAATGCTGTAGAGCTAAGCTAAATGTCTAGTCATATTCCACTCCCATAGTGAACTAGTTGAAGTCCTAATTATCCTGTACAACAATAATGGTGTTCAATTCCCTCGAAAACAAGGATATGCGTAGCATCTTTGTAGTTATAAAATTACCACTTTTCTGAGAGCTTTTGTATCGAAACACTCTAACAAACCTAGCAAATATCTCATGCTTTTGCATCTAATCTCGATAAAGTGATTGCTTGATCGAAACTTTCTGCAATATGGTGAGAAGTAATTTGTCTCTAATCACTATTAAACACTTTACATTCACCTGAGACCAGTTGCAGGCGAATATAACAGAACATTATATAACAGAGTCATCACAAGATAGTAGCTTAGTGAATTATTATTGAACAATAATTTGTTACAAGTCATATATAGAGGATGAGAACTTACAGGCATTCCTAATCTGTGCTGCTGTTGCTCTGTACCTTAGCTTGCTCAGCCCCAACACAATATAATGATCTTGGTCCTGCACATAAATTATAGCCAACATATAGTGAGACAATGGCATAACTATGTATTACTAGAACGCAAAATGTTTTTAGACAAAAACAATGTAATGTAGCTTCCTCCAAAATACACAAGCTTCTACTAAATATTGTAGCAAAAATAAAAATGTCTAGATTTTAGGCAAGCAAGGCACCTGCGGGTCATTCTTAAAACTGAATAGAACAGGGTTATGAAAAAGCAGACAAATCTTAGATGACTGTGAATATTGGAACTAACCTTCCATTCCTTTGGATCAAGAGTTCGGAGAAAGTCTTCATTGTCCTCATCGAAGTCAGCATCTGAGTCATCACTTTCTGACTCACTCGAAGCCCGTGAAGAGGTTGATAATGTATGATGCCGATTTCTCCTTCGACTGTATGCTTCGTACCAATGTCCAGCCCTTGCATAATTGCAGCAAGTTAAAGCTACAAGTATTGGATAAAGTTGGCAAATGGATACAATACATAATGTGATGTAAGCTTTTATGTAGCCAAAGTCATAGCAAAACAGTATATATAATATAGTGGCAAAGCCAGTGCTGCCGTCGGTAAGCTTCAGCTGATGCTAGAAAAACAAGCATATCTCAGTTAGGGTGAAGGGAAAGTGTATTGAGCAGTGGTTAAATCAACTCTCTTATATGACGCAGAGACCTGGACGATTTAGAAAGCTGAAGTTAAGACTACAAGCAGTGATGATAGGAAACTTGAGGGACATCATGAGCATCGAGTAAGGACAAGACAACACAAAGAAATCTTAAAACGGGCCGGCCTATCATCTATGGCTGACATCCTTTTTGAAAAAATCTGAGATGGTTGGTCTATGTACACAGAATAGAACAAGACCGGCTCCCACATCAACTATCATACTTACAACTATGTGATAGTAAACAAAATCAGAAAAGGCCTAGACTCCGCTATGAAGATGTAGCTAAGAAAAATTTAAAATGGAGGAAGATCAATACAAACTCATGGCAGATGACTCTTTACATTCGAACTGATTAAAGATCTGCTAACATACCTAAGCCACAGCCATAGACAGCCTTAGTCAACTCGACTGACTGCAAGAGAGAATATAGCGCAAAGTATTATACATACCTGCAACATTTCCTTCAACACTGGACTCATCAAACTCAAACAAGCTGTCATCAATTTGGGTCATCTTTCCCTCTACAAACTAAACATTGAAGTATCATGACAAAATCAATAAATCGATACATGTATGCAAACTGAGTGCATTAAAGGTTGACTTGCAACAAAATTCACATTACAGTTATTTGGTATCAAAAGATTCACCATGTCTTACTCTGTTCTGTGGTAGGTGCCAAATGCGTGGAAATGTGATTACAATCTCTGCAAAAGCTCAAAAACGAAAAGCCGCCGTAAATTGGAATCTCTTTATTTATCTGACGTATTCATTACAGTTTGGTTATCGTCTTGTCACGTGATGTTCTCACGTGAATTGAAAGGCCAATAAAAAGCTCAATATAAAACATATCGTAGCACTAGTTTATGACAAACACTTCGGGTTTAACCGAAGACCCCGTATCAAATATAGATGCTCGCTACTTTACAGTTTTGTTTCGGTTTAGTCTAATCGGCAAGTCGTAATCTGATCATGTGACCCAATACTTCGAAAATAATTTTTGCAGCACTTTTCGATTATCACAGGTAACCAACTGGCTCGTCATGATTATCAGACAATGATATGTACTCATTCGAGCTAAGGTTAAAAAGTTTAACGATTTTTTACGGTAGGTTATAAGATATCAGTGCTAAAAGTGACAGCATTACAATGATGATAAAATAGACGCGTAAGAACAATAGACATGGTTTTATTGAATGCGTGAAGTATATTTGTGAAAATATTTCGACGAATGAGATTGCATGAAAGTGTAAACAGAAACCATCCTGTAACAACTACGTCCCATTTGAGCCATTTTGGAAAGCGAATCCAAACCACGGCGGTCTCGTGTGGCTGCGATTAATTGTTCGTTTTTAGCTTTTAAGAGCTTGTAATCACATTCCCATATATTTTGCACCTACAACACAACAGAGTAAGACATGGTGAATCTTATGATACCAAATAACTGTAATGTGAATTTTGTTGCAAGTCAACCTTTAAGCGATGCTCGAATAATATTAGAGAGTACAAAAAAATCATAGGCGTATGACCATAACATTTATAGATACATGAATACTATGAAACAGTAAATTCTATGGAATCAGCAAACATCTTATTATAAAAACCAGCTGCTCAGTGCAGGATGAACAACGCTGGTGCATTGTGCACAATATTACTAAACGTAACGTTTCTCTAGTTTATCGGAAAATACTTGAAAAAACCAAATCTGCTGCATTAGTACATAAATATTTCAATCTCTCATTAGACTGCAATGCTCATTTATGAAAAAAAATTCAAAACTAATAGCCTTGACGGTCCTTTTATGTCTTGTGAAGAGATATGAACCTCTAACTATAATTTTCATGATTACCAAATGAGTCATGTAAAGCATACTGTGATAGTCTTGCTAAATGCTACTCTTGCGACTGGATAGTACTGGTTATTCATTTGTTAATGTAGATCAACTTTTGACTAATATAATGAGAGGCACCACTTTTTCGCTGCCCGATTAAATAATTTGTAGTATATATAATAGTATACACCAACGTAACAGAATTGCAAATAGCGAGAGTAGGCTGCGATTGGTTGTATGACTACTAGATAACCATTTTACCAGCGTTGTGTTTTCCCGTATTAGGGGTAAAAATCGCTCACATGATTTTTAGCTGCAAGTGAATTGCCTTTTACATTACGAATATTTAACTATCTCAAAACAATACATATTCGTTTGTATATTATTTACAAAGTAAAAATGATATATAGAATTCATATGCATCACACACTTTCATTCAAATGATATAAAAATGCTAGAAAAATTAAAGCAATAGTTGCTTATTACGCAGAAATTACAAATTTAAGTGAGACAGTAATCTTGTCTAGCTTGATACAAAGTGTAATTGTCAATCATTATGTGCTTTATATTGAAACGCATTTGTAAAAGATCTACTCTTAGATGCAATGATGAAAGGCGATCATCATCTCATCTTCAAAACAAATTTTATAAATAATGGGAATCTAGACTACCTTTCAACTCTCCGTGTCTCTTGTCTGCAGTGATACAAAGCGATTTAGATAATGATTGATTCCAATCAGACATTGAGTATCACTTACAGAGATGATAAATCAGGGGTTCCGCCAAAACATTGTTTGCTCAAACTATTACCTACGAAATTATTAACCAAAGTAAAGCAGTAATGAATGATTTAATAGCAGTCTGAATTAATTACCAATAATAGCTAGAAGCAGTTCAATACATAATTTAAATAGTGTTTCTAATAGCCGTTATGCAAGGCTTCTGTCAGTTTCCTTAGGTAAATTTTTAAACATGTGGGATAATTTGCAGATGGAATTGCATTTGATTATGTTACGATTCTGAGTCAGTTGAAACCAAATAATCTACATATCTAACATGTCAATAACTAAATAACCAAATACATGTATGTACAATGCCCCAGGGTTGTGACCATTACGAAAAAATCTTAACCACACATAGATTGCAAATAGTCACTGATGCCTAGGTGTAAAATACATTATAATTGCAATAAATTGTTTGCCTAGGTATCTATATAGTTGCATTAGCAGTGCAGTAGTGAGCATGTCACAGCCACGCAGTATAACTGCATTGCGCACCGCAGTATACATGCAGTACAACTAATTTCTAATGCACAATAAACACTATTGGTGCAGCGGTGGTACTACCTACTGCACAATGTACGATTATGTGTATGTTTGGAATTAGCTCTCACAAAAACAAAGCATACTTAGGTCTATCTCAGCAGCCAGAATGTCTCACGCAATTAGGAGGCTTGCAGTGGATTTCTCTAGCATCAAACAGTCAGAACTTATTCAAGTGAGACCAGACATGGGTGGTTAGATTATTCAATAATAATTACGAAGGCAATCAAAGCTGAAGCTATGTACACAATCCAATTCCGTTTTCAACTTTCCAACACCATGTTGATTTGGGCAATGTGCAGTAACAGTAAAATTGCAGTACTGACGCTTGGAAAGCTAGCAATATCAGTTGACTTACAGTATCAACTTCATACTAATGTGAAGTTGCAATATACAGTACATGCAACTTCAAGTTTTGAAGAATGTAGATTCTTAGTATACATGAATCGCGGGGTTTAAGTTAATGCATAATAGAAGTGCGCAGTAGATCACAGTGGGTAACTTGCATTTTCAGCGCTTTTGCAGTAACAGTAAATGTTTACTACGCATTAGAAAGTTTTAATGCACAAATTGTAATGGTGCACAGCAATGGCGCAGTTCTAATGCGTCACAACCCTGACATACCCCACACTGTTTTTTATGTTAACCATGATGGAACAGTTTATCATATGTATCTGTGACTTAATGGACTTAAATCACTGAACTAGCGCCATTACTTATAACATGTCATATTTAATGACATGTCCGTCGATAGAAATCATCGAAAAGGGAAATAGAAATAACCCTTTTAAAAAATTTGGAGATAATACATTTCAATGTGTGACATCTCCGAAAATCTTTCAATAGAACCTAAAGATGAGATGAAACTGAAATGAATGGTTCTCAAACGTATAGACTTACTCAACCCACCATTTGTTGGTAATGCACGCAATGGCTCTCAATACAAAGGTTTTCTGTTACGGTGTCAAAACACAAACATAGGTACAACCTTAATGAGCTTTCAACCTCAACAAATATGCTTAGTATGTTTGAAATTGCGTCAAATTACTAGTATAAAGAGACAGTTATATTTGATATAATATAGAACAAAGGTCATCTTGTTTTGACAATTGAGTTGGTTAGTTGACATCATTTTAGTTTGAGATATATCATTGGTGAAAAAGAAACTTTGCTAGCTTAAAAAAATGTCGCTAAGCCACCTGGGCTACATTCGCCTATTCAGATATAAATAAAAGTGAGATTTAGTTTTAGCTGACTCGTGCACTACGTTATAGCAATGATATACAGCCCTCATAGCTGTATATCATTGGTTATAGCCTATAACTATTTAATTACCAGCGTTTAATTTTAATGGAAACACAAGCCAGAATATTAGGTTAATAGTATTATAACAAACTAAGATTAAAAATAGATTCCACATCATTTAAACACATAAGGGTAAGATTCGATAGCCGTGTTAGTGTTTTAAGTCGATCTCTAAATCGCACTACATGCTAACTTTGATGAAGTCTTGCTTAGTAGCAGACTAGCAGCAATATTGGTAAAAAAAATCAGCTCATTGTCTATTATTGTGGTAAGATCAGCGTCAAAAAGGCCAAGTCCGTTCACGTTTTGAGATGGCGCAGTATGCAACAAATTTGTGAACAAATTTTTACACATAAAGCTGCCGCTTTCATCGCCATGCTTGTTAGCTTACGCTCGCCAATGCATGCTCGACTTAGCGTACCTCGTTGTCGGATTAGGAATACTGGTTATGTCATTTGGCGATTTCGCTTTGGCTCGAAGAACATGGAGTCCGGAGATGTCTATTTCGCGTATATACACATCATTCGATCGAAGCGAGTCGCCACTGCATAATTTCCGGGAAATTCTAAAAAAGGTGAGCATTGCGAAAAAATTTGTTATTTACATGCGGGCGCTGAATGCGTCCTTATTAATTTTTTTCTATATTTTTATTTGAATGACATTTTGTATTTGTAATATTATGTGATATATGCAATGTAAAAAACAATTCAATGAAATAAGTGAAGCAAAATCGAGCTTTTCACGACTGAACGCACGCGACTCTGGAAAAACTGCAAAGACGACTCTATTCACTATTCAGCAGCATAATTTGTACCTAAGCTGTTGGAGTTTGCACCCAACTTGTAACTAACCATTAACTAAATGAGCATTGAAAAACTGAGAACTTTCTCTCCAAGCCGAATTATTTTGCTTGCAGTTAACATATGCAGATCGTATAATCTGGGCTGCAATTAGTTGGAGCTCAGAGAAATTATTTGCAATTTTCAAAATTTGAATGTTTTTTTGATTTTCTCAATACATTTAACAATGGTTTGTAAAGGTTCATTGCACTGATTCATGTGGTTGCTGTAGTTTGCAGCAAAAACTGGCTTTTTATGTACAATAGAAGTTGAGTTAGGAGCCTCTAATCATTCCAAGCCCAGTTTAAATACAGGTTTTTGGGTCATCAAGCTGCATGCTACAAATTTGGAACCTAATAAAATCAATATTAAAAATAAATCTATCAAATGTTAAAATTAAATATACAAAATCAAGTGACATATACAAACAATGCTTAAATAATAATAGCTGAAACTACAATAAAAGTATTTGAATAAATGTATTTAGTATTCTTAGCCTCTGTGATGCCGCTACCAGTTTTTGTCTCACTTTCTCTCGCTTCACCTTCTTTGCTTCCATCTTCATCTTCCCTCTCTGCTTACCTAAATATTTTGCTCCACTACTGAACCAGTTGATATCGGCGTCAAAACAACCTGTTTTTAGTAGTGTGTATTTTCGCATGTAGCCATTTTAATTAGTTTTTGCCAAAAACAAGATGAGCATGTATTAATGAGTGCTGCTTGCACATTTGTGTTAAGCACAAAAATTAGTATTTTGATAGTATTACAGACTATTCTGTATTTATCCAAGCTGAAATCAGTTGCTATAATGATTCATTAATGAAAAAGGTGTATTAATGCCAAAATTTTCAGGATCAATTTTGAAAGTGCCGGCGGACAATATGAAATTTTTAGGATCCGTCGGGAAAAAGTTAATAAAATTGGGCATACTCTGATGTTACAAACATACATGTAGGCCTTCTGCTGCAACTTATGTGGCAACCATGAGCTGGGAGGATGGGTTCTTGATTAAATATTATTAGAGGAACACAACATACAGTGAATATTCTAATAGAAATAAGTAGCGGTTTTTTAGAGGCTATTTTCTTTACAGTTGGTCGTGTTGCATACATCCTGTTTTACTCCTTGCTATGTTCTCCCTCGTTTTATTGGGACACAAGAAGGTTAGATTCAGATCGGATACTTGAAATACCTGTTGTACCTCTCTTCACTAAATAAGAGCCACTGACTAAAACTGTGGACCAGGCAGGTCGTGCTCAGCGGCTATATTATTCAGCAATAGACAATCTAGCCAAATCTAGCAAATTGAGACATATCTGGTAAAGTTTGTAGGATCCCCTAATGTCAAGAATTCTAGAAATGTTAGCCTGATCTGAATAGTGTGGGCTGTTCATTAAACTTCCAACTACCATCCAAATCTATGTTATAGCTTGCACTTTGCAGTGGTAAAAATATCACTCATCTGTTTAACTGTAAATCTGGTATTTCACTTGTCATTCCTCCTACAATTTTATTTATTCATCTAACTATGATGGCAAACTTGTACGGGTTAAGAATAGCGAAAGATAGCTCTTTCAGCTCCGATTGGCATACCGTAAATGCCGGTGTGTAAGTCGAAAAAATGGTAAATTAATAGTAATCCTACTCAATATGAGATGGCTCAAACACAAAGTCCCATTTTTCACTGTTCAGATTGTCATCGTTAAAGTTTCTTTTCTGGAATGTGTTTTTTTTTCTCAAATTTAATGCATTTTTTTGTAATATCGGTCTACAGGCCCACACTTTAAAGGTTGACTTGCAACAAAATTCACATTACAGTTATTTGGTATCAAAAGATTCAGTATGTCTTATTCTGCTGTGTTGTAGGTGCAAAATATGTGGAAATGTGATTACAAGCTCTTATAACCTCAAAAATGAACAGTTAATCATCGCCATCACGAGACCGCCGAAGATTAGAATCTCTTTCCAAAATGGCTCGAATGGGATGTAGTTGTACAAGATAGCATCTGTTTACACTTTCACACAACCTCATTCGTCAAAATATTTTCACAAATATACTTCACGCATTCAATAAAACCATGTCTATTGTTCTTACGCGTCTATTACATCATCATTGTTATGCTGTTACTTTGAGCACTGATATCTCAAAACCTAACTGATAAATTTGTTTAATTTTTTAACCTTAGCTCGAAGGAGTGCATATTATCCTCTGATAAATATGACGAGCCTGTTGGTCACCTGTGATAGTTGAAAAATGCTACAGAAATTAATCGGGCTGTTCGGCAGGAAGTATGGGTCACATAATCAGATTACGACTAGACGATTAGACCAAGCCGAAACAAAACTGTAAACTAGCGAGCGTCTATATTTATTAAGGGCTCTTTGGTAAAACCCGAAGTGTTTGTCATAAACTAATGCTACGAGAGGTTTTATATTGAGCCTTTTATTGGCCTTTCAATTTACGTGAAAATGTAAATTTATGTGACTAAACAATAATCAAATGTAATGACTACGTCAGAGAAATAAACTGATTTAAATCTACGGTAGTTTCGTGATGGCGGCGATTAACTGATCGTTTTTGAGCTTTTAAGAGGTTGTAATCACATTTCCACATATTTTGCACCTACAACCCAGCAGAGTAAGACATGGAGAATCTTTTGATACCAAATAACTTTAATGTGAATTTTGTTGCAAGTCAGCTTTAACAATCAATATGACACATCAACTATCATCCATCCTTTTTCTGGTTAATGAATCACGATTCCTGACAGAAATCAGTCTTGCAGCATAGTTTGTCCATTAAAAATGAGCATATTATCAAAGGGGCAGTTTCGTTCTGTTGGCGAGGTGGGCCCATATGATGGTGAAGTATTGTTTTTCATGCCTTGTGGTTTTCACTAGAACTGTCGTCTCTCGTTCTTTTTTTAATTGTTGTACATATTGCCGACGGCACAAACTAAACATGGGCGTTTTTGCTGATGGACTTTATGAATGCCATTTTTCTGCTGCGCATCGCCCACCTGTAATGCCAACTGAACTATTAGCAATCAAACGATTTGATCCTGAGAAGGGCGTCGACTTATATGGCAATGGCATGGCAAAACCAGGATTTTAAAACCAAACTTCAGACCTAGACTTATACGACTTGTATGCCGGAATTTATGGTACTATTTAAACATCTAAGTACATTTTATTACAAGTTTCACATCTGACTTCTCTTAATTTACTGTACTATTTAAACATGTAAGTACAATTTATAACAAGTTTTATGTCTGACTTCTGTTAATTTTCAGCTCTAACAACTAAGGTTTAAATTCACATGCAAATATAAAGGTTAACCAGACATTGTTTGTCTATTTCAGTTCTGCAAGAGTATCTTTTTAGGTTTTTTGCATTACTTTCATTCTACAAAGTGCATGAAGGGATGCTCCTGTCACACAAAAAATGCTTTCAAGTCGAATAACTGTGACACAAATTAGCAAATAGAATCACGCAATGCACTTACATTAAATACATGTGTTTCAAATTATATTTGCTAACTTCATATGTGCTTTGTTTCAAGAGAGTTGCGCAACGACACTGGGAGATGTATTCTTTGTTAGCTATTACATTATGAGAAACTAATAACAAAAGTTTTTTTATATTAGCTTGACCAATATTTTTAAATCTATGTAGATGTTTTGCACTTTTAACATTTTCAACTTATGCTGCAATTTTCCTACATGCAGTGTTTCAAAGTTTATGAAAAAAACTTTCTGTGCATATTGCATCCTGTAACACCATCACCTCACAATCCCAATCATGCTCAAGAGTAAGCGTTACGGGGCACACTAACGTTATTTCCATTTGTTCGCATTAGCTGTAGTAATTCCAGTTTGTTGCCACAATGCTCCGTTTGGTCGCATTAGCTGTTGTGATTCCAGTTTGTTGTCACAATGCTCCATTTGGTCGCATTAGCTGTAGTGATTTCAGTTTGTTGTCACTATACGCCATTCCCCCACATTAGCTGTAGCGATTCCAGTTTGTTGTCGCTATACTCCATTCGCTTGCATTGGCTGTAGTGATTCCAGTTTGTTGTCACTATACTCCATTCCCCCACATTAGCTGTAGTGATTCCAGTTTGTTGTCACAATGCTCATTGATTTTGTAGAGTGCATCCAGGAATGCTGATCTTCAAATGAGTCTAGTTCCAAACAACCAGGAATAATGGTTTGTGGAATTCATCAATCAATCACTTGATGCTGCATAAACTTTAATCAAATTTCTATTAGGGTCCTGTAGATAGCTCTATATGTTTCCTATGTCTGTTGCAGGCTGCTGCCGTTGGATCAGAGGACAACCTGAGGGCTTTAGAAGGATTGATGAATGAATTCTTCCTTCCAGCTACATCAAATGAAAGAAAAAAGAGCATAGGTACAAATTCTTATCAAACGTTTATAAGTTATATTGAATAACATTTTTAAAACAGTGGTAAATAGTTCACCACTTGTTTCATAACATTGTCCCGACTCAGCAACAGTTGAAAATGGTTTTTGTAAAAGTTGGTGATTCTGTCAACTATGTTGACCGCTATAACGATGCTTATTGATAGTAGATGCAAATACAGATGAGGAATGAGATGAGCCCTAATATATTGGCGATAAAACACGTCTGGTAATTGATCCGTTAGAACTCAGAAATTAAATACATGCTTGCTTTGATCTACTTTTAAACTTATACACTTGCTAGTATCTCATATAGTGATAACATAACTAACAACTTAGGTTTGTCAACGCAACCCTGAGGCTTATAGTGCATACTGAATGGGCTTAAAAGTCATACAAGATTTGCATTGTAAAAACCAGGTAAACCATAGACCCAATATTGATATAGTTTGGATCTTGTTTTCTTTCTACCAGCGTATAATATAATAATGTAAAGTATAATAATAAATATAATATGATAATGATAGTGTAATATAATAAAGTATATATAATATAACATTTCTTCCTATGTATTTTCCTTATTCTGTCAATTGTTATTTAGACTTAGATAAGCATACTTCTCTCTTTGCTTTAAGATCGATATACAATAATACAGAAACATTCAACAGATGCAGCATTTTATTCATTGTAGAGGAATTGTTGAACAATTTCAGCCAGCAGAAGGACTCCTGGCAGTACTGTCTGATGTTTATAGAACAGACTAGCAATGAATACGTCCTCATGTATGCCCTCAGTGTTCTCGAGGTTAGCTCTTGTGCATCTCACTCTTATCATTTCCTTTTTACTTGTCGTTACATCATGTTAAAAGTTGATATTATACTTAATAGAAAGCCAACGAGAAACTCATGATGACCGCCAACAGCTAGATATCTTTGTTTATATTAAACATGGTAGCAATGTATAGATTTGTGAGTAATATCTGACTCTTTTGCGAGTACAGCTGCCAGTCGGAACATAACACTCTGCACTACTGTTTTAAGCAACCAGATACAGCTGTTACACCAAGTAATTACTTAGATCCATGGCTATTTTGCTCTACAATTATTGTTAATTAGCTCAGAAACTCCAGCGATGCCTGGCATTTCTTTTATTCTCGGTGGGTGTTTAAGAAGCTGGTTCTCAGGAACCATATGGAATTTTGAAAATAAATATTTTTGGTGACCTGGTGTGAGGCATGGAACATACGCCTATGAAGTTTATATGAAATCGGCTAAAAAATGTGAAAACATGTCGTTTATACGCAGACTCACAGACAAACACACAGAATGACAACGAAGTGAGAGTTATTAATATAGATTGGCTCAGTAAAGAGCAGTAAGGCAGTATGTCGGGTGTTAATAATATTTGTGATCTTCAGTCCCATTCTCGTTGAAAGTACTCCCAGATTTCTACCTCAGTAATAGTCAAGTACACATGGCTACAGTACCTGTACTCCATATAGACCAGTTTAGATGATGCTTAAACGACAGGTCTGCCAATTCAACTAAAAAGCAATGTTTAAACACCAAAGATTCCAGCTATGGATGTTATGGCAGTCAGGTTTCTAATCTTATAAATAAAAATTGCAACATACTTGAATTTACAATTTTAATAGTTTAACTGGCAACAATCTATGGTTAGATTTTATTCTTTGTTTATATGAGTTCGAGTTTTAAAACTCATTCAAGAGGCATCACCACTTTTCCTAGCTACATACTAAAATAATACAACTGTATTGTTTTTTTAATTTAATGTATGGTTAGTTCGTGTAACTTTCTAATAAAGTTTGTCTGCATAATCGTGTATCACAGAAATTAGGATTATAATTGTAGGATTGTACACCATAAGTTATCACAAAAGATTGCTACAAAAGATCATGTTACACATATCAAGTATGAATAAGTTACAGTATGTAGGTAATATTCTAAATATACCGTATTGTTGATTTTTTATACCAAGGCCATGTTTGAGTTTAACTTATTACTTTCAAAATTACTAGTCCTGTCAAATTGTTTAATATCTGTTGCTACAAATTCGTTTATTATGCGATTTAGAAGAAAAAATTAAGATTTATGATTTGCATCTCATGGTTAGTGTGTTTTTTTATTGAGTTTACGAGTTAAAAGTGTCCATTTGGGATGTTTGTTGGCTTATGGCCTGTTACAGACTCTGATAAACAAGCAGTGGCACGGCATGCCAACTGACAGCAAAAAGGTGATAAGAGAGTCTATTGTAAACTACTTGATCAAAACTCACACACGGCTACCTGTTTTCCTTGTTAACAAGATGGCCAAGCTCAACGTTGACATTGCTAGAAATGACTGGCCTCATTTCTACCATGACTTTCTTTCCAACGTTCTACAGGTAAAGTTTCACATGCCTGTCTGTTTCTACACACACTGTCAGAGGTTGCATTTAACTCGCTGTTTACTCACTCAATTCAACAGTTATGGTTACAATTTGCTTGCTGTTTGTTCACCCTATTCTATATATTTCTTTGGATTTTTTTAGCAGGAGGCATTTGCCAACGATATGTTACACTGAGGTTAAATCATATATGGAAATCGCTACCGAAGTTTTGATGTAAATATCTTTTGATTAATTGTTGAATATACAGGCTTAAAATATCTACAGAAAACATGCAGTTACACAAGGAAACCATTTATCGGTGAATGGAGTTTTATTTTAGACATTTTTGACAGTTGCATAAAGTGCTCATATCCATAGAGCACTAGAGGGTATGCCATTACAAATCACTAATAATGTGTGCATTGATCTCTACAACATGTGTAATTACAGCATGGAGTATCTTTATGCTTTGAGTTGACATTTTAAAGTAATAGTTTGATGATTGAAAAAATATGAAACTATACGAGTGAAGAAATATGATAGCTTCAGACTGTTCATTAGTAATATTACTGAAAATTAAAATACTAGCCTATGACAATTCGTCATTAGGTTTGTGTTTTACTTGTTAGCTGATGCAAGAGTCTCCTAGCCTTGGAGTTACCTTCCTTCAGATGACCTCAGAAGAAATGGCCAACCCAAGGGAAGATTTATCTATCACTAGAAAGCTTGAACTACAACAGTTGCTGCTTGACAGCATGCCTAAAATTCTCAGCAGTTTATGCAGTGAGTGACATGAAGTTATCTCGTAAGATGAGCTACTTTGTGAGCAGCAGCCCTGCATGACCAGATAAGCTCATCACGTTCGTTGGGCTTGTCAAAGCTTCAGTATTTTTAAGTTGTTGAGTTGCACTTTGGCTAATCGTTGCTAATAAGCTTGCACGCTTTCATCAAATATAAGTTAATGTTGCTGATCATCTGTTTTCCGTCAATATAAAAGTTGGTATAGCAGGCTGGTTACATGAATTGTGGAATTGTATTGTGTCACAATGACTATTTCATTTTATGCTTCCTAGTTTTATGTTGTTAGCTTGTTTTAAGTCACACAGCTTTCTGTTGCAGACACTGTCGAAAAATGTTTCCTTTAAGTTGGCTCTAATTTAGTATAGAGTTTTTCGCTAATCCTTAGATCACTGCTGTAAGTAGTGCTAGTAAATGCTTTAGCTACTAACAAGGTTATAACTTGGGAGTTATATGTATGTAACTCTCAAGTCAGCTGTTATATAACAAGATTATTTGCTCGGTTTACCTGTACGTCTAAATTTAAACTATGACGACTCCAAATTTGCCTATAAACTGGCACAGCTCAACAATTTTGCATTTCACTTGTTAGCTTTTCAGCAATTTTGGTAACTCGAGATACCAGCAGTCACACCTCATTAAACTGTCATGTCAAAACAGATACCTATATTGCAATGAGAAAGATTTCAGGAATCACCATCATGTGACCATGAGAATTTAATCCATGAAGTTCTGATATTTTTATATAATTGTTATTGAGACTATAGATTAGCCCACAACTTCTATCCTGTAGATGTTTTGGATGGAGTATTACAGAAGCACAGGCTACTCTTGGCCTCAACACCTCCCCCCTCTCCTACTGGTCAATCTATCTCTACTCCAGAACACACAGGTTAGTAGCAACTCAGTATCAGTATGGTTAGCCTGTCTTGACAAGCTGTTGTTTTTGCGTAGTTGTCTCCCCGTCGAGCGGCGAGCAACAACAGCTTGTCACAAGACGTACTGCACCTGATGCATCAGCTGCACTTATAAGGAGTTGTTCTCTTCTGTCTACGCGGCTTGGCTGCGATGTTATTCCGGTCGCTCCATTGGTAATCATAACGGATTTCATGCAAAAATTTATGTAGAAAAATCAAGATAAGAACGTTTAACTGGCGACCCCTCTCTGCAGTAAACTTTATTAGAATTTGAGAACTTAGGCAACAACAGCGACTAAACATGTCGTTATTTGTGCGCTCAGTCAGTTTTATTTCTATTTTTGTATCAGTCAGTTTTATTTGTTCTTATGGATTTTATTTTAAGTTTATTTTATTCTTAAGTTCTACTAAAGTTTATCACAGAAACTGGTCTTTGGTTAAACATTGTATTCTTGTTTTTTTCTACATAAATTTTTGCGTGAAATCCATTATGATTACCAATGGAGCGACCGACATAACATCGCGGCCAAGCCGCGTAGACGGAAGAGAACAACTCCCTATAACTGCAGCTGATGCACCAGGTGCAGTATGTTTTGTGACAAGCTGTTGTTGCTCGCCGCTCGACGGGGGACAACTACGCAAAAACAACAGCTTGTCAAGACAGGCTACAGTATGGTGTTTCAAGAGAACAATCGCATTCCCTTGCTCATTGAGTCTCATACTTGGATAAAGGCGAAAAGTTAATTTCCGAACGCATGTTATAAATTTTGGAACCTGTTATTTGAAATGTTTGCCGAGGCATGCTCGGGTTTGACTGTAATAGAACATTCAGGGCACTGAAATATCATTTGAGAATAATGCAGATGATAATAATGAAAATATCCATTGTTATTTTAGGTGCTTCCTTTCAAACAACCAACATTTTCCAATCACCAGCCTACAAGCCCTCCAGCAGCTCTCTTATGCCCTTTGACAAATCCTCGCACTCTCTCTGTTTCCAGACGCTTACTTGTCTAGGACACCTTTTTAGCTGGATCCCTCTTTCCACCATGATCACCTCTCATCTCCTCAACACTGTCTTCAGTTTTGCTGCTTTTGGTTGTGAAACAAGACGCGTTGTCTCCACAGGTAGATTAAATTAGCAATGATATAAATAGAATTTTACTAGCTGATCCATTATGTAAATCAGTTATCTGAAACTTTGTTTATGATTTTTAACTGATTTCTCATTGTTTCACGACTCTTTTACTTATATCATGGCAATAGATCTCTATTAGCAGTTCTAAACAATACTGTTCACTACCAATAGATGAGTTGCGCAGCCTTCAAGTCACAAATGTTGGAGTTATTAGCTCTTGCAAAAACTATTGAGTTAACTGTTGGAGTAAATTTAAAATCTATTTTCAATAATCATAGATTTTTTCCTTGCAAAAATGTGTTGTAAAAACGTTGCTACATGTTATATTTGCAACATAAAGTATTTCCCTCATGCATAAATCTATGCGACGAAATAATGTTTAAAATTAAATAAAAACAAGGAAATCAATTCTGTCACTTGATGGGCTAGTGGCAGACTCTGAAACGTTTAGCTCATCAACATCTTTATTAGATTTATTTCAGTTGTATTATTACAAAACTTCAGTGTATATTTCTAATCTTGTGTTTCAAATATTCCAGTTTAGATTCCAAATACAGTGAGTTAGGTTTTTGCTGTACCATTGTACTCTTTAAGTAGGTATAGTAATTGGAGCTCCATTTTGTATATGCTTGAGTTTTTGTAACATCAGGCTGAGTTTTGAACTTGAATTATAGGTATACTGAGAGCTAGGCTTTTGTTTAATAACACCTACAAATCACTTGCAACCAGCTATCATGTTTATAGATTGCCAAGGGCAGTCACTTGGTATGCTTGCCATGTGCTGCATCAATGAGCTACTCAATAAGAACTGTGTACCAGCTGACTTTGAATCCTTCTTGCTCACCTTATTCCAGCAAACCTTCTATTTGCTCAAAAAGCTCACTAAAAGTGCTGACAACAAGCTCAGTCTGCTTGATGATTCGTGAGTTATACTGAATGAGAGTTGTCTACTCATGTTGTGTTGAAATTGTTGTCAAATAGCTCGTTGCTCTATCGCAATGAATCTGATCGCAACTATCTTTTTAGAACTGCTGTTAAAAGAAACAACTTATTTAATTACTTTGATATAGTGATTGATATGGTCTAGACCAGAGTGCCTTGCAACTATTTGGCTTTTGAATTAGACATACCTTTGTGTCGAGATGTGCCTGAATTATTCTACTGTAAATTTTCAAGTTAGTAGCCTACCTATTTTAGTTTACTTTATTTGACTGCTTGAAATTCGAAATTTAGTTAAAGTTTTAAAATATTAAGATTGTTTTCTTTTTATCTTCAACTGTTCCATCTTCTCTCTTGTAGATTTCTCGATAAGTTCACCGAGTTTGTTAGATTATTTGTCAATAACCATCTTCGGAGATTCGAGTCTAACCCTAACTTCCCAGTCTTAGAGTTTCTTTCTCTCTTGTTCGAATACACCTTTAAACAGGTAGGTCATTGTTATTGTCGTATGTCATAGCGCTTGGTCTTATAGTCTGTATCGCTAAATAGTAATTTAGACTAGATTGTTCTTGTTGTATTTGCAGACCTCAACTGAAGAGTTTTATTCATGTCTGAACATCTGGCAGATTTTCATTGACTACATAAGATCCAAATCTCTGGAACGTACATGCAAAGATACATCATTAGAGAGGTGATACGCTGTTTGTATTATCTTTGCTGCTTGAACATTAGTAACAAAATGCTCTTTCATTTTAAATAATACATTTACTGGTAAACGCTTATTTTTTAAGATGCTTGAAGAAATCTTTAGTAATTGAAGTTCCGCCACATAAATTGTAAGGACAATTATAGGAGGCTTCACAATAGAAGGCTTCACACTGCGTATCTTTGGTCAATCATGTCTTCTATTGGTTATATAACATACAGTACTATGGATTATATTAGTGTTTGTGATAGTTGACAGTTCTTCAGCTGGCTTTAAGGTAGCGTCAATGGTCAACAGAATTTGGAGTTTAGATAGTGAAGCATGATTTGTGTAAGAGCAAGTGGTATTTGGTGCAGTATGCAATACATTTGTGTAAGAGCCAATGTTATTTGGTGCTGTATGCAATACATTTGTGTAAGAGCAAGTGGTATTTGGTGCTGTATGCAATACATTTGTGTAAGAGCAAGTGGTATTTGGTGCTGTATGCAATACATTTGTGTAAGAGCAAGTGGTATTTGGGGCAGTATGCAATACATTTGTGTAAGAGCAAGTGGTATTTGGGGCTGTATACAATACATTTGTGTAAGAGCAAGTGGTATTTGGTGCTGTATGCAATACATTTGTGTAAGAGCAAGTGGTATTTGGTGCTGTATGCAATACATTTGTGTAAGAGCAAGTGGTATTTGGGGCAGTATGCAATACATTTGTGTAAGAGCAAGTGGTATTTGGGGCTGTATACAATACATTTGTGTAAGAGCGAGTGATATTTGGAGCAGTATGCAATACATTTGTGTAAGAGCGAGTGATATTTGGTGCTGTATGCAATACATTTGTGTAAGAGCAAGTGGTATTTGGGGCTGTATGCAATACATTTGTGTAAGAGCGAGTGATATTTGGTGCTGTATGCAATACATTTGTGTAAGAGCAAGTGATATTTGGTGCTGTATGCAATACATTTGTGTAAGAGCAAGTGGTATTTGGTGCTGTATGCAATACATTTGTGTAAGAGCAAGTGGTATTTGGGGCAGTATGCAATACATTTGTGTAAGAGCGAGTGATATTTGGTGCTGTATGCAATACATTTGTGTAAGAGCAAGTGGTATTTGGGGCTGTATGCAATACATTTGTGTAAGAGCAAGTGATATTTGGAGCAGTATGCAATACATTTGTGTAAGAGCGAGTGATATTTGGTGCTGTATGCAATACATTTGTGTAAGAGCAAGTGGTATTTGGGGCTGTATGCAATACATTTGTGTAAGAGCGAGTGATATTTGGAGCAGTATGCAATACATTTGTGTAAGAGCGAGTGATATTTGGTGCTGTATGCAATACATTTGTGTAAGAGCAAGTGATATTTGGTGCTGTATGCAATACATTTGTGTAAGAGCAAGTGGTATTTGGTGCTGTATGCAATACATTTGTGTAAGAGCAAGTGGTATTTGGGGCAGTATGCAATACATTTGTGTAAGAGCAAGTGGTATTTGGGGCTGTATACAATACATTTGTGTAAGAGCGAGTGATATTTGGAGCAGTATGCAATACATTTGTGTAAGAGCGAGTGATATTTGGTGCTGTATGCAATACATTTGTGTAAGAGCAAGTGATATTTGGTGCTGTATGCAATACATTTGTGTAAGAGCAAGTGGTATTTGGTGCTGTATGCAATACATTTGTGTAAGAGCAAGTGGTATTTGGTGCTGTATGCAATACATTTGTGTAAGAGCGAGTGATATTTGGAGCAGTATGCAATACATTTGTGTAAGAGCGAGTGATATTTGGTGCTGTATGCAATACATTTGTGTAAGAGCAAGTGATATTTGGTGCTGTATGCAATACATTTGTGTAAGAGCAAGTGGTATTTGGTGCTGTATACAATACATTTGTGTAAGAGCAAGTGGTATTTGGGGCTGTATGCAATACATTTGTGTAAGAGCAAGTGGTATTTGGTGCTGTATGCAATACATTTGTGTAAGAGCAAGTGATATTTGGTACTGTATGCAATACATTTGTGTAAGAGCAAGTGGTATTTGGTGCTGTATGCAATACATTTGTGTAAGAGCAAGTGGTATTTGGGGCAGTATGCAATACATTTGTGTAAGAGCAAGTGGTATTTGGGGCTGTATACAATACATTTGTGTAAGAGCGAGTGATATTTGGAGCAGTATGCAATACATTTGTGTAAGAGCGAGTGATATTTGGTGCTGTATGCAATACATTTGTGTAAGAGCAAGTGATATTTGGTGCTGTATGCAATACATTTGTGTAAGAGCAAGTGGTATTTGGTGCTGTATGCAATACATTTGTGTAAGAGCAAGTGGTATTTGGTGCTGTATGCAATACATTTGTGTAAGAGCGAGTGATATTTGGAGCAGTATGCAATACATTTGTGTAAGAGCGAGTGATATTTGGTGCTGTATGCAATACATTTGTGTAAGAGCAAGTGATATTTGGTGCTGTATGCAATACATTTGTGTAAGAGCAAGTGGTATTTGGTGCTGTATACAATACATTTGTGTAAGAGCAAGTGGTATTTGGGGCTGTATGCAATACATTTGTGTAAGAGCAAGTGGTATTTGGTGCTGTATGCAATACATTTGTGTAAGAGCAAGTGATATTTGGTACTGTATGCAATACATTTGTGTAAGAGCAAGTGGTATTTGGTGCTGTATGCAATACATTTGTGTAAGAGCAAGTGGTATTTGGGGCAGTATGCAATACATTTGTGTAAGAGCAAGTGGTATTTGGGGCTGTATACAATACATTTGTGTAAGAGCGAGTGATATTTGGAGCAGTATGCAATACATTTGATCTCACAGGTACCAAGATGGAATTCTCGCATTGGTTAAAGAATTGCTCAGGAAAATGCAGTACAATCACAATATGGAGCAACTCGAGAGCCTTGATGACGATTCTTTAGACGATGATGTGAGTGGTAGCTGAAGGGGAAAGATTGTAATACTTTAAATTTATCATATACTTTAATAATTGTATGTAGAGATGTGTAATGTTACTTACACTAGCCCAGCTCAGTATAGTTTTTAAGTTAAATATGGCTAAAAAGCAAATACTAACATTTTATTTAAGCTCTGAACGGTGTAATGTCACTTTAAAGATATACAAGATTAATAAAATATCTTTGGAGACTAACATGGCACTATATTGTGCTTACACCTAACTTGGAGGATGAAGCGGCTGCAAGTTCTTATGTTATTGTTTTTCCTCCTATTAGATGTCATGCTATAAATATTCTTTGCTTCATAAGTTACACGTGTGTTTGTGCAATAACAAAACATTAGTCAGAAAACTCATTTTCTAGAGAAAAATCACAAAAATTGTTCCAATTTTATTGTCAACTTCGCAGACATGTCCGATAGCACACTTGAAGTAGCTCTGCCATTTCTGCTGTACAAAAATTTACAGCGTGAAATGAAGTTTAACAAAAATGCATTACATAAATTACGAGCTCCATAGTAATTTTTAATTCCTCCATAGGAATAATACCCTCTCATGATAAAATTAAAATAAATTTGAATAAATAAAACAAATAAATTGAAATACACATACATGCATATCAAGCAATGTAATGCAGAGAGCTTGGTGACATGTAAATTGATTTTGGAGTGCAGGGAAGATGAATGTAGCATAGGGAAGGCGTGTCATCGATCCAAAGCTATACAAGGTTGTGGTAGTCATGCGTCCCAACACCTCGCTTACTTTAAGCTCCCTGTGCTAATGTTAATTACGTAGAACACAGAGGTTTCATGTTCAGCGCTGACCTTGAGTTGTGGATCTTCTGTATAGTTTCTCTCTTTGTCAAATTGAATAAATAATAGGAATAATAGTATGAACAGGATTATAGTCGACTCTCACGCTACTCTAATTTAGTTTAAAATTCTGAAAGCTGGTTTGTTTCATGTGAGTTTAAGTATAATTCCTGTAGTCTCCGCCAATAAATGACAATTTGTATTCGTTAAGGTTTTCTTTTTTACTTCTAGCTGAATTAAGAAAAGTAATTTTTAATTAAAGTTAATAACCACTTATTAGAGCCATAATATTCTCTTATGATGATTAACAAACTCCAAGACTTGCTATTAGTGAATTAAAAAGTAGTTCTTGATGGAAACCCGGTATTTGAGTTGCCGGTGGATAGCTTGATTAGGTGGTACTTTGAAAATTGTGTGTTGAAATATTGCTGAAGTGGAATAACCCTGATATCTGTTCATTTGTTGGCAGGGTATGACAGAAATGCAACTTTTCATTTCTCACTGCAATGATACAATAGCACCTATAGCAGAGCTCATGCTTGATGAGGTCTCTCAACAGATCGACGAATTATTTGAACAAAACGTATCTGTTTATCTAAAGATGGATGCTTTTTTATCTGATTCTAGCCAGCATTCTCCCGAGGTAAGTCTCTGTCTCCTTGTTGTCCCTATATGTATATTATATCTGGTGTTTGTGGTTTGTCTGTCCAGTTATAGCCATAAAGTTTTAGAAACAAAAAATCTGTCTCGCAGAGGATTTGAAATCCAAACTTACAGTTTTGGAATTGGTGAGTTTACCCATTAAGTCATACGGGCTACTTGCGGTACAATAGATTAATTGTGCTAATAGTCATTACATCGGTTAAAATATTTTATTACCTGTGCAACGCTGGGCATTCAGCTGAAATATATACAGTGAAACTCGGATAACTCACCCTCGGATAACTCGAAAACACGGTTAACTCAACATATTTGTTTGGTCCGTTCCCACGCAATGATAAATGGCTTTAGATAACTCGACCGAAACTCCGTTAACTCGAACAGTTTTGTGCCAAATGGCTACCGAGACGGTTGTTACTATCGCTTTAGAATATCACTTTATTCCAAGCCATAGAGATAAACATCGACTTTTAGTAGTTCTTAGGCCTCGTTATTACCAACATCGGCAAAATATTTTCATTAACGACGTTTCTAAAGGTTTGCAAAAATCAAATTTTACCAAACATCCGCTTAGCGATAACCCTCCAAAAGCAAAAAAAGCGAGGTAAAATTCGGATAAATTTAAAGTAAAATTGGCAAAATTGATAATGGGTTTTTAATAGTAAAGCAGTTTTGTAATAACTGACTTACTGCAAAATTGATCTTGGTTAAAACGCTCGGTAGAAAAATATGTATGTATTTTTTCTGAGCGTTTTAACCGCGATCAAGTTTTGCCAATTTTAATCTGAGAACGTCCTGGCAGTCACATCACCTAAAACAACAAACAAATCTCAAGTGATAGAAAAATATCTATACTTTCTGATTAAAAATATTTAAAACTTCGCACGAGAGACTCTTTAACTTGCAACAAGCAATCTATGCTTTTGATTTATATATAGTTTGTACATGTATATGTACATGTATCTACTGATAAATACGTGCACTTATGACTGTCCTGATAACTTGAACACTCTAATAACTCAAACACTTTTGCTCGGTCCCTTGAAGTTTAAGTTATCCGAGTTTCACTGTATATACTAGCCGAATGTCTGGCGTTGCACGGGTAATAAAAAACAGCTTATACACCGTGGCAGGTAATGGAGTTGCCATAGGCCAATTTGAGTAAGCCAGCATACGTATTGCTAAACTTAGTGCTAATAGCCGTGAGAGCAAGCTTTAGTGATGTTGCACGTAACACAGAGTCGCTATGCGTATTTTAAGCGAGGAAATGACTATCTGCCCAATGAATCCATTGTATCTTGTGTAGCTTATTGGTTAAGTTTGTCGCCTTGTGAATAGAGGTTGCGAGATCAAATCTTCTGCGATACGGATTTTTCATTGCTAGATTTTAATTGCTATAACTGGACACAGGGTGCCCAAGAAGTCAAAAAGACCAACACTGAGATTTGTAAATATATAGATATATATCCAGCATATCGCATCACGTATATACATAAATGTATAAATATATTCCGAAATGCTCTTTTTTTGGTGTGCATCTATCTCCACGGATACTATATATATAGGTGATTACAAAGGTGCACTGTTGTCTAAGAGATCTGTGTACAGCGCTACAGACTTCAGCTAGAATGGTGACTTACTATTGTGGTGCTAGCTTTGAGGCAAAATTTGCTGAAGCTGAAAGATTAACTAAAAGGTATGTACATTCATAAGATGGTGCCAAGGACGCACGGACTCACAAGTGAAGTTGATAGTTGCAATATTATGTACATGCATTACTGCTAACTTTAGTATAGATATAGCGTGCATTCAGAGTTGTTTTAAATAGACTCTGCATTGAGCTTGCTAGTGAAAACAACCCGGAGTAGTTTGAAAGAAATTTCAGTAAAATAGAGCTACAGTCATACCTCGATATACAAGCTTAATGTATTCTGGCACTTTATATTCTACACATCGCTCTATATTCTGCACATCACTCTATATTCTACACATCGCACTATATTCTACACATCGCTCTATATTCTATACATCGCTTTATATTCTACACATTTCTCTATATTCTATACATCGCTCTATATTCTACATATTGCTCTATATTCTACGCATCGCTCTATATTTTACACATCGCTCTATATTCTACACATCGCTCTATCAACATATCGCTCTATATTCTACATATCGCTCTATATTCTACATATCGCACTATATTCCACACATCGCTCTATATTCTACATATCGCTCTATGTTCTACACATCGCACTATATTCTACATATTGCACTATATTCTACATATCGCACTAAATTTTACACATCGCTCTATATTCTACACATCGCTCTATATTCTACACATCGCTCTATATTCTACACATCGCTCTATATTCTACACATCGCTCTATATTCTACACATCGCTCTATATTCTACACGTCGCTCTATATTCTACACGTCGCTCTATATTCTACACGTCGCTCTATATTCTACACATCGCTCTATATTCTACACATCGCTCTATATTTTACACATCGCTCTATATTCTACACATCGCTCTATATTCTACACATCGCTCTATCAACATATCGCTCTATATTCTACATATCGCTCTATATTCTACATATCGCACTATATTCCACACATCGCTCTATATTCTACATATCGCTCTATGTTCTACACATCGCTCTATATTCTACACATCGCTCTATATTCTACACATCGCTCTATATTCTACACATTGCTCTATATTCTAAACATCGCTCTATATTCTAAACATCGCTCTATATTCTACACATCGCTTTATATTCTACACATGGCCCTAATGCTACACATGGCTCTAATTCTACACCCTGATTCAATATTGGACACAGTTTTGGCCAGTGTGAAGTGGCATGCTCATCATTCAAGTCAATTGGTTGTACTGGTATTGTGGAGGGCACTAGTAATGTACATGATGATATTTACAGGCTGACCGACATCGTTGTGTATAATGAAAAGACAAAGTTGTACAAAAGTTCTCAAGTTATCGAAGCTGTCAAGAAACTAACACCTGACTTTATTGATGTGTAAGTGTAACATCTCTGCTATAGCTCCTCGCACAAGAGAACTGAAGGTGATAGTCAAGTTTTGACATTACTTCAGTTCCACTGTATTACACCATTGTTCAATGTCCTAACTTTTGTAAAGCATTTTGCCATCTGATGAAGCTTTTGTCTGTAAAACATGTGACCTTTATTAGTCTGTCACTGTTTATGATTTTAACCTAGTCGTGTTCTCATGTTGGTCTTGTTCGTTTGTAGTTACGCTCATGCATTGGCAGCCCTCAAGTCGTACACCCACTGGATTGCACAGTATTATCTAGAATCATATCACAAGACACCAGCGAGAGAAAAGTGTGCTGAGCTAATCACAACTATTGTAACAGCCATTCTTCCTACCGTCGATCACCTTGTACGCTTTATCCTAGTCTTTTATTAGACACATATATCTGTTATATACGCTGTAGATGTGGTTGGGGATTTCAAATCACTTAGTTTTGTATGCACACAAATATTTGTTATATAGGTGATGTTAGATAATTCAAATCACCTGTTTTTGTGAACAGTTATCTACTATGTAGGTGCCATTAGTGTACTCTCAAATCACCTAGTCTTTGACAAAATATCTGCTGTCTAGAGACGGTTGGGGAACTCAATTAGTTGCATTCACACTCATTTCTGTTTGATAAAATATTTTCATAACTTCAAGTAAATCAATTTCATATAAACAAAGCATGAATATTTGAAACTCTATCGATTTGAGAGTTAGAACTTGGATTAACATCTTGAAATCAGCTCATCATTTTACCAAAAGTAATATGTGGTTGCCGCTGTCATCTTTTGACGACCTCAAAGCAATAAGTTTTTTACCTTATGCCTTGAATTTCTTACCAGTGTATTCTTGATATAACTACTTTGTAGGCTCCAGGTAAAATACTAGAGTGGACTGTACAGCTTATAGCTTCAATACTAACGACAGTGCGACCCGTTTACCTCTATGATGTGCCCTGTGTACAAGAACTTTATAGGAAGATTAGCCAAGGTTATAGCTCCTCGCTTCCCATCAAGGTAAGTAACGGCTGTGAGTATATGTTCATAAGGTGTCTCCTTCGACCATCGCTTACACCAGGGGTTTCCAACCAGGGAGGAATTCGCTCCCTAGGGGGGAATTTTGTTAAAATTTTTCATTTATGATCCTGCCGTGTCAGTGTTGATTTCATCATTTAACATTTTTGTTTTATCAATAACACTAGTTAATAATAATGAGCTACGAGTCAGAACCCAGATATATGTGAACACATTCATCCAGATTTTGATTGGATAGTAAGTTAATCTAGTCATAAACCAATTCACTTCCATGCCGAAGGTCATGTATTGTTGTGTGTTGTATGCATGCGGTATAAAAATTAATAATATTTTGTTATATGTTTAGATATGTGTAATAAAATAGGATTATAATTTGTATCGGTTGTTTTTAGTCATGTGAGTTAAAAGTGCGTGGGGAGTCAAATTTATGAAAAGACATAAGGGGGAACTGA
Source organism: Watersipora subatra (assembly GCF_963576615.1). Classification (NCBI taxonomy): domain Eukaryota; kingdom Metazoa; phylum Bryozoa; class Gymnolaemata; order Cheilostomatida; family Watersiporidae; genus Watersipora; species Watersipora subatra. The sequence goes on along the minus strand of NC_088711.1, from coordinate 11,521,625 downwards.
ATGAAAAAGGTTGGGAACCCCTGGCTTAAACAGCTGCGTAATTTATTGTGGGAGCACCACTCACTCTTACATTCTTTGAAGATCTGTTTGGGCTCATCTAATAGTTTGTAGTCAAATATCTGCTTTGGTTGCCTAAGTGTATGGATTGTCCAACATGCAATGTAAAATTTCAGCCAATATTGTATTTTGATATCAAAGGAATTTCGAACAGACTATACATACGGTTTTGAAGCAAAATACATTTGTAACTGGAAGTGAATTGGCTGCTTATTAAAAAGGACATAAAATACACAAATAATAAAATATATATCCAGCAAGTTTGAACTTTCCCTCGTCTACGCTAGCATAAGGTTACCTGCGTACCTTTATCTCTACCTCTACCTTTATAGCTACGAATCGCCAAGCCTACGCGTCTGTTCACAAATCAGTAAAACTTGTAATAATACAAACCTCTGGTTATTGATTATGACTTTATCAGTTTGGTTTTTGAGTCTTTTTAGTTTCTGTATAATTTCATATCATGCAGTTGTTTTAATGTTAAGTGTAATGACTTGCAGTAGCTATGAAAGTTTTCATAAGTTTGTGGATAGGAGAATGAATTGAATGAATTACAGTGTATTCTCATAAGAATCTTGGATCCAACATACAGTGGTTTTAACCTAAGAAGCAGAACTCTGAATCAATTAATTTTGTATGTAGAGGTTTTGTTGCACTATCTGTAGTTTGAATAGCATCTCAAAAGATTAAACTGGACGAAATGTTGAATGTTGTATTATTTCATTTACAGATTTTTATTGGCTATTTGAGATAATATATGTATTTGCATTGTGATAGCGACCATAATGGTGATGTTGGTGCCTGTGTCAGCAGGTTATGGAACTGTCAGATCTCACATACTCTATCCAACAGCGTCCCTGACACCCCCCCCCCCCCGACTTAAAATTTATTTCTGAACTACCTTTACCTGGCTAAACAAGTAAAAACCGTAAGAGCTCTAGCGGTATTTGTCAGTCAATCAGCCAACCTCCTTTTATGCTAAGAGAGATTATTTATTTTCTTGCATTGCATGTGTAACTATCATTATGGTAGGTTTCAACAATGCTGTGCAATGCTCTCTCAAGTTACCTTATACTCCGGTGGCCAGCCCTGCCTGATATCGAACAGAAGTGGGACCTGAGGTCAGCTAATCATGTGACTTTTATTAATTCCCTGCATTCGCAGTTCCTCTTTCTAAGAGATGTTCCTGATTTGACAAGTCTTTCTTCAACACCTTCACAAGGTAAGTCACCCACTTACACCACTGAGCGTTGTAAGTGGCACGCTATCAAGAATCAATTTATTAGAGGATTTCCTAATTAATCTGTCATTTCACTCACGATGAGGCTTATGGTTTGTGTGATTGTTTTGTGTAATCCTTGGGTCATGACACCTGAAGGAATGTTTTTTATCCTGTTGAAGTTTGCGTAGCCACTAAAGATCAACTTAAACAAAGTTTTTTTAGGTTTTATCAAAAGCATATGCATGTTTCTATCATTTGCGATTGTTTTTGATGTTTGAGGTGGTCTGCCTGCCAGGGTGTTTCAAGATTAAGATTCAACAAAACTTGATAGCGGTTGTAAGGTTCAGGTCAAGCGAAAGTACGATTAGAGTCATTGGCAGTCAGATCATCTCAAACATCAAAAACAATCACAAATGATAAAAAATACCGATACTTATGATAAAATTCTCTAAAATATTGTGTAAGTATATCTTTAACAGTCTTTCTGCATATTGGATACCCACATTGTTTGTTCTTGTGTCAAGTACAGTTTACTATCCAAGTAGTGCAATTCTACTGCGGTTCACGTTTAAACATTATTTTCATATACAAGATGATGGACTACCTTGTCACACATTACAACGTTGTGATATCATCCTAAGAAAGTCACTCAGATTACGATGAGAATGATCTGATGTAAAGCAGTTGTTTTGCATGAAATGGCCATGGTTCTTTTAATTTGTAAAATAATTGTTAACTATTTCTACCTATTCACTTGTATCTCATTTGTGTGTATTTTAGCCAAGTCCCTGATAATAAGCAATTTGACCTCTTTACGTGATCTCATTCTTTTCATACAAGAGGAGCCCAAGAAGACTAAGGACCTTATGTACACGTCTACTAAACCTTACATAGAGTTAACACTCCGTCTATTTGCTGTCTTTATCTCCGAATCGGGTAAATCTATTTTCTGTTTAGTCCTTTTGGCTAATCAAACAGCATGTTGTGTAGTTTTACCTATATGATTGCTAGTGTCGTGCTTGTAAATTTGCACACGGTAGAGACTAGAGAGAAGATTGAAATATCACCTGTAAAACTAGCTTGGGATGTAGTATATTCTGTTTATAGACATACTAGAGAAAATAGTGGACTTCTTCCTAGTCTTGCTGAAGTGTCTAAGAGTCCAGATGGGCGTGTCTGTCACGGAGCAAACTGTCGAGTCCTTCCTGAACCTCTTTACCAAGTATGTCTTCTATGGAACTCAAGCGAAGTGAAAATGTAGCTAACAATTATTATCTGCTATTTCTCATTTGTTTGTCTGGTTTTGCACAGTTCATTGTTTCAGAGAGAGGATCAGCGAGATACTGAGTGAGGAGAATCAGACAGGCTATCGTGTGATAGAGAGTTTCTTGAAGATGCTTGAGCTCATTGTTCAAGAGAAACACAGAACGTTCAAGGCCCTCCTTCCTAAGATAATATCTATTTGCATGGACCATGTCTATCCTCTCGTAGCTCCGGTTAGTACCTTGTTATTTTTCATTAGGATCCTGGTCACTCGAGGCTCTGTTCTGTCAATGTGTCTATTGACAACATTGTATTTAATTTATTTAATTGGTCACGTGACCGCTTATAGTAACAGTTTTCCTTGAAAGATTGTTTATAAATAATATTTATTATTTTGAAGAAAGCGAGTCCAGAGATAAAGATGCCTCTCTATGAACTTATCCATGAACTTCTTGATAGCAACTGGAAGTACTTCTATGAGTCGTCAGTCATAAAAACATTTGGCACTGTAAACCCTAGTGAGCCACTCTCACACCAGCAGGAATTCGTCAGCATACTAAGTGTGAGTACTTGAGCTCTCTAGATAACTCGAGTTATCGACTCTCGTGTAGTTCCTATGATCTGGTGCGCTTCGTATATTGACTACCTTTGAATAAAAGAAGTGAAAACACCATACGTTTACTTGTGGTGTTCACATTCACCTGTGGTGTTACTTTAAATATGATTTTCACACCAGGTTTTTAACACGGATGAATACATTCAAATCTCATTTTGCGAAGTTTGTTCCAAGATATGATTTTTGCGTTACAACTGTCAAATGTTATAGCAAATATTCACATAAGAATACGCTATCAATTTGTTCTGCAGCCCAAACACCTATATCTCCACAATAGATCCGGCATTACACACAGCAACAAAACATGAAAAGAGAGAGAGATGTAGATAGATATATAGAAAATAGAAAATAAGTCAGTAAACTGTATGGCCCAGCCAGTTCAAATTTAATTTATTGCGGTATCTGCTTTGTATATTAAAATCATTCTATGTTGGGTCAAATATTCTCACAAGAATACACTATTAGTTTATTTACTTTGTACCACAACACACAAACTTATGATAAAATAACTCCTTAATAAATACTCCAGCTAATTACTCAGATAGATTCTGTTAAATTATGCAGCAAACTAAATAGCAAAACTAAATTAATAAAGTAGTAACAATAAAAATATGTTTTTATTGTAACGTTACCATAGAAACCTGTGTATGTAAGTGACTATATATACTGTATATATGTATATATATATACATATATGTATATGATATATATATGTGTAAGATATGTATGTATATATATACATATATATGTATATATACATATATATGTATATATATGTATATATATACATATATATGTATATATACATATATATAGTATATAGTTGGAAACAGCATTATCCAAAAATAGTGCAAGTTTTGTTGCAACAACAAATGTCTAACTAGACTCTACATTTTATATGTATGTATATAACGACAATGTTGAGAGTACTGAAGAATATATATTTACTGTGTTTATTTGGCAGATCTTTTAATGTTAGGATATTACAGTTCCATGGAAGTTAAGGCTAATATCGAATATTAAAGAGCCAAGAGCACATACTTTGGACCCTTAGTGATACAGCTGCACGGTGCCCTAGAAATGTTTTTAAAATTGAATATTGCATGGAGGTATGTGCTCTTGTAGTCTTATGGTCAGAGCTTCCTCCAACCAGATATCTCAATATTTAAGCACAACTTAGAATCCTTGGAGAAACTCAACAACAAATGGAAGCTTTATCACAAGGCAAGCTGCAACTCATTACCTTTGTTGCCGTGGGGTATGAGATCAAGACCTTGCCTGTGTTTCTCATAGTAGAGTAGGACAGTAAATTGATGAGAGGTTTAATTAATCAGACAACTGGATGCGTATTCTCATTAGTTATACCAAATCTGATCAATCTTGCTTCTAAGGTAAATTCTCAGAAAATATAAATTATGTCAGTTGTATGTCTGTTGTATGTCAGTTGTATGTCAGTAATATGTCAGTTATGTGTCAGTTGCATGTCAGTTATATGTCAGTTGATTGTCAGTTATATGTCAGTTGCATGTCTGTTGTATGTCAGTTGTATGTCAGTAATATGTCAGTTATGTGTCAGTTGCATGTCAGTTGATTGTCAGTTATATGTCAGTTGCATGTCTATTGTATGTCAGTTATCTGTCAGTTGTATGTCTGTTGTGTCAGTTGATTGTCAGTTGTATGTTAGTTATATCTCAGTTGTATGTCAGTTATGTGTCAGTTATATGTCAGTTATGTGTCAGTTGTATGTCAGTTATATGTCAGTTATATGTCAGTTGTAGTCTATTGTATGTCAGTTATCTGTCAGTTGTATGTCTGTTGTATGTCAGTTGATTGTCAGTTGTATGTCAGTTATATCTCCGTTGTATGTCAGTTATGTGTCAGTTATATGTCAGTTGTATGTCAGTTATGTGTCAGTTATATGTCTGTTATATGTCAGTTGTATGTCTATTGTATGTCAGTTATCTGTCAGTTGTATGTCAGTTGATTGTCAGTTGTATGTCAGTTATATCTCAGTTGTATGTCAGTTATGTGTCAGTTGTATGTTTATTGTATGTCAGTTGTATGTCAATTATATTTCTGCTGTATGTCAGTTGTATATTAACCAGAATTCAGGTAATGTGGAGATGAGTCAATAAAAAGTACTTTCCATTCACACAATTTGTTACTGGAGCTTCAGTAAAGTTTGTCGGATCGAATTGACTAAAACTTTGATCATATAGTTGTTTTATTTATACCTCTTTGAAGAACATTTCAAGTCATCAAGATTAATGGTTACTCTCTGATTCTATACAGTTTAGCCTGCACGGACTGCACATGTGTTTGTTTATGATATGCTTTACTTTTATTTACATTCTTGCCTCCTTTATTATCTTGCAGACTATATTTCTTGAGATGATGATGTCACAGTTTCTTAATGTGCTACTGCAAGCGCTTGTTGTGAAGTCACATGATCTCCTGCAGGATGACATAATTCACGCGATCTACAACATGGCCTATGTAGACTTTGGCATGTTTTATAACAAGTTCATACCTGCTTTTCTTAAGGAAGTCGGTACCATTGACCTTCACCAGAAAGAAACCTTGAGACAGAACCTTTCTCCACAACATAAGGTATAGCATTATTTATCTATTTGTAATGTATGTGTGCTTAGTCTTACCGGTTGACTTGTGAATAGAAAAGAAAATGTAGGCTTGGGTCTCAATATTTTGCGGCATTTAATCAATCATTTAAAATCTCACATTTAAAAACATGTGAGAAACTCATGAAACATTACGTATTAGTTGCATGAATTTGAACTGCCTTCCTTTGTTATAATCTGTCAGTTGTGCACATACAGTCAAACATGGATAACTCGCCCACGGATAGCTCGAGCACATGGCTAACCCGAACGGTTTCTTTGGTCCGTTCCCACGTAATGATAAATTGCTATAGATAACTCGACCTCAACTCTATTAACTCGAACATTTTTTTGCCCAACGGCTACCGAGACGGTTGTTATCGCTTTAGAAAATCACTTTATTCCAAGTCATAGAGGTAAACCTCAACTTTTCGTAAATCATAGGCGTTGTTATTACCACCGTCGGCAAAATATTTTTTTCAACGACTTTTCTAAAGGTTTGGTGAATTTTGATTTTTACTAAACATCCGCTTAGCGATCGCCTTTCGGAAGCATGAAAAAGTGAGGTGACTTTCGCATGAACTTCAAGAAAAATCGGCAAAATTGATCTTGGTTAAAACGCTCAAAAGAAAAAGATGTCTTTTCTTCTGAGCATTTCAACAACGATCAAGTTTTGCCAATTTTAATCTAAACAACGTCCTGGCAATAACATCACCTCAAACAACAAAACAATCTCAAGTGATAGTAAAATCTCTTATACTTTTTGATAAAAAAGTTTTAAACTTTACATTAGAAGCATTTAATTTGAAACAAGCCATTTATGCTTTTGATTTCTATTATAGTTTGTATATGTGCATGTATTTGCTAATAAATAAATACATGAACTTGTGACAGTGCTCTGATAACTTGAACGCTCTGATAACTTGAACACTTTCGCTCGGTCACGTGAAGTTCGAGTTATCCAGGTTTGACTGTATATTGATATTATCTTTTAGTGAAAACAACATTGGTAAGCCAGAATCGTTAGCTAATCGTTTTAAAGTAATTGTGTGGAGCAGAAAACACTTGATTTTAATAAAGATCTGCCATAATTAAATTTTCAAAGACTAGTCACACACGTGTACGAGACTAGTTGAAGATGTTTCAACTTCAAACAATGTTTTTATCATTTTGCATCTACTATTCATTTTGACCTACTAACTTATCATGCCTGTTATTAGTCTTCTTCATTCTTTGCTGCACAAATTCTGTTTGATTTATTTTCTTCATAAATTTCCAATATTGCTAAAAGTATCAAACATGTCCTTTTATTATTATAGCTCCAAATTATCAGAACTGCGCTGCTTGATTTCCTATAGGTTGATATATAAACCTTTGATAAAGCATCGGTTTACGGTTCATATAATTGACGATGAATGCCGAAAGGCAAACGCTGACATGTGGCGATATAGTGTGAACCAGCCTTTACTAGTAGGTCATTGTTGTTCAGACTCTTACAAAACTTGTGCTTTTGTAGGATTTACCAACATTTGCTTCAAGTATGCAAAGGATGGTGAATGACCTTCGCTATTACACAATAGTCAATGCCAGTTTACCTCCTGGTACAATCGACTTGAGTCAAAAAGAGCCGGAGCCGATCTCAGAGTATTGATTCTCACAATATCCCACAATAAACGTACAATTGTTTATATAACAAGAAGTACTCTTTGTGTGAGTCAGTCAACCGGTGCACTTTTTCCATAACCATAATTTTACAGCTGATCTTGTCCACTCACATTTTGTTCTTATAATTCATGTATACAGTCTTGCTTTTACTCTAGTCTAGCTTTATAGTCTCTCAGCGTACAGAGCAGCCCAACTTATATAAAAGTTTTTAAGGCATTCATGTGAAAAGAGAGAATTTTTTATAAATATAAAAACATGGACGGTAATGTTTTCAAAGCTTGTGTGGAGCTATGAGATCTCCTTGCCATCCCAGTTCAACTCAGACTCTCCGATGTTCTTAGTGAGTCTGTCAGTGCTTGGCCGCAGGGCAATAATGAACCATGCAAGTCCTACTAGCAAGGTACGGACTAGTGAGAGAATCCTCCATGTGTTGAGTTCTTTGACCTCCTCCTGTGTATAATTCATAAAATTAGTTTTAGATAGTGACGCTCATTGTGATAGCCCCATTGTGATAGCACCATTTAAATTTCCATGGATGATATTCATAACAATCATTGTGGCAATATTTCTGGGTGAGGCAAGACCAGTCATATCTCAAGAATAACAAAGCATACTATTGCGTATAGTCACTTAAATGCTTGAATTTAGTGAACACAAAAATTCAAAAATAATCAATGCCATGGTTCTAGAAATATGATGCTATCACGATGTTTCAGCAAAATAGCTAATAGGTAAACCAACTGGCAAATACGAGATGTGCTGTACTTGTTTTTTATTAAAGCCAGATATGAAGAAAGAGAACAGATAGGAGGTGAGTTACATACATCCTTAGTGAATTCACGGATAGAGTCTGTAGTACCATTAGTCCTTGGGCCTAGTCTGTCATCTATAGGAGCCATTGACACGTTTATACAAAGCGCTGTTGTGTATAGCAGCGCTGTAACAGCACCTGACTGCAAAGTACAGGCCTTGAGTAGGCATGGTTTTGTCACCTTGGATACATCATATCTGCCAAGCAAACAACATTCAATACATAAAATTATAGTATTACACAATTGCTTAAAAGCATGCCCAGGTGCTGCTAGCAAATAATTTCCAGCAGAGGGCCTACCAAATATAAAAATCTTCTGAATGTACAGTTCCTTAAGGGGCCACCATAGTACAAAAAGTTGTTCAAACCTTCAGAAAAAAGAAATATTATGGAGTTCCAATCAGAGTGTTTCTATTAAAAATGTGACAATTGGTGGTAGTTGTGAATATGCTCTCTTAAATGGTGTCTAATGACCAAAAAACGATATAACTCATGAGATTTTTAACAGTATATGGAATCAGAATATATATAGTTTTGGGCATCCACCTGTATAAATTTGAAAGTTATTCATGTCCAAAGCTGAAAATCATGAATTGCTGATTGCATCCCAACTATTTTGTCGGGTAGTGTAATTCAACAGACCCTTTGATGTTAGAGACACAAATTTATCATTACTGTCTGCCTGACTTATCCAGGCAGCTCCAATGATTTCCATTCAATGACAAACAAGACATGATAATGTTGCCTAGCTGTACGATGCACAAAATTGCAGTGTTTCCAAATTTTCAGCTTGGATTTCTAAAAATTGAAAACGTCAAACGGTAAAAAAAAGTAAACGTAGATCCAGCCTGCATAAGGCAATTTGTAAAAGGAAGAAAATAATTCAAGTAATGTGAAATAGTACTGCATGCTAAGACTTCTGACTAAACGGTTGAAAGCGTTGAGACGTGTATCAGTAAGTTGATTAACTTTGGGCAGTTGATGTATTCAGTCCTGGAAACTAGCAATAGCTGTGCCAGACAAACCTGTCAAAAGTGGCAACGGTACAGAAGACGATGAGGATGTAGAAGACACAGTTGATGGGAATGCTCATAAATTGGTAGACCTTTAGGAAGGGCTCAGTGTCTTCTATTGTGCTCAGAGAAAAGGCATAAAATGTCTGCCAAGTTGCCAACCCTGCCAAAATACCTGTAAAATAAATATTCAACCAACATGAGAAATAATTTTTTAGCTAGATTATAGCTGAAATTTGTAACCAAAGTTGCAAAAGAGTCGATATGTTGGCTTTAAAGTGAAGAGTAAGTTAGAAGGTCAGCAAGGTGGTATAATCCATATTATATAGCAAAAATTCAAGCTTCTAATAACAATCATACAATTACTGACAAATTGAGGTTGTTGTTATCATTAAAGGTCTGTTCACTTCAAAACCTATGTTTTCTTCCTATGCATACTTACCCATGCAAAAGTGAGCAAATGTCTTGATGACCTGAATACTGATGAGAGCAAAGCCAATGGAAGAGAGTTTGGTAGGGTAAGCAGCCTCTTCATCCTCCATGTTCTCTTTTTTCCGCTGCTCTTCCAAGTAAAGGTCATCAATAACTTTTTTGTCAGCCGATTTGAATCCGCCTGTTCAAGATAACTTATGTAGAAATGTTGAGAAGTTTAAACATAATAGTGTACAGACACATTTGCTATTAGAAGTATGCCAAGAAGCCCAAATAGTCTACTACAGGTAACCTGTAGTAATTACATTAAGCTACCTGCGACAGTTGTCACTAATTACTACTTGAGTATGTTTACAGCTGACTAGCAGCAGTTTTCACTAGTAGTCTAGTTATTACATACATTCAATGTCATTAATGACTGCTTGTAAACATTTCATTCATTGCTAACAACAAAAGTATCATTAGCTGTTATTGACATCAACTAGTACTAGATCTATGCATTGACCTCAACCCAGGCCCTACCAATGGTCGCTACATGATCAGGTTTCCTTTTATTCTTTTAAGTCAAACTAAAAATATTCAACTGAACCATAACAGCCATCAGTTGACACAGCCATTATGATTATTATTAATATTATTATAGATCCTAAAAGCATCAGAAGGTAGCTAATGGTGAATGAGCTGAAGAACAAGGAACAGAAAGCAGGACAGAAGAAATAAAGCAAGAGTGTCGATGCCTATGAAATAAAGGTGCTGTGTGAGCCTATCAACTGGTGCAGGCTTGTGATCGTGTCTCTGCAATGGCGCTGAGTGTGGTGATGACTGAGATTTAAATCCATCTGCAGAATTGAAAACATGAATTGAACTAATATTTGCAACTCAGATGTAGCAAGGAGAAGTCACCAGAATATGAGACAAACCGCCACCTGTAAAAACATACAGCCACATGCGCTTATTCAACGCGTAATGAAGAACAAACACGCTTTTAACCAAGACCAGATCTTTGTCATGAAAAAGGTTTTTTGGAATTTGTGATGAGCTAATGTATTGCTTTCCAGACATACGGGATTGTTCGATGTAGAGCTTGCCAATAGGTTGGCTCTTCATGTGCTTTCTGTGCGGAGGTTGAGCTGCGTTGTCAGATTCCACATCAGTAGCTTCATCAATAATATCATCTTGGATGTCTGCCAAGTTTATACCGAGACTGTCTATGGTGCCAGGAGATGGTGCGGTGGCAGCAGGTTTTCTGCAGCAGAAGAAGGGTACCATTAGAAGGGTACCAAAACCATTCAACATTGCTTGCTTTCGTTCAACAACCTTCACATAGCTTATACACTTTATTCTTGTTCACAAAGGCGAGCACGCGTTAGAAAAAAGGCTGCATGCAGGTTGACAGGAGATTATGTAAAATGAACAAGTTTTGAAATATCCAGCAAAATGACAATGAACTGCTCAAAGATGCCTTAGCTAATATGTTGTAAATGTCTGATCACATACAATGTAACTACTATTATATATAAAAAAATTTAATTTTTCAGGTAATGTTTTGAATTCTTGGCTTTAGCTTATAAGTTCTGCTAAAGCATAAAACTAAAATATTTGACACAAACTAGTCACATAAATATATAATATACTTTGATTATACGTGAATTACATACCTTTTGCGTTTCTTTCGTGGTTTTGATGAGCCATTTAATGTTGCATTAGACTGTGAAAGCTACAACATTAAAATAGTTTCTGTAAAGACACCAGCTGGTTGTGAAAAATTGGTGAGCCAATGCTGAATCTTAGCATCCGCTGATTAAACAATGTGTAGGCCATTCAAAAAAACTTTTTAAAAAGTTGAATACAAAGAGATTGCATAGTGAAACTATAAATTTAAGTGGCCATTTCTCAACAAAAGTTAACAAATCAAACAAATATTTTCGAAGCAATTGTTTATTGTTTACCAGCATAGTGTTAGTGAACATATTATTTAACAGGCTTTAAGGAGCTTGCTTCGTTTTGGCACTACGATAGCCAATGTAACAGAAGAAGAAAAGCCTGATTACACAAACTAATTGCTGCCCAATCTCTCCAATTTTCTGTATCAAATAATTTTTAGTTGCAGTGTAAGCTATGAATACAAACTTTATGCTGGTGCAAAAAGATTATCAAACGTTTATTTCAAAAGTTGTATACATACGTAGTGCTACCATCAATACTTCACTATTTATTGGACATAGCTTGCAGAGTGACAAGTGGCAATGTACTTATTTAACAAGAGCAGATGACTCCGCTTAGATTACAATCGGATCTTTTTAGTAGCACGCAAGCAATGACTTTGCTTAAATATGTAACTTTTTTTTAAATTTAGCACTAGCAAAAGCAGTTCAACGGAATATCTACTTTCTTGACAGTTCTTTTGTCAAGATAAAAAACTTAGAGCCGTTTTATTAAAACCATGCTAAATAAGTAGATGGAACTCATCAGTGAGCTGTCTGGCCTTCAACACCTTTCTTCCGCTTTTTTTTAAATAAAAAGAGCTATAAAAATTCTGCCATTTCATGAAAAACATAAACAAACTAAATCTCAAAACTAGGAAATTGTTCTTCTTCAGATGTAATGATGCTACTATGATTATTTAACAGCCACTCTATATGGCATCACTGGTAAGAAAAATATATTAATTATAATCTGTCTACAGTTTACAACATAGTAGGTGAGTTGTCTCACAACACGTAATCGAACATATCAAATCAACAGACTGAAAGAGTTGTGGCATGCCAACATTGTCTATACGCATTAAATTTAGCCCGCTTACTTGTTATAAGTAACAATTCTATTATGAATAAGACAGAAATTTTCAATAAACAACTTAATAGAGATGAGAAATGTGTAACTAAAACAAGACAGCAATTTCAGACGCAAAATTAATTAGGAAACAAATTCCATGATTATATAATTATGTAGGTATGTGCTTACAGCAGGAATAAATTGAAGTAGCATACTTCCTGATTTTTTAACTTATTATTAAAAGACTTGCAGTAATCCTAAACACTTAGTGATTTTAAGTTACACACATGAGATTCTACAGCTATCATTAATATACATGTACCTGATACTTGACATTACTGAGGCCAATTTGCTTTTTTCTACCAAATTCCATGAGAAGGCAAGAACTACTCTACTTCCATACATTACTCCATAATCAGAACATCAATTATAAACAATATATGTGACGTTTTTGGCAGTTTCAAGCTGAGTTCAAAAGTATCCTGAAACAAGGCATACACATTGAGCCTATGAAAATACTAAACACTACATACAACCCTTAAAGTTCAGTTATCATGGGCTCATTTCAAAAATCATTCAATTTCTACAATTCATCTTGCCTTCCTATCTAGATAATTATTATTATTACTGTCTTACCCAGGCACTTTATTTATCTTAGTTATCTCTTTTTCTTATCTATATTTTTCTTAAACTCAGTTTAGGTGAACGTCTTGCCATAGATGTCTTCATTTCTGCTTTTTTAAATATTGTGTCAGCTTAACTTTATTCATTTAACAACTTTAAAAGCTTCTTTATGTTTAGTTAATTTCTGAGCTTTTATGCTTACTGGGTTCCACTCTTCAGGTGACTGCAAGGCATAGCAAAGCTCTTAGTTGATTTCAGGTGTATCCAAACTTTGTACGACACACATCTCTTCACATATAGTTTCAGAATTTCCATTATAAATTTATATTGGCTTCTGAATTGCTTTCAGGCTCGCAACAACACCTTGTTTTACTCTAGCTGCTGCAAACAAAAAGGCTGTTAACAATCATTGATCTGTCAAATGACACTTAACTCAGGTTAGTGTTCCTTTAATAATTTTTATCGTTGATTAATAACTGCTCAAAATCCTTTACTAAGAATGTGTTTGTAACTTTTAGCAGCAAGGCCTGACCATACTTTCCATAAAATTATTAGTGCTAAGATTCTATTGCGTATACTATGTTTCGTTTTTACTTTAGGTAAAGCAGATATAGTTATGAGGGTCAGATTACAAAATATTAAAATAATACACTGTAATTAATTGTGTATCACATACGTCATCTCTACCACTTTCTGTCGGGCTGAGTCCATGTTGTAAAGATGGTAAAGAACCATCAACATTTTGAGGTTTTTTCTTCCTTCTTTGAGTTTGTGTCATTTCGGAAGATTGTTTTTCAGAATTGCTATTGTTTGTATTGTCGTTATTTTCGGCTTTAGATGCTCTCTTTTTTGTACGAATTCGCTTTTTTGGTGAAACAGCAACGGTGCCCTTGTCAAGGTTATTGTCGACAGTAGGCGGATTTGCCAATTTTGGTAAAGCGCGTCCTTTCGCTGCAGTCGCCATTGTTATAAACTTCCTGTGTAACTACTGGTTTAGGCCAATAGCGAAGTAAAATTTGATTTCACATTTCTCGTAAACGTTTGATGCTCATTCGACATTGATCTCTAATGTTAGGTTTGCGTTTCTTTTAAATTATCGCGATTACGGTTGGCCAATCATTAGTTCAAACAACTTTGTCATGGTCCAAAAGTTATACACGCAGGTTAAATGCAAATGAAATCCTATAATCACAGTACATTGCTTGCGACTAGTTTCGACGGACTCAAAACTTTCTGTAATTGTTAGTTGTTCCAGCCACGTAGTTTTATTATTTACATTACTTGACGATTTGGTTTTTTAATAGCAAGTATCACTGAAGCGACAAACCAATATTAAATATATGGTTTGAAAATGATGCAAGTTACAGATTTTCAAAGTATGTTTTTGTCTGCAGTAGTTTATGACAATATATTATATATATATGTAGTATATAGAGAGGGAGATTTGAAATTTCATATATAACTGAGATAACATATAGTATCTTGAAGTTGAGCTGTCTTTACAGTTTCTTTTTTACGCATTCTGTTTATGCAAAGTATTAAGTAGGGAATAAAACTTGTTTTATGACCAAGCTGTATACGACAAAGGCCTAACTGTGGGCGGTCAAACCGTTTTGTTGATGACCAACTAAAACGTTTTGTATGTTTGTAATCGATGATGGTTTCTTCTTATTCATTTGGTAAAATAATTTGTCGTATTATTTTTATAAAAAGCATGCAATTATGTTATTGGTCAACTGATATACAAGCTTGAATGAATGGTTTTCAAGCAAAAACGACTTGTTTGTAAACAAAAATAAATTATTTTTGAATTTTTATTAACAATTAAGCAACAATTCAAGCCCATCATTACTAGCATTTAGCAGGTTAGGCTGCATACGGATTTGAATATAAAATAGCTAAACATTAGGATAACAGGCTACGTATGTTACGTTTAATAGTTTCAAATTATGTTGCACTAAATGAAGTTGTTTTCTGATAATGTTTTTTTATTCATTTTAACATGTCAGCTGCATCAACAGTTTAACATATCTGTTAACGAATATAACAGTCTCAATTGGCTTCATCAATAGTAGTTTTTTACAGAAATCATGATGCCGTCATGTAGGCCTAAGCATCAACTTATAAGATAAATACTACACAAAATGCTTTCCATTAAATTACACAACCACAAACCATTTTCCTATTAGCAAACTGCAACCCAAGTCTTATTCAGTTAAAATTGTATATAACATGTACAATTAATGAGAGAATAATAGAAAAAAAATTGCTTAAACCGTAAGTTATTGTGCTTATTACTGTGGCATACTTGTGCTTATACAGGTTCTAAAAAATATCTTCAAAGTTGGATTGAGGTCAACCTGAACTGTCAATCCAGTTGGATTTTACGTAGTTCAATGTTTTTTCTATTATCATAACTTATTTATCTTAGGGGAAATATAATGCGATTACAATCAGCTGCCCAGTGTGCAGCTCTTATTTCTAGCAAAAAGTATCTGTATCGAATACATATAATGGTTTTTTTACATTCATGCCAAAGAAAAATTAATATACTCATAACTATATAAGCTGACCATTTGTTGGCTGTCACCAACTTTAAACCACTAGTGTTACTTTCTGCTAACTCTTCGTGATATCTCAGCAATTTTTTTTGTATTAGGCCTACTATAAGGAAGCTTCGTATAGATGATATTCTTTCATCAGAGTATAGAAACCCATAGTAATTATCTAATGCAAACACTCTCTGGTAAAAATCATTAAAATTTTATATATACGTATAGTACAAAATAATATGTTAGCCTTAGTACCTATAGTTACCTACTTGCAGTAATTTTAGTGTATTTCGTGGTTGTGATCTGCAACAAAATGTAACGTTACAATGTACTATGTGCGGTACGTGCCATAGGGAGCTTTTACCGTTGAGGCAGACGTTTAACACAAGTGTTGAACTTAAGTTAAATGAGCTTAGCTTACTAAAAACATACTTCAAGCAAAGTTTAGTATTAATTTTTAACTATTTTACTAAACTTAACTTTCTCATCAGCTAAACTTTTATCACCCGTTTCCGGTTTTGTTTTCACTATAACTAATAACGAATACTACTAAACTGAGAGAGATTGAGCATCGTATCTCTTTTGCGCGTTGTGGGAGCATATCGTCATATTCATTATTTTGACATATTCAGCACACCGACTGCCAAATTTGAATTTCAGGTGAAATCTTTAGTGATATCGCATGGCGAAAAATATTGCATATGGAGAGGCGAAAAAACATCGTTTTCTACATCGTAAGGCGAAAAAATTGTATAACTGAGTCATCATAACCCAAGGTCGCACTGCATAGATAAACTTCATGGGTGAATGCTTAAATCATCCATAACTAGTTGGTGCAGTATAATTGTTCAGTTGATCAGATCGATTGATGAAATTTTTTAAATTTGTAACATCAATATTTTATGCTCGTTTATATATAGCAACCAGTGGCTTTTGAGAAGCATGAATCTTTGATACTAATCATGCTGTGGTTGGTCTAACTCAAGCCAAAGCAAGCTGTAGTTAAACAATCTTTTAAAACAAATCCACTGTTGTAGGTAGCATTCCATTAGTCAACTTCTTCTGCAGCTCAATATTGATGCAGAAGGTAAATAACAAATATGGAACCATATTTTTCAGTCAGCGTAATTCTGACGACCATGTTTGTTTCTAGCCTTGTCGAATCAGATTCAATTCTTTGGGATTTAGTCTCTAATGTTCACAACATTTGCTAAAAACTTTTTATTTATCTTGGACTGGCAGATATTTTGCTGCTTTACATTATCATATCATGTGCATGCAGTAGAATACTAAAATAAATATCTTGTACCATCGTGAATGGAAAAGTGAGCATGTTATATACTGTACATTTTCAAACTTCGAATGGGTTTGGAGTTGCTTCTACTCTGAATCACAGCAAACTTTAAATTCGAACGCATTCAACACCATTTCGCTAAATTTGTATAAAGGCCTTCACTGTGGGCGTGCCATTTGCCATCATAGAGACACTCACTGCTGGTGGATCCAAATTGATAATACTCGGCTAAGCTCTCGCCGGTGGAGATGAAAAAATTTCCGCACACAACCACGCGGATCTCTGCTACGAAAATGTTCTACTGCTACTCACTTCTGTTTCTGTTTGACTTTGTGCCTTTACATTCACATTCCATGCCAAGGATGGGTTGTTCATACAAGGATGGCAAAATAATTTCTTTTTAGTGCAACTAGTTGACTACGCATGAATTGAAAAGTGACCTTGACCCAAAGGCAAATCTTTTTAAGTTTCATTTTGAGGGATACTTTGTGGAGCTTGGAAAGATCTGCATAGTGCAACTCCAAACAGTAGAGTGCGACTCCGAATTGTTGAAACAGTAGAGTGCAACTCCGAATTGTTGAAACAGTAGAGTGCAACTCCGAATTGTTGAAACAGTAGAGTGCAACTCCGAATTGTTGAAACAGTAGAGTGAAAGTCGTCAGCCGCAAGCAACTCCGAATCCATTCAAAGCATGTAAACGCTGAATTTATTATGAGTTGTGTTCTCTTAGGAGAACTAGCTTTGCTGCAGCCATTACTCTCTAAAGAAAGGAAGAGTATCGTTTTGTTGTTGTTCATTCTCTATTCTCGCATTAGATATGACAGACGCTTTGTATATTGTGCATATGAAGAACATGTCAGCATATCTTTGCATAGTCAAAGATTTCTGCCAGAGTGCTAAGCTACCGGTATGAAGAGTTTGTCTAACTGGCCCAGTTGTTTTTAGAAATTGGTGTTGGTCTTGCCGGATTTGGTCTACTTTTCCTATTTCTTGGAGTTGTCCTACTCTTTGATAAAGGCCTACTCGCTATAGGAAATGTAAGTAAGCAGTTTCTATGTACCTTGGAATATGCCGCAGCTACTTGAGGCATTTTAAAACAGTTTGTATGTTGTTTGCCTAAGAGCTCTAAGTCATACTTGTGTCAACCAACCATATGTGGTGGGTAGCTGACTCTGAAACAGAGTTCTTAATATCTGTTCTATCAAATCCAAATAGTTCGATGAAGCATTTTCAAGGCTTCGGCAACGATAGCACTTTTTATTGCATTTATTGATATAATACATATACAATATTTGTGAATGTTATATATTAAATACTGGTAAATGTAATATATATATATATATATTATGTCAGTAAATGTAATTTATATATATAACTACAAAAGGTTTGATAAGTGCGTGTGTGACACTTGGATTCTTCAGTATCTTCAACAAGGTTAGGAACAACTAATCTAAAATTGTAAGCTGCTACTATTCTTGCTGCTGCTTTTCTATTTATTTACAGCATAAATTGTCTAGTCAGTACAACACTCTAGTGTATCATTGCTTTTATTTACTTTATCAATTGTTTCCTTTTTTGTTCATGGGTAGATAACTTCAAGTTTCTTCCTGTTTTCCAGCTGAAGTCATGCAAGGTTTTTGAAGCTATCGTTGCACAGGTTTTACCAAACTCAAAGTTAACGATCCTTTATTTACCCATGCTTGATACTTTTTAGATACTGTTCCTGGCTGGACTAGCATTTCTCATCGGTCTGGATCGAACCTTCAAATTCTTCTTTCAAAGCCACAAATGGCGTGGCTCTTGTTTCTTCTTTGGTGGGATATTTGTTGTCCTTTTGGGATGGCCAGTGATTGGAATGATAATTGAATGCTATGGCTTCTTTCTATTGTTTGGGTGAGTCATACTGTATGTTGTTGGCTCGTCTTTCATTGTTTACTTGACTTGTAGTTTAATCTATATAAATTTCACAGTTTGTCGGCGTCTGTCTGTCGTCGTCTGTTTGGATATTTGTCTGTCCGGCTATAGCTACTAAAATTTTGGAATTAAAATCTCGCAGACTGCTGGATTTGAACACACAATTATTGCAACCGTATGTTTGCAGTCCGATTATCTAACCACCAGTCTACGAAGGCTTACGATTCATAGCTCTTATTGTACATGTATACAGCTTTTGTCGATTGGCTACGCTAAATGACATAATAATTGAAACTCTATTAATTATATGAAACAGATACTTTTTCATTCGTGCCGTACTAAGGCTAATTTTTTTTCCATTTTAATTTCTCTCGAAATTAAAATTTGGCGATTATATTTCAGTTCAGCGTCATTCGTTAAGGTTAAAACGGTTTCTCAAACAGATATGTAATAAAGTTTTAGTTAGAAGTTTACTAAAATGCATACTAAAACATCCCTCAAGTATGTTTTTAGTAAGCTAAATTCATATAAGTTAGATTCAGCGGTTATGTTATACGTCTGTTTTGAAGGTAAGAACTCTGCACGTAGTACATTGTAATGTTACATTTTTTGCAGATCATACCTACAAAATGCACTAAAGTTATTGTAGGTAACTATAGTTACTAAGATTAACATATTGTTTTGTTGCTATTTTTAGTGGTGATGATTTGTAACAGGCAGTGATTGCATTAGATAATATTATTAATATGGGTTTCTTTACCACTCTATACGTCTATACGATATTTTAGTCTTGTGTTGCCAACGCTGAAGCGAACTAAAATCATATAATCGTATACCAATTAGTTTTTCATTGTAATCGTAACAAAACAGACTATATTTAGCCATTACTCGCTAATGATTTCACGTTTACATTGAAACACCTTTACAGTTTTATTTTTACTCCTAATTTATTTCAACAAAATACTTCTTTCATGATATGAAATTTAAAAGTTGCAGCTGTTTGAAAAAGTTTTAAAACCTTTACAGTTGTCTTTTTTTCCCTTAATCCATTTGAACTGCACAAACAACACTTTTCCCATGATATGAAGTGTAAAAGTTAGAATGGTAAATGTTATATGTTGAATAAAAATGAATTTTTTGTTCAAAGACTTTTTTATTACCCGGGCAACGCTGGTCATTCATCTAGTTTTAAATAGATTTGAGTATCTTATATTGAAGGTTAAAATATATCTCTGCTATAGATGGGTTTTTTCAGCATGTAAATATGACTAATGTCATTCTTACTTGATTTTTACTTTGGTGTGAGAAAATTCTCTGCTGGTGAAACTAAGGTGACAGAAAGGGTTGTACTTGTATCAAGTATCAGCATCTGTCGGTAGTTAGATATTTGTTTGATTATTAGTTTATTCATTACTTATGAAATGAAAGTCTACATGAAGGACAAAGATCAGAGTTCTGTAGGACTGTCTGAGATCAGAGTTCTATAAGACTGTCTGAGATCAGAGTTCTGTAGGACTGTCTGAGATCAGAGTTCTGTAGGACTGTCTGAGATCAGAGTTCTGTAGGAATGTCTAAGCGCAGAGTTCTGTAGGACTGTCTGAGATCAGAGTTCTATAGGACTGTCTAAGAGCAGAGTTCTGTAGGACTCTCTGAGATCAGAGTTCTATAAGACTGTCTGAGATCAGAGTTCTGTAGGACTGTCTGAAATCAGAGTTCTGTAGGACTGTCTGAGATCAGAGTTCTGTAGGAATGTCTAAGCGCAGAGTTCTGTAGGACTGTCTGAGATCAGAGTTCTATAGGACTGTCTAAGAGCAGAGTTCTGTAGGACTGTCTGAGATCAGAGTTCTGTAGGACTGTCTGAGATCAGAGTTCTGTAGGAATGTCTAAGCGCAGAGTTCTGTAGGACTGTCTGAGATCAGAGTTCTGTAGGACTGTTTGAGATCAGAGTTCTGTAGGACTGTCTGAGATCAGAATTCTATAGGACTGTCTAAGAGCAGAGTTCTGTAGGACTGTCTGAGATCAGAGTTCTGTAGGACTGTCTGAGATCAGAGTTCTGTAGGAATGTCTAAGCGCAGAGTTCTGTAGGACTGTCTGAGATCAGAGTTCTATAGGACTGTCTAAGAGCAGAGTTCTGTAGGACTGTCTGAGATCAGAGTTCTGTAGGAATGTCTAAGCGCAGAGTTCTGTAGGACTGTCTGAGATCAGAGTTCTGTAGGACTGTCTGAGATCAGAGTTCTATAAGACTGTCTGAGATCAGAGTTCTGTAGGACTGTCTGAGATCAGAGTTCTGTAGGACTATCTGAGATCAGAATTCTATAGGAATGTCTGAGATCTGAAATCTGTAGGACTGTCTGAGATCAGAATTCTGTAGGACTGTCTAAGATCAGAGTTCCGTAGGAGTGTCTGAGATCTGAAATCTGTAGGACTGTCTGAGATCAGAGTTCTGTTCGATTGATTGAGAGGATTGATTGAGCTGAAAGTTCAGTATTAATTACAATATCTGTACTAATTATAAGCTGATTATTGTAGAGGATTTATCCCTGTTGCGCTTAACTTTCTGCAACGGATACCAGTTATAGGAACATTGTTAGCTCTGCCTGGAGTGTCAACGGTAAGACTCCTTTATGTTTAAATTGTTGTTGGACCTTGTTTTCTGCTTTGCCATGGAATACATCTTTGTTAGGCATAAATATGTTTGCGTAAATAAGAGCACTAACACTAATCTGAAATTTGTATGAATTTCAACAGGTGTACGTGAAAGTCAATCAACTCATATGCCATGCGACATTTTTGTTGTGTCATTTTCAAATGATTTTACACCATTATTTCAAACACTGATATAACAATGATTATAACAATGATGCTCAAGATAGCGGAATTAACTCCTGCAAAAAATTGTATAAGATTCATGTTTACATTTGCCTAAATATTTACAGTTTCGTTTCAGTTTTTCAGTTTTATTTTGAGAGACATAAAACGGACAAACATTGTGTTTTATATTTATAGATTTTTTAATACATTCAACAAAAATTATTTAATGTTTTTAAACTTAGTTTCTCTAACCGCGCTGTTTAACTGTTTTAATGCAAAGGATCTGTGAACACTATTTTGTTCGAATACACAAACATAATACATGAGGTCTGGCGTTTGTTGAACACCCAACATCTTATTGTCAACTATCAGTATTAATTGACATATCACATTGAGCCTGGCACTCACCAACTATTTGTCATATATTTTTGATGAGATATGTGTAAATTCCTTGTCACGTCTGTTTATTCATTTGATGTACTTTCTCACCGCCAGTCAGTTGCGGCGTAGTGAAGAGGTGCTACAGGTGATTGCATGAATGCATTTCTATGTCATCAATGACGTGTTACCAATTGCTAAATTCCACCTTACGTTTTTCACTACCTCGCAGGTGGTTGCCAAGCTAGGAGGTGGTTCGACTAGCAATGTGTGAGTCAACAAGAGCTATTAGGTAATGCTTATGACTTAGCCTTCAATCGGATTGTCAGCATCCCGCATACGAGAAGCCTGAGAAGTGTGATAGGACAATGTTGAAGTGATGCATACTCTTATTTTTACAGACATTTGTTGTATCAGTGTTCAGTTTTCTAGTATAAATATATCTTCATTTTACCAGGACAATAAGACAAACCCGGAGCAATTCTTATTACGTGCTAATATGGAGTTGCCTTATCATTATTGCTCAGAATGTTTGATATTAGTAGTGAAGAATTTTTGGTTGTTAAATTTATGTCTAATAGCATAATGTAAACTGCGCATGTTCAATAGAGAGGTCAGTCATATAGTATACATGACTGGGCGATATATGATGTTGTTACAAACAATTGAAATTATTTCTAGTAATATTCTATTGACCTTGGCTCATAAATCAATGGTAACTAATGATCTTAAACAAGTAATGTGTGTTCATCCGCTTCTTTGGACACGCTCATGCTATCGGGTTCTCTATTGCATCTCACTCGCTATGACTCATAAGTTTTGTTTTGACGAGAAGTCTAGCTGGTATGTTCTCTATCCGCTGCTTGTCAGCTCTCATCCCATAATCTATACGTTTACGTCTAATATTAAGTTAGCATTAGTTATATAACACTGTAAAATGGCTTCCATGTAGTGCCTAGAGGGACCTTGGTTGGATTATTCGTAATAGTGCTTTTGGCTGAAGATTCTAAACTGTCTGTCGGGTGAAACTGTCCTCTATGACTGTTGTTAGGGAAGGCTGGCTTAAAGGTGGAGCATGATATGCTAAGTTAGAAGAACTGAGTGCTTGCTACATACAAATTTTCTATTTGTATATTCCGCATGCCTACGCTCTCTTTTATACTACGGGCTCTGCCGACATTCTAATGTAAAGGTTCTTATGTCAATATCCCACAGGGCAGGGTGTGTACAAACAGTCTTGTGACAGCCGGAACCTACCAATCATATCTAATTTGTTACATTAGTATGATTTAATCTGTATCAGTGCTTTAGTATTATCTGTCAGTTTATCTGGCACCTTCACTATTGATGTCTAGTCTCAAAATATCAGTTTATCTAGCACATTCACTATTGGCATCTAGTCTCAAAATAGCAGTTTATCTGGTACATTTATAATCTATATTTAGTCTCAAAATATCAGTTTATCTGGTACATTTATAATCTATGTCTAGTCTCAAGGTATCAGTTTATCTGGTACATTTATAATCTACGTCTAGTTTCAAAATATCAGTTTATCTGGTACATTTATAATCTATATCTCGTCTCAAAATATCAGTTTATCTGGTACATTTATAATCTGTGTCTACTCTCAAAATATCAGTCTATCTGGTACATTTATAATCTATGTCTAGTCTCAAAATATCAGTTTATCTGGTACATTTATAATCTATATCTAGTCTCAAAGTATCAGTTTATCTGGTACATTTATAATCTATATCTAGTCTCAAAGTATCAGTTTATCTGATACATTTATAATCTATATCTAGTCTCAAAATATCAGTTTATCTGGTACATTTATAATATATATCTAGTCTCAAATTATCAGTTTATCTGGTACATTTATAATCTGTGTCTAGTCTCAAAATATCAGTCTATCTGGTACATTTATAATCTATATCTAGTCTCAAAGTATCAGTTTATCTGGTACATTTATAATCTATATCTAGTCTCCAAATATCAGTTTATCTGATACATGTATAATCTATGTCTACTCTCAAAATATCAGTTTATCTGGTACATTTATAATCTATGTCTAGTCTCCAAATATCAGTTTATCTGATACATGTATAATCTATGTCTACTCTCAAAATATCAGTTTATCTGGTACATTTATAATATATATCTAGTCTCAAATTATCAGTTTATCTGGTACATTTATAATCTGTGTCTAGTCTCAAAATATCAGTCTATCTGGTACATTTATAATCTATATCTAGTCTCAAAGTATCAGTTTATCTGATACATTTATAATCTATATCTAGTCTCAAAGTATCAGTTTATCTGGTACATTTATAATCTATATCTAGTCTCAAAGTATCAGTTTATCTGGTACATTTATAATCTATATCTAGCCTCAAAATATCAGTTTATCTGGTACATTTATAATCTATATCTAGTCTCAAAGTATCAGTTTATCTGGTACATTTATAATCTATATCTAGCCTCAAAATATCAGTTTATCTGGTACATTTATAATCTATATCTAGTCTCAAAGTATCAGTTTATCTGGTACATTTATAATCTATATCTAGCCTCAAAATATCAGTTTATCTGGTACATTTATAATCTATATCTAGTCTCAAAGTATCAGTTTATCTGGTACATTTATAATCTATATCTAGCCTCAAAATATCAGTTTATCTGGTACATTTATAATCTATATCTAGTCTCAAAATATCAGTTTATCTGGTACATTTATAATCTATATCTAGTCTCAAAGTATCAGTTTATCTGGTACATTTATAATCTATATCTAGTCTCAAAGTATCAGTTTATCTGGTACATTTATAATCTATATCTAGTCTCAAAGTATCAGTTTATCTGGTACATTTATAATCTATATCTAGCCTCAAAATATCAGTTTATCTGGTACATTTATAATCTATATCTAGTCTCAAAGTATCAGTTTATCTGGTACATTTATAATCTATATCTAGCCTCAAAATATCAGTTTATCTGGTACATTTATAATCTATATCTAGTCTCAAAGTATCAGTTTATCTGGTACATTTATAATCTATATCTAGCCTCAAAATATCAGTTTATCTGGTACATTTATAATCTATATCTAGTCTCAAAGTATCAGTTTATCTGGTACATTTATAATCTATATCTAGTCTCAAAGTATCAGTTTATCTGGTACATTTATAATCTATATCTAGTCTCAAAGTATCAGTTTATCTGGTACATTTATAATCTATATCTAGCCTCAAAATATCAGTTTATCTGGTACATTTATAATCTATATCTACTCTCAAAGTATCAGTTTATCTGATACATTTATAATCTATATCTAGCCTCAAAATATCAGTTTATTGTCTTTGAGGTAGAATTCATGTAGAAGTCAATTTCAGGAACACAAGTTGCAGATTCAGGATTTAGTTTTAAAAGCCTAAATTTGTCACAACTACAGCGATATTGACAGGGATTGGCTGTTTCAAATGCCTAGTCTTGCGTTATGTGGTTCAGCTATTTTTAGTGTATGAAAAGGGGGTTTATGAGCTAAGGTTTTATAAAGTTGGTTGCTATTTCATATTTCTGCTCTACATATGACATTGCTTGTATCTCATTTTCTAAGCCCGACCCCCTCCCCTGCCTTCCCCATTTAGCTTCTCCACAGTCTTCGGGTTCTAGCCAGCCTTATTAGTTCAGGGAGTAATTTTCAGTAGTAGAACTTCAGGTAGTAATTTTACCAGCTCTTGAAGCTAGCTGTCAACCGGTTATCTGAGATGATTGATGCTTGTCTCATCTTTATGTATAAATAGTGAATCGATCTTCTTACTGCAGCGAGTCGACATACCTTAACAACAAATTAACATAGCTTAGAGGACTAGTTCAAGGATTTCAGTCAATCATATAATACGACATGCTATAGCTGTCCGGTGGAATGCCAAGCACACAAATGTATCACCCAATAGATTAATTCTATGCTATGACGAAACTGTTTTCATTTGGTATTAACATCCGGCTAGATCTCTTATCTTCGCCCACATGTCAACAAGTTTTTGTCTTAGTGTGAGGCTAGACTGTCGATTGAACAAAGCCTAGCGCAAGGACAACAGTTGAATAGATGCCTACAGCTTCTAAGGCCATTACAGCTGATACTTAGAAATTAAAAATGCAAATAATTCTGGAAAGTTCTAAAAGAGACCATGTCATTTGATCTAGGAATAGTTAACATGAAGGGAGGAAAGCTGCTGTGCATCAATGGACATGAATATCTTGTCTATTAAGTAGCTTAATTGACCAGTGTATAAGCAAACGCTACGCTTAACCAGGTCCTTAAAACCTCGAAAGACTTCTCAACAACAATATAATTCTTGCATGCCGGTGGTTTCACCATGATGTTTGCTGATCTGTTGCATCTGCTAAACCCTTTGGCTCACATAATCCAAGTAGTTGCATACTACAGAATAACCTTATAATTCGCACGGTAGTGAAATCGTTAAACAAAGATGCTCAATGGTTGAATCACCAAAGTGTACAACTGTGCAGGGTCCCAAAATCATTCCCAGAGAGATTAGCCACCAGGGAAGTCTATGCAGCAACAGCTACCAATAACAGTTTTTGCTTAGTGTTTTCTAAATATGTTACATCATCCAAAGGAATCTCACTAGTGCCTTATTTAGGTTGAGCTTGCAAAGAGTGAATCAACAGGGACAGGCTCCATCCCAGAGTGTCGATGCAACCAAATGTTATTGCTGAAACTTTCAGCATCCGTCAGTACTGTTGGGGAGATAACTCATGCTCAACTCGTACAACCTGCACAAAATTGTTCATTAATTGAAATAAGAACAGGAATTCCTATGTCAGGGTTAAAAGTCACATGGTAGGCATTCCACAGATAAGGAAAGCTATCAAGCCGCATGTGGATATGCACTGTCTCTCTCTTCACTGTCATACTTATGTCAGATACTGGTGGCTAAGGTCACAGGGCTTTCTCTGCGAGTAACTGCTTTACAATCTTACAACAGGGCTGTCTGTCTTCTCTATGCTGTAAGTAATGTTGTTCTGTAAATCAGTCAATTTTTAGATGTGAGGCTTTCAAGCACCTGCTCTGTTATACTAATACTGACAACGACAAGCAGGTTTTACCAGAAGACTAATTAGCTTATTGCTTTATGACTAGTAGTAATTGATTTGGGGTCATATCAAATGGAAGTGGCAGGAGTGCGGAGCTAGTGACAGAGAGAAAGGGTCTCACTGTGATACAGTTATGATTACTATGGGTTTGTGCTAGAAAGTTCCAGTCTTTTGGAAAAATATTACACAAGCTCACTAAAATGTCTTCATTTTATTAATATTGCACATGTGGCTAATCATTATTGCAAAAATTTTATGTAAGCCACTTACATCATCTCTATAATTAGTTGATAGCCCAACAGCAGACGGCAGCATGGGAGCCATGGCTCCCTCTTCAAATATGTTGCTGCTGGAAAATGCCTCACTAAAATTCCAAAAGATTTTACCAACTTTCTGGCGTATTGCGTGTTGTCTTAAAATAGCCTGCTCATTAGCCGCTAAAGTCTAAAAATATAAAATTGATTTTTCTCTCCGCCCCATTCATTCAGTATTTCTGGTGACTCATCATGCGTGAACGAACGTGTTTTTGCCTTAACAAATAGCAATGCTTGTTCACCGCCGCATAGCTATTTGCTAACTAACCTATCCAACTATTTACGCAGATTAAAGCGATAGCTAAGGAAGGGCGAGTATCTCAACAGCCAGTACGCCGAGTTAGTAACCTACTAGACCTAGAAAATGACAGGACAATCACCTGTATCAACCTGTCTTATATGCGGGGTCATATTAACAGCTACAGTTTTCTTTCAACCAATTGGTGAGTCTAATTTTCTTCTTTAATATTCACTAGTAACATTTCTTTAAGTCTCCTTATAGGGTAACTTTAATGTTTGCGCCTTAGTATTAGTGTTATATAATCTTCAGTTATCTATTTTATGGGCTAGACAAGCTACTTTTGACTTGTATTGACAGGTGCTTCCACCTCACTACCTTCCATCTCAAGTACACCTAGTATCTAGCTAGGGTACCCGTTATCTATCTTGAGTAAACATGGTGTCTAATCAACAAAACTTTTTCATACTTGGAAAAGCTTGTTTTGACAAATCAAAGTCATTCGCAAAGACAATGTTAAACTTGAGTTCACCAAGATTTTCGTTCGTCAAGTCTATGTTGGGCTGGAAACATGGAATTAAGTCTATGAGATCGAAAGTGAAGGTGATGTTCTTCTTCCCTCATAGCGACTTGTTCGACATTCGAGTTCTGTTTTCTCCTGACTCCACCGTATTCTCTTTTTCCCTTCCTGTCCTTTCCTTCGATTTTCCCTAGGTATTACAATGCATTCAAAACTGTAACCAATCAAACAGGTTTGTGTGAATTTGGCCAGTACATATACTAATTCACTATGATAGTCCCTAAAATACTTACAGCTAGAGCAACGCTTTCGAAAGTAACAATTTTAACGGGCAGCCTTATTGGTTTTTCCAACTGTTGATTAATCAATGAGCCTTTTTGTGGAACTTTGTTACGATGGGTTAGGCCAAGGATAACCGATGCACCCATAAGCAGTACACAAACTACTAGGATTTCTTTTCGTATGGATTCTTTTACTTTTTCTCCATCGAAGGACAATACTAGCGATTTGGTCTCATCGGCAAATTGTTTGAGTAGGCCTACTTGCTGTGTTTTTGTTTACAGCCAAACTAATGAATTCATCAAAAAATTTGCTCATTGGTATTCATCATTGTCCCATAATGCCATTTTCCGGCATGTTTTCAATAGCTAGTAGCTCGTTAACACTTAACTAGTCTGGCTGAACTAAGTATTTTAGTAGTCACTTAAAAAGAATGTCAGCCAGTATATACGTAATCAGTCTTTCATAGTCACCCTAGCGTCATTCAAAGCCTGCTGAGTAACACGTCTACTTGCATGCTGATAATCATCTATAAATACTAAAGGCCTTTTCATTTGTGAAATTGAGCCATCCTCACACATTGACAGTTTCTCAAAATGCTTCTCGACAGAAATGTGTTGTGGGAGCCTTTTTGTTTTCTCCGGTCTCCTTCTTTTCATGCCTTGTTAACTTATCAGTTGCAAAATATAAACAGGAACTTTCCTCATAAGAAATGATATCATGTGTGTTGCCCTGAATGGGTGGATTTTAAAGCTGGCCTCTTAGTGACACTTTGTAACGTTGATTACACGTAATATGACTATTGCACTTTTCACTTCTGTTTTTAACAATGTTCTCATTTCAATTTCATATCATGTAGTTGACTGTTAAGTTGCAGATGGTAAACAGAATTTGCTTTTTAAGGTCAATGTTAATAATTTGTTCGTTGTTTTGGGATACTTTTGAATCACAATCATTGTTTTTATGCTTCAAAAGTGGTTCCTTGTTAACATCCTTCTATGTTAACGAGGAACAAAAAAACTGCCAGTTTCATTTTTAGAGCTGATTCTCAGAAGTAGTAAAATCGTTAATTTCTACGAGCAACATCTTGCTTGTATCTGTAATAGGCATAGTATGTTATTATTTCTTTTAGTTCATCAGAGAAATAACTGTATTTAAATCAATTTTACTTCAAAATTATCATCTTAAAAAACCGATGACTACTAGACTTTTAAATGTAACCTCTCAAAAGAATCGATACAATTGTAAATCGACGGCTCTGAACCCCGAAACACTTTAACAACATGTCAAGTGTGGTAGCATTTTAACAGTTCTTGAGAATCCTTGGATTTGGGAATGACAATCAAAAACTTATAGCATTTGGTTACATAAAAATATCTTCAAGCTTTATAGAAACCTACAATCATCTTCATCTATAAATCTCAGTTTGTCCGTCTGTACTTCCATCTGTCCAGCTATAGCGATAAAGTTTTCAGAATGAGTACTGGGTTTGAACTCACAACCTCCAGTTCTGCAGACATCCATTTATCCAATACACTACACTGTCCAACTGGCTAAACCATGGAATGAATTATATGGTATAATTCATTCCATGGAGTATACCATAGAATAATCCATGGTATAATGATTCCATAATTTAAAGGCAGGCACATACTTGGAACACATGCCAATCATGGCTTCACTTTAAACACTGCAGCTAGTTTCTTATACCTTAGATAATATTTTCAAAATATTTTAAGCATACATATTCAACGTTTGTGCCTCGTTTACACTGTGGGTTAGATTCTTTCTTACCATGACTAATGCTTCACATCGGAATCATTTTTTCATTCCATGCCTTGAATTCCAAACGTTTGTAACGAAACAACGCAGCTGTTTGGAATTCTAACGAGTATTGGTTTTCACAGAGCATCTCCTGTGTCATCATCACTACAAAGTTTTACATCAGCTGCTGTTTGTTTATAGCTTCAAGTTGTTAATACTGTTAATTACAAGGTCTGACGAGGCTCTTGAGAAGGCAAGACATCTGCCGCACCAATTAATAGGATCAGCATTGCTCATTAACAAGATTGTCTAAACAAATCCTCGCTTTTGCGTGTCTGCTGAGCCTTATAGGCCATAACTATGAGTTCCTTCAACTACAAATTTTGTAACAGTTATATTTTTCGAATCAGGAAATTTTAGAAAATCGCGCGTGACAAATGATTTGAAAAGCAGAAGCAGCCGTCACACTTCCTTGGTGTAATTAGTTATATGAGGAAGGAGAGCATAAGAGTCTGACGCATGTTCCACGCGGTGATAAGAACGGCATGCGTCACCTCATATGACCTTTAACTGTCTGCTGCATGCTTAGCTTGTCACACGTTCTTTGTTTTATGTAGAAATATGACAAGAATTTCCATCTCGAGATTATCTTGTGATGTGGTGCTGTGTGGGCCAGGTTGTCACATGATGATTTGTTTGCATTTTGTTACAAATTATATGCCACTGTTTGGCATGGTACAGCAGCCAGTAATGACTGACAGCACCAGGGCTCAAAGTAGGCTGCTTGTACAATAATTACTGACTAATTACTAAGAAAGCTGGACCTCCATAATTCCTGACTAGTTGTGAATGACTCATCTTATTCTATTCAGCAGTTGTCTCCCTTTCATCTATCATACGCAGGCACTGGCAACCTCTTTTAGGAGTGACATGCAGAAATGTATTTGCTCGCACGCTGTATATATCTTATACAGTCAGCGAAAACTCCACGAAAAGACTAGTCACAGTTTAAGCAAATTTGTTTGGCGTGTTGGAAACAAGTGCAATTCAAGTACAAAGTGTACTGTTCCAAGAAAGTGTACTGGCAAGAATGCTAAGATACTGAGTACTGGAATTAATATCCATAAAGCTGATAAGTCCAACATCACAGACACCGCTAGTGATACCTACTCCAAGTCTACTCACAACATTGACACAGGTTGAAGTTACGTTATTGCCAAGCAAGAAATGATTACGTTTGTGTTTTTCATTGTAAACTGCCGCTTGAACTGTGAGGACAGACGTAGTCTCAGATTATGGCCATAGATACCTCGTGCAAAAAGGTATTAGCAAAATATTTTGGTTTCGTTATCAGTATTTACATCTGACGCTGATGTTAAAGATTACCGGAATACAATTTATTAATAAAACAATTGACTACACAATTGACATGAAATCAATAATTCTATGCAAACACACCCGGCTATGAGTAATAGCAGAAAGCTTCTATTCAAAATGCCACACGGAGGTGGTGATATCCATAGTACGTCAATGTTTACCACTTCCGCTCGTTTCTGAGGGGTACCTACTTACTAATTATGTTGATGTATTTTCTAACCTCTAAAGTACATACTTTAGACAAAGGATTACTGAAACCTTTAATTACAGCGGTTTACGAATGTTACTACTAGCTGGTTGGCATCTTTTCGGTTGACTGAAGGAAACATCTAATAAAACGTTAGTTAACATTTATACCTTTAGGAAAGGTAGAAGGTTCGCCTAAGTAGAGCTGTTTTAAATTTTTATTTCGCAATGCTATACTCTACTAGTCACTTGGCGGCTCGGTGCGCTGTGAGAGATCGTCATGAGTGATAACTAACCACTCAATTATTCCCAAAAATGGTGGCGGCCAAGCCAAAAATCATGAGTTGAAATCTCATTGAAAGCAATCTTTTCTCCTAACCTCTCGGTTTCAGACAGACTGACGGATGAACAGGCGGCTATTGTTGTATTATAGCATTATAACATAGCCAGTTGCTATTTCTGATCAGCTCTAACAGTAAAATAAAGATAATTTTTAAACTATTTTAAAAATTTAATTTTGTAATATTACAGTCTATCACAACACAGATCATCAGAGTAGAACAATAGACTGCTGTAGTACTTCGGCAATAACGGTTAGTTGAAATTTCTGTAGGTACATAAGTTACTGTTTCACTCATTTTTGCAAAAAATCAACATACTTACTACGCACTGCAGTAACAGCAATTTAAATGTATTTAGTATTCTTGTTTAACAAGTTGCTAATTGCAACAACAAGTTGCTAAAAACAAGTTTCTTGAAAATTATCATATAAATATAGGCAGAGCTCATAGCCCAACAACTGGCTCCTAGTAAGAAATGATATTTGGGTGATTATCAATACCTGCACAGAACTCAACTTGTCACTGACTTGTCAGTGACTTTTGAGGTTTAGTCTATCATCAAATATTTGTCCTTTTATATACACACGCACTGGCATTGAGAACTTTATCACCTTTTAGGCAAAAGATCCAGTTCTTAGTAACCTCTAACAAAACAACAGTTTGTCTTCTAACACCCTCGGCACATGGTTTTATGAAGAAGTGTGCATCTAGCTGTCAAAAATTGTCTTTTAAACACAGTTTTATTGGCATTTGGTAAAATAATAATAAATGTACATGTATGTCTCAAAAACTAACGATTTATTGAAAATAATTCATTAGCCAGAAAGACTCTTGGGCTAATGATATCATTTGCACGTTTTAGACAATTTCTTTTCCTTTCTGGAAAAATATCTTTGAGAAAATCTCAATAGGCACAGACTTTTCAGTGCTTATCGAGATTTAGTCTATCAACAAACGTATATCTGGGTAGAGCTAGTTGATGATGTTATGAAATAAAAAGGTCAAATATTACATATGTATGAATATTGTTTACTTGAGTGCAGACCGTTAAGAATAAATATATGAATAAAAGACGGTTAAAGAAATTTTGTAAGTAGATCTCTGTCTCTTGATCGCTTAGAGATCTACTTGTAATAAAGAACAGGAAGCGTGGGGGCATTATATTTCACTGCTGCCATTCGGTCATGAATTTGCAGGGTTAACACGCTGACATAGTTTAATGTATCACCCAACTTCCTCAATATTGTCTTTACGTAAGTGGGAGTTTACAAGGAAGTCCATGGTTGACTCATTAGAGAGCCGATAAAGAGTGGCACAAATTACTTTGAAAATGACTAGCGTACTCTCTGTAAGGTTTCAACGAACAACTTAGTAAAAACAACTTGTCTTCTGTATTTCTTTATTATACAATCATTCCTTGTGTGTATAACATAATAATAAAAAATAATGATGTAACAATACTTTTAATGATATGCAATAAATTCTGTATAATATCACTATTCTCATTTACCAACCTTGTCTTGGCAAACTTTTTTCACACAAATAAAGTGAAATTATTTTATCGTAATCTTGTGACTTAAATCTAACTTAAATTTGAGACATCTTCCGGTTCTACCCGACTATTAATACTTCCGATTAGACTACTACACGCTCTTGATTCCGCCGCTTCCAGGAAACATGAGCGAGACACCCGTGGGCCTGTAGTACCGCCCTTTCATTCATGTCACTATTTGGGTTAATGGAAAGTGTAACAACATGTACTCATAAAACACAAAGGCTTGAGTAGGGATGTCTAGAGCTCCTCAATACCTCAGAGAGGCATTTGAATAAATCAATATCTGTAGGATGTATTTAGACAGATAACCCTATAGCATGCTGTTTATTAGATAAATCTACGGTTTATAAACATACACGGCGCTTCTATTTGATGAATTGCTGTGCAGTTTATTCTCCTGGTGCTGTGCAATTTGAGAGTCGGATATGACTGCCTACTGGTTTATAACATTGTTCTCTATAATGGGTAAGCAAAACCGTTTATTATACGCGCATTAAGCTTGCATATTATGCCACAAACTCGCTTCTAGGAATATGTAATGAAGCTGAGTTCAATGCAGTTCAGGATGTTGGACTTGATTTGGTATTTAATTCTTGTTTTCATTGCTAGATGAATTTTAATTTTTGCTAAAATCATACATAATGCTCTATTAGATAGTTACTTATTTCAATCAAATTTTCAAGATTTTGTACTTTTCTCTACAAAAACATTGAAAACTGAGATGGCCTAGTGGTGTCTTAGACTTATGACAGAGAAGCACAAAATAATTCATACTTCACTGAGTAGATAATATACAAAAAATTCTCAAATGTAGCGTGCAGAAAAAGTATTAAACATATATTTGAAGATATATACACTGTAATCTTTTTAATGTCATTCAGCAGTTTTTGCAAATTATGGTAAGGTGTGAAGTGGCACCTTCTATTGATGTATACCTCCTCTCCACCAGCCCAGCTCAAAGCACTCTAGACTTTGCCTAGTTAGAAATATCCACTCTGTTCTTTAAAGTAAAGTTGTCAAAACTGTCAATTATAGATATTTTACAGTTTTTAAATACACACAGACAGCATTATTTGTTATTTCAGGTGCTTGTATGCGACCAGCAGAGCCCACAGCTTCTCCGGCAGCAGCTTCACCAGAAGACGGCACTAAAATTGTTGTAGAAAATGGAACTAATATAATTGTAACGGAGATAGAGCTGCCTTGTACTGCTGAGCAAATGAAAGCGCGGTCTTGCTTAAATAAAGCAACCTGTTTACAGAAGATAAATATTCATGACAACAACGACACCACCAGCCGTTGTCGGTAAGTAACTCATATAGGTAACCTTTGAGTTGGCATGTAGATTTGCCGGCTAGTGTTTTACAGCTAGTGTTTTTTGGTCTGTAGAGATCGCCTACTAATATCAAGCGTGTGTCCGATGGTTTCTTTCACAAAATACTTTTCTCATGATATATGAAGTTTGAAAGTTAAAATGACAACTGTTGTTATCCCACGACCAAACGAGCTGATGCGAAGTTTGGGAATTTTTATGATAAATGCATGTGCACACAACTTACGAAAATTATTCATCAACAATGAGACGAACCCTTGTAATAAAATTTCATCAACAAATTTAACCATCGTTTTGTAGATTAGTTAAAGTATAATAGCGATACAAAACACATATAGGCCTATTTAAATATGTTACCAAGTATTTGTATATTCTCGAAAATCTCTTAAAACTTACCCATCTGATCGGATTATACACAAATAGACAGATTTATTAGGACAAAAATCGTCACAAAACGCTTGAAAAGCTTGGTTTAATAAAAGTTAAGACCGGAAATTGAAACGGCGGGCGACAGAGAATAGAACGATTAAGTCGTGCGCATTTCGCTAAAAAATAGCGTGCACATTTCACCAGTCTATGGCATTGTTTACTTGTAATCGAATTTATTCGAAGGTTTCTGTAATAAACGTAGACCGTTTGAGGCGTTGACCGATTTATAGGTACTTATTGTTGTTGAATTACATGCATTACAGTAGATTAGGCCTACAGCTTTATAACACTTTTATAACAGCTTTTATTTTGCTGAAGTTTGCAGAAATCTTCCAGATGCGTGAACGATCGTAGGTTTTCTATTATTGCTGTATTATTATATTAACAATATTGGTTATTCTAATAATATCAGTGCATTTTACTTCTAATATTGGCCAATATTGCATTTCTCCTATTGCAGGAGAAAGATTATAATAGACATATAATATTTTCCTTTCATTATTGCTGTTTGTCATGACCAAACACTTTTTAAATAAATTAAATAAACACCCACACCCAGTACATTACAGCTACCATTGCAGTTATCCTGTTGCGCTGCAGTGCCATTTGACTGCTAATATTGCATTTCTCAACCATCAGTACCCTTTCTTTTTTTTTAATATCACTTTGGTCGTGGGCTGTATGACAGTGGAATTTCTAGTATGTTAATTAAAATGTTAAATAAAAATGAATTTTCTGTGTAAAGACTTTTATTACTCGGGTAACGCCGGGCATTCAGCTAGTTTTCTTATAAAACTTGTTATTTCGCTGATGCTAGAGCTGACTAAATGGGATTGAAGTTCATTGCCAATGCTGCTTTCCAATTTGTATTAATAAACAGAGAAATAACTGCAAGAGCTTTTAAACCAAAAAAGTTGCACCAGCATAACTAGCCAATGACGTGCAAGCAATGCAAAAGTATTTTCACTAACCTCTAAAATGTCAGACCAAATACTGATGTTCAGAAAAGCTATGGGAGCTCTTCAACGAGACCAATCATTAGTTTGTTAAACCGTCCAAAAATTCCACAAATGCTCCAAAATACGATATAAAATTCATGCAGAGCTTTAATTTTCAACCCAAAGTAATTTCAAACACCTCAAGTCTTTGTGACACTTCTATAAATGGAAGGAAAAAAGTTAGCAAAATACAAAAAGAAAATGTAAAAATATTAATGTAACAAAAAGGTAGACGCAGAAGGCAAGTTCCTGTAAACTTACCCTAGTTTCATTTAGAGTACGTTGTGCAGTGTATTGCTATCAGCCTATCACCACATCTGTATGTTTGCTCTTATGCATCGCTGAGTTTACACTTCCAATTCACGTGTCTCAGAGGTGCAATAAAAAATCGACCAATAAAGATCTATTTGGTCGATAAAAGTTTTGTTAATTTAGTTTCCAACTCATAATTTTGTTTTTACATCAGTTTTTTACATGGTTTTACATAACACATAACACATAGTACATATTTATGTATTTACCTGCAATATCTGTAAGGTATTTTTGTAGATTTTTGAACTGTACAAGAAAGTTGAAGAATTACAAAATATTCTTACAAAAAATTCACTCCAAGGTATGATAGATTCAATGCAAAACTCAGAATGAAATTATCTTTCTATGTAAAGGCTTAGCTGCACCGCACTGCTTCATGATGACATCTACCATTGCGAGCTGAATGAGTGCTGGATTCCTTTGCTTGGTTTGAGTTGTATGCGTTTGTTAAGCTATCGATTCTTTGGAAGCTGTCTGGCTGTAGCTAAGTTGTACTATAATTTCACAAAGTTTAAGTATTAATTTAATGTACCATGTATTTAATTTTTCTAGCAAATAAACAAGGTGTAAGCAATAGTTGATGGAAAAAGGAATGATGAAGTCTAGCAGAAGTTATTTTAGTCTTTTCTAACTACAGGCAGTTTCAAGTCTCTGCTCTCAACAAACAGTGCTGGTGAAATCTGATCACGCTGCCAATAATTGGAGAAAACTAAAAAGGCTGAAGATACTTTTATTTGATAATTTATTGTTTTAGTTTCAAACATATTTAGGGTGATTAACTTGAAATAATAAAAAGTATATTTTGAGACTAAATATTTTGGATTATGACTCATTCAAATTGCATTGCAATTACAGTAAATTTTCAAAACTCAGCTGAAAGGCAACATTATTACATTTGAAACAAACTTATTTTGATTTTTTGAAAATTATTTATTAATGATATAACAAACAATGTCTTTGCTAGAACACTTGTGGCAATCAATCGCCGTAGGTATTTGTGAACAATTGCGCAGCTCCCTATTCTCTGTTTTGTCGACACATCTGACGATTTATCATGACAAAATAAAATGTCATGGAAGTTGTATGTAAAATAGATACAAAGTGATGCGTACGTCGTTTTTCCTCTTACAAGTGAGACAAGATAAGTTACCATTCAATTCGAATTTGAGAACTTGCCTCGGCTTGACACTTTACGTTTTATGGAATTTTTATGAAGTTCAAAGCAAAAACTTTGAATTAAAATTTAAACTTTGAAGTAGATTTGAGTTTTTATTTTACAATATTGTACTCTATCATAATACAGATTATCAGAGTAGAGAAGTAGGGGCTGCTGTGATACATCAAGCAATAGTGGCTAGATAAGATTTCTGCGCATAAGTTACTGTTGTGTTCATTTTTACGGAAAATCAACATTTTTACTGCACACTACAGTAACAGAAATTTAAATATATTCCTTTTTAAAACTTGCTAATTGCGTTTATTAAAAAGTAACATGTAAATATAGGCAGAGCTCATAGCCCAACAACTTGCTCCTAGTAAGGAATGATATTTGGGTGATTATCAATACCTGCGCAGAACTCAGCTTGTCACTGACTTGTCACTGACTTTTGAGATTTAGTCTATCATCAAATATTTGTCCTTTTATATAAACACACTGGCATTGAGAACTGCCAGTTAGAAGAAAAAGTCATGACAAAAAGTTTTAGGCAAAAGGTCCAGTTCTTAGTGACCTCTAATAAAACAGCAGTATGTCTTTACTGTAATGTCTCACTCTCGGCACATGGTTTTATGAAGAAATGTGCGTCTAGCTGTCAAAAATTGTTTTTTAAACACAGTTTTATTGGCGTTTCGTAAAATGACAATAAATGTATTTCTCAAAAACTAATGATTTAGTGAAAATAATTTATTAGCCAGAAAGACTTATGCACTAATGACATCATTTGCCCGTTAAAATTAAACTTTTTCTGTTTCTTTTTCTTGCAAGCGAATCAATGCAAGTATAGACATGTACAAGTGTGCTTCTGTAGGCACTTCTGTAGGAGGAGCTCATCAATTGTCATAGTCTAGTAATTCCAACTAAAGCTATTAACAGCATATTCTGGTTACACCAAAATGCCATTACTACATTTTTAGTTACTAGGTTAATCTAAGCTACTAATATCAGCATCTGTTGACACTAGCGGCTTATTTCAAGGTCAAAATTTGCTTGAAACCTGCCACCCAAGTGCTTTATAGAGCAGCTGTCTACTTATAAATGTTTCATAATACTATTTATTGAATATCTTGAATGACATTACTGAGGCAGTAGTCAAGCTCACTTGTATAGGGTCATTGTTCTTCTCCTAGTCGAATCACATGTGCGTTGGCGTTTACTTAGGGTGCTATTAGGCGCATTCCGTAGCTAGTTCTACTACTACAGGTGTTTGTAGTCTCATTCCGACTTCCGCTTTTCTATTGATTCCTTTATGGAATAAAACTCTTCCTATGAAGCTATCGATACTTGATATCTACTGTATAATTAACGATCTACAAGACAGTCTTAGGCCAGGTTCAGATTAGGATGTCGGGCATCGATTTGGACCTTCAAGTTTAATGCATGCGTATCCTGTGATGAACTTATGTGTAAATCAGGCCAGTTGTAGACAAATTGTAAAAGTTTGGCATCTCACTATAAACTCTGGGAAAATATGGAAAGACTCACAATAATGTGGGTGATATTGACCATATTCCGCGACAGAGTGAACCTTTGATAGTTTATATTACATAGTTTATAGTATTATATAGTTTACAGTATTATATAGTTTATAGTATTTGCATATAAATCAATATATTTCAAGCTAGAAGTTGACGATTTCGTAGAAACCATTGTACAAGTATGCTAAGAGAACCAGTCCATCCCTCACAATGGCATAGTTCTTTACAGTCTCCATGCAGCGATAGCGTAGGGACACACCTTCATATGGTGCTGCTATGTCTTCATGGAAACAGCCGTGTCACTCTCATTCTGTGGTGATTCGGTGTCGCTGTTCGGAAGCGCAACACCTGTGCAATGAACCATCCTTGTGCCATGACAACGTCTTAGTGACCGACGACGTCGCACTCCTGCGTGTGCAGGCATTGCTTTCTCGTTGCTTCCTGTTGTCTGCGGCTATATTCATGATGATCTCCTAATATATCGTCTGTCTGTTGTTTAAATCTATATCATGGACAATGGCTTAATACACATTGAAGTTTTTACCATAGAACTCGGCCTACACACTCAATCTTAAATTCAGCCAAGTCATTATGAGCTATTCGCCATACAGTATAAGGTTTGATTAATTCCTAAGTGAGAGTATTTTGTAAGCGCACGAAAGTAGGCAAGGGTTAAATTTTAGTGAAAAGCTTGCATCATTACATTTTATAAAATTGTATTATGTTTTTAGCAACATCTTCATACTTGTCTGTTTTTATCAGATAATGTGGCACGTATAGAATGCTTAACAAAATTAAAAAACCCAAATTCGGCAAAGCCAGTTTACTACATTTTATGTAGACTATTGTCTCTCAATGTTGCTCTATAGTATACAATAAACATCTAAGCTATAGAGTAGG
This sequence comes from Watersipora subatra, assembly GCF_963576615.1. NCBI lineage: Eukaryota > Metazoa > Bryozoa > Gymnolaemata > Cheilostomatida > Watersiporidae > Watersipora > Watersipora subatra. The sequence continues at coordinate 11,481,219 of NC_088711.1, read as the reverse complement.
TTTTAATGCCAGCCCCAACTAGCTATCAAGTGATTACGCCACACGTTTGGTTACTGAAGCAGTTAAACTGAGAGCTAAACAGTTAAACTGAAAGCTCATTTGCTTTGTCACATCTATCATAGCTGCATCGTGTTGGCAAGTGTCAACAGGAACTTGCATACAACTTTACACATCCTGTTTTAGTCTTAGCCTTTGACTGGAAAGTAAAACTAATATCTACCCTTGAAGGTCTTACATCGTAGATATGTTTAATCAAAAGACTCCTTCTTTACACAATTTGAAACTGATATTCAGACAAACATCTTGTGTGAATTCAACTCAGTTTGTGACCTGCTAGGTACATGATCAGTTATTTCATAGGAATGCGCTTGAATCATTCAAGCCTACAAAATCTACAAGAACTCGTAGATTTTGTAGGCTTGAATAAAATAAAAACTGCTAGTGATTACATAAATTAATTGAAAAAATATTATATATATGATAGATCTAAAAATATATGTCAGTAGTAAAGTAGCCTGTTTATAGTTTTACTTTTATTGTCACATGAATATTAATAAATTTCACTTTTTCATTGTGTGTGCGTGTGTCTGTGTGTGTGCATGTGTCTGTGTGCGTGCGCGCACGTGTGTTTGCGTGCGAGCGTGTGTCTGGAGTTTTTGGATAAAAACTGTGTCAAACGCTATGCGTTTCCACAGTTTTTATTTAAACTTCACTCGCATATAGTCCATGCCTCCCGCCAAGGCTCTAAACATATTTAGTTTCCAAAACTCCATCTGGTTCTTGAGCACCAGCCACTTAAACATCCACTTGCTGGACTATCTGGTTGATAATAAGAGAAATCTCAGGTATCACCAGGTTTACCGCTAGCTACCTCATAGGTGTTAATAGGGGGAACAGAGGTGTAGCCTTAGCAATACAAGAGACAGTGCGTAGGTAAAAGTGATGATAGAAATATGCAGCGTAACTTACTCAACTTAGACTTGGTAAAGTTTAAACTACTGTAGCTTACATATTCTTTGTTATTTTGGTTCTCGTCTGATGTCATTATAATCTTTACCAGCATTTTCTTATTTTAATTTAAAAACTTGCTCTTTAAAAAAACTTCAAGCAACAAACTTTCTGTAAATTATTCACATCTTATCTGTTCACTCGAAGAAAGGTTTAATTCCTGAGATATTCAAGTTCAAAAAATGAAGAACTGTCGACTTAATTACGCAGACCGCTTCCACATATCAGTTTAGAGGCGCTATCACTGCTAATACCCTGGCAGTATCATCCGGTGTAATAACTATAAGCATAATTATTCTAGTACACAGTAAGGTGACTGAATGGTGCAGTGGTAGCAATGGGCTTTGAATACAAATATTTGGGTTCAATCCCTGCGCGGTGCAATTTTTTTTAACGATTCTAGGGTGGTTTTGGACAGACAAACCCAGCTCTGTCAACAAACTGTTTGCGATATGTTGTTTATATCTGTTCAGTTGAGCTTTAACTTAAAAAAGGAACTATGTTGACACTTTCAAGGGTATATACATGACACTTGTATATACCTTTTTGTATATACAAGCAGGTGCCTGATCCTAGATTGTATTACAGACTTTCCGTCAACTGTGAAAAAATCATTTTTGAAGCTGTGAGCTTGTAGAATTCAATTAAAAAAGCAAAAATTGGATAGAGTAAATAATTCTTTTCTACACTCTCTTAAAAATGTGATGTTTTAGAGGAAACTAGAAAAACATGATTGTAGTGCATAGAGAGTGTATATCCGTTATGAATAAAAACAACTACATGTATTTTACTGGTCGAATAGTGTGAAATGACTAAAATCCCTATAACGTAAACATTCCTGGAACTGATTCTTTACGTTGTAGGATTGCCTACGGTAGTTTTAGTGTAAAGCTCATCTTGCTGAGGAGAAGCTTTTTAGCTTTGTCTATTCTTGAGCTGTCATTACTTTCATTATCAAACAGTGTATCATTAAAAACTAATGTCCTGTCAGCAGCCATTAGTGACTAACATTTTATAGTTTTATACAACATAGCTAAATGACAAGTAGGATAAAGCAAAGCTATTCAGTCGAGTTTTTTCAGGCGCGAGATCAGGTAGAAAACGAATCCCCGAATCATCTCAGGCCCAGACTTCAAAGAATTAAACTCTAACATTTTATGTCGCTATCAGTCATATAAGACAACTTTCTATGTTTCTTAATTATTTTAGATGTGAAGACGGATACCATGGAACACGCTGTGAAGCCTCATCTAGACGTATGTATAACTATTCATTATTAATCGTTATACCATAAAGCCTCTAGTTGAACGCGGACCTTTATTTAACCGCCACCTATATTTAACCAACACTATAGAAGAAGGATTAAAAAACACAGCAACATGGCGGTCAAATAAAATTTTTGCGGTATTTTAAAATCCTGGGTTTTAATTGCTTTCACAAAAAAATCTAATCGTTCTAGCTAGCGATTTGCAAAGACTTGAAAACAGTCGCACTTCTTGTTTTGGTAATCAAAATTGATGCAAAGAGATTTTAGCTAATCCTATTTTGTTTGTGCTGGAGTATCCTCTGCAACCCTACTTGTGCTATGTTACAATTAAAATAGTGCTAAAGAAGTTGAAAGTTACCTTTCATTCAATTTTTGGAGCCAATAGGAAATGAAAATTGACTTTCATCATGTTTTACCTACTTGTATCTACCAGAAACAAATTAAAAAAATTTTTTATAAAACAATTTTTACAAAGCAGCTACACCGTCAAAACCAAGAGTTCAGCAGTGAGAGTATTAGTTATATCATTTTTTATGTCACAAAAGCAAAACAATTTTCTTCCAAAGTTAATAGAGATGTTTTTTAAAAACGTCACTCAAATTAAAGTACAATTTTTAAATTAAATAAAATTACAGTATTAAAAGTACCATAAATATTATTCTACAAAATAAATAATAGCTGTATATACGTACATGTATATCTAACATAAAATATATGCCTATTTATATTAAACATTGAATGCAGCATGAGCAGAAAACTCTCGCATAACAATTACAATTGTAGCACTATAGACAAAGTTTTTACAAAGTAAAACTCATCACAGTTTGCAACATTTATTGCTTTACAAGTCAGCAAATAAATATAATTGGGTAAATTCTATTAAAATGTCTTAATTACATTTACTTAGTTGCTAATTCGTACAAACTTCAAACACTCACTTTCATTCGTATAATGAAATGTGATAAGTTAGTCACAGGTTTATACCACTTGGCTGCTATGAGAGCTTAGATGCAAGCCTAAAGTAGCAGAAGTTATAAAATAATTAAAAAAACTGGGTGCTTTATTCTTGTTTGTATTTCATCCATTGATTGATGTATTACAGAACTTTTAATAACTTTTTGATGTTACCTTTTCAACACTTGCTAACAATTTTATGTTATTATAATTTTGTGATTTATAGGTTTGAAGGGTACGGAGGACTCTCTAAGTGTGGAAGCGATAATAGGGATTGTTTTAGGGATCTGTGGAGCCATCGCAATGGTATTAGTGATTATCAAAGTTATAAAGTGAGTATAAAGCATACTGAATTTTAAAAATATGTAATAAAATCTGACCATTTTTGTTAGAAATTTATTTTATATACAGGTACATGCGCATTGAACAAAGCTTTGCAGCTGACGTCAACTTAAAATCAGAGATTCTGTAAATTGTGACTGTACAGTGTTGTTGAAACGTGACTGTATCTAAACTGGTACTAGACATCAGTGTTACTACTCTACAGATTGTTTTGTTAATTACTTTCTTACTTAGTCTTAGATTCATAGAGTCAAAGATTCATAGTCGTATATTCATAAAGTAGTAGATTCATAGAGTTGTATATTCAAAGAGTAGTAGATTCATAGAGTCGTAGATTCATAGAGTCGTAGATTCATAGAGTCGTAGATCCATAGAGTCGTAGATTCACATAGTCGTAAATCTCTAGTCATCAATCTCTCAAGTCGTAGATCCGTAGAGTCGTAGATTCATAGAGTCGTAGATTCATAGAGTCGTAGATTCATAGAGTCGTAGATTCATAGAGTCGTAGATTCATAGAGTCGTAGATCCATAGAGTCGTAGATCCATAGAGTGGTAGATTCATATAGTCATAAATCCCTAGCCGTAAATCTATAAAGTCGTAAATCCGTAAAGTCGTAGATCCATAAAGTCGTAGATCCATAGAGTCATAGATCCATAGAGTCGTAGATCCATAGAGTTGTAGATTCGTAAAATCAAAGCTATATAGATTCATAACTGCTAAACATGTTCAAACCATGTTAACTGCCCATACTGATTAGATGTTTCAATTACAAAAGCTCTTTTTTCCTGTTCACTGTCTGTTAGCTTATGCTTTCTCTTCCAGCCTACATGTAATGGTCGCACAAAACTTTTTTGGTTGCGTTTAATCTTGTATCAGAATTCCTTGTGTCTTTCAGACTACCTAGTAGCCAAGCACGGTACAATGCAAGCAGAATGAATTCAAGATCTTCTCAACAAGCTGCCCAGAATGGCACATCTAACGGCAGCTTGGGACATGTAAGTAGAGGCCGGGATGACTCTGTTTTTTCACTAAAAAGTGCATACTATAGCTAAACCTATTAACAATATTACATCGGGTACTGAAATAACATTAAACGTTGCTGCTATGCCATGCATATTAGTTAACTTCTTCTGAGTACATACCGAAAACATGTTTGTCTTGTCTAATCCAGGATAATCCTGCTGGCCCGACTGCTGATACGCCAGTAATGTTGGTAAAAAAGAACCCCTTAGGTACCACTACTCCTCTTTGCTTATGGGTTTCATTCTAAGCTCAATGTTTCGTTTATATACCTTTAACAACTCTATGAGCCTTCATAACTGTCTTCTCACTAATGCTATGTACATTTGTACGAGTCCTAAAGGTGATAAGGTCTAAAATATTTATTAACCGTTGGCTCTATGTAACAGTAAATTTATGTATATGTACACTCATTCTATGCTTTGGTGGTGTGTAGGGAAAATGACAGGTTACATGGCTCAAAAATCTTCAAAAGTGATCATAGTATTTTTCGACAATGTGATATTTGTATATGTACTTACTGTGAACAATGTGTCTGCATATATAGATATATATTTATATATATATATAAATTTATTGGCAATGATTTCATTTAAACTAAAAATGTTTTTCAAATTATGCCATACACTAATAATAAAACAAAAAAAAGGCAACAGTTATCCATTAATATTAAATAAATGGTTTGACAAGAAGTGTTTAAAATGATCTGAAAAATAAGTTTAACATCATCTAACCTAGCCTGGAGTTGTTCCCACATATACAAATCTTCAGAACAAGTCTTCAGACATCGGCTGCTTAGATAGGAATAGAGTTTGTTCCGCTCCAGAGCCACTCATCTCATTTCAATATACCTAAACTATTGGTAGTCTGAGTGATTGCTTCAAGTTGAGGAAGCTTTGCTCTTTCTCCTTTCGTAATGCTTTATTGGCTATTAAAAAAAGATTCATGACAAAACTAGTTATCATGCAAAAAATTTTTTTAAACATGCAATGACAATGTTCAACTTGAGACTAATTGGCCTTTAGGTATTATATTTCTGCACTTATCTTGTTATGTAATATTACAATAATTTTAAAATAATCGTATTGTGTTTATAAATGAGTGTTAAAAGTACATGTTTTGTGTGTCTAAAAGTGTAACTTATCAATTACTTTTACACGGGCAATATAGAAATAATATAAATGTATACAAAAAAAGTTGAAATGGTACCAGAGTAGACATTTTCAGCTGTATTAGTATCACATATTAAGAGGACGCTTCCTACCTGTTGACTTTGTAAAAACACATGGTCGGTTATTTTAAAAATAGAGTGGATATTATATGGAGTGGGTTGAGCCGAGGCATGTAATTATACTTTTTACTTTATACATTATGCTTTAATTATACTTTTGGTATCAGAATAGACTTTACTATAATGAAAGCCAAAAGCAAAAAAAGATAGCATTGTGCGGGATTTGAACTCGGAACATTTGGCCTACTGGCTTCATGCTGCGACATCTGGGTCAGTCAGCAGATTAGACATCGTCTGTGTTTTATCAGCTCACTTGTCAATCTCTCACAATACATGAGACTCCAGAGTACTAGTATTAATAGATAATTACATAAATCACTTCATATAGTACTAAAACCAAACATTATAGGATTGCTTATCGTACTAAATATTTATGTTAGACTTTCAACTCTTTTAAGTTTTTCAATGTTGAAATTTTTGCTGTTTTTTTATTGATTCGAATAAATCGAGTCATATTTTTTTAGATAGTACAGCTCATTCTTGCTCCACAAAACATCTGCAGCACATTTCTTGTGAATGTTGCAGTTGTTAATCTATTATGCTCAATGTTCATTAAATGTTTAAATAAACAAAATGTTTAGATCATAAACAAAATGTTTAGATCATAAACAAAGTGTTTAGATCATAAACATAAATGTTTAGATCATAAACAAAATGTTTAGATCATAAACAAAGTGTTTAGATCATAAACATAAATGTTTAGATCATAAACAAAATGTTTAGATCATAAACAAAATGTTTAGATCATAAACAAAATGTTTAGATCATAAACAAAATGTTCTGATCATAAACATAATGTTTATGTTAATTACAATTTCTGTTTTTGCGTTTATGACACCACATGCCTATACCTTCTTATTTATCGATTTATTTTTTGCGGCATAATACATAAAACATTTTTTTATAAAAATGGTTATGGACTGCCCAATAAAAGCATATTTACATGTTGAGATTTTGTAATTCTACTCCCAACTACCCACCTTGCCAAGATGGTTTTACCTTTTCCTCCTTTAATGTTTCTAACAAAACAATGGTTTGAAGACTATAGGTGACCCATTTTACCCCAAGATGTCTAGAAGTTACATGAAATAGTTTTTGTTTGTATTTGACAGGAAAATATGAAGAGGTCTGACCAAAATGTGGAGTGCCAGGAACTGCTAACGATAAATAACAATTCTGAAAGAAATCCTGTCTGAAGGCTTTGGGCAACGATAGAATATTTTTACAAATGCTGGATGCTTATCATAACCTGAGCATTCTCGTGGCAAGATTGCCGACTCGCAACCCTTTTTCGTCGACAACAATCTAGTCATCGTTGAATTGCTCGCCATTCGCTCTTTAGTTCCAGCATATGGACACAGAAATATCATTCTCCTTTTGTGTTAGCCTTTTGACCTCTTCCATTTGGCTGGGCATTTAGCTTTTTATCGATTTCACCAAATAACTGACAATTCAAATTAGTGTTTTAAATACTCATTGTGAATCTTCCTGCTATTAAACAACGTACATAGTCTCGAACTATACGCAACACCTGAAGCCCAAGTACCAAGTATAGCTTACTTTGGTATACACAGACAGAAGAGGCTCTTAACCGGAATTTAGTGAAATGTCAAGGCCAAGAACACCCTAACTCTCGTCCATTCTTGGTTGTGATATTTTAATCAAATGCATGCTGCTCATTATTGTAATCGGACACAAGAAAACGTGTTTTATACTGCTTAATTATCTTTTTTATACTATTTATTATTAGTTATATGTTAGTCACGTCGATAAGTTGTGTATATATGTCGACCAATAGTCTACGAGTTTTGTATATAGGTTGAACATTTATAGTCGATGTACGCTGTTTTCTGTGTTTATTGCGCTTAAAATATAGTTTCACATGTTTATTTGTTTGTTTGATGATGTCACTATTTTTTAACAAGAATCAAAGCTAGCCATTATATTCGTTATAGACACAGAAATGACTTCGTTCAGCATAATTCAGTCTAAAAAATAACACAATATTGATGTTTCCGGTTTTATATGCTAATCTATTTTTGCTGGAATAGAAGTACTTTTTGAAATGAGCTTTAAAATAATGAAATATGAAGTTGCGCACTTACTAAAAAACCAAACAGATTTCTTATCATTATTTTTTGGGTATACATGTAGATTCAAGCAGAAGCTAGCAAAAATGTAACGTAGGTAACAATATATAACGCAGGTAATAATTGCATCTATAAATAAATATATTCATAGCTGGAATATGAATATTTGAGTTCAATATAGCCATATCTTATCAAAGGTAATTGATAAGTTATATCTACTGTAGTAATGTGTAAATCAGGGAAAAGTGAATCTCCCACAGTGTGAACGATGCCAAACAAAGGACATATATGTATGTACCTAGCCTGTCTTGACAAACTGTTGTTTTTGCGGAGTTGTTCCCCCGTCGAGCGGGCGAGCAACACACCAAGTGTTGTGTTGCTCGCTCGACGGGGAACAACTCCACAAAAACAGCAGTTTGTCAAGACAGGCTAGTATGTACCACTTTTTATTGGCATTTGTAATTATCAATAAAATGTTTTTTACATGCTAAAACATGAATGATAATGTAGAAATCAGAAATTATTAAATAAGTTTAACAAAAGTATTTTAAAAGTTGGTAATCTAATGATGTTTGTCATATGTATGGAAAGATAAATACAAATATTCTGGACATAGTTTACGCATGGTTCTGAAACCTATAACACAAACGGAGAAATGAGCAAGTTTGGACAAGGCAATATGCTCAAAGATTTGGTGACGTGATTGGTAGAAGTGTGATAAGCTGGAATATTTGGTCGATAGTTCAGAAGTCTTATTATAGATGTCTGTAAGAGGAATATCCTTTTCTGCTGTCATGCGCATGAAGTATATAACATATAATGTAGGATGCTGTGTCTAGTATAAAGTGTCGGATACAGGGAATAGTACATAGGTGTTGGCCATTTGCAGCTTACATGAAAATTGCCCATAAGAAATGAGCCGAAAGGATTAGATATAAAATACACACAAAGTAAATGAGTCCTAATAATTTTAGGCGCAATGTCACTAAAATTCATAAAATTCATTTGCTTTATGATACACAGTGAACAATCAGAAAGTTTGTTTCATAAATTGCAAATGTTTGTACTTCAGCTTTCGCACTTTTTTAAAATTTTGTTCAAACGCTTTTCTTTGAGTAGTGTCTAAAATTTATTCACCTGATTGCTTTTGTGTAAACATATTTAGTTTCATGTCGACTTTTTTGTGTTCAGCCATGAGTATTTTAATTGAATTTTTTTTCAATTATTGCTGTAGGCCTATGTCAGTTTGGGTAAGTAAAATTAGTAAGTATTTACATGCATAATACCTTGAGTCATGTCATCAGTACAGACATGGGGTTATAAGATAACGTATAAACAAAAGACATAAGATACAACACACAGGCATGTAAACCAAAGCAGATAAATTTCTACCAAAAAACTGACATGACCAGATTCAATAAAACAATTTGAATTTATACTGAATGGTTCCCAGAAACAGCACAATCTTTTTCGGTAAGTTAAGCATGTGTTGACTATGAGAAGGTGATACGACGACAAAGCTACCAATAAAACTTGTCGTGATTAATCAATTCTCTTATAATACAATAGGCCTAATCTTAATTCTTAATAATATAATTCTCTTAATAAACTGCTTCTCAGCAGTTTCCATGATTCAAAACTTGAAATTTAAAATTTTATATTAATACTTAGATATTTAAATATATATTTAGATATATATTTAGATATAATAATATATTAGATTTTTATCTTAATATTGCAGAAAGAAGTATTGAAGGGACAAAAAATCCATTTTTTTGATACCAACTAAAGCATAGACATAAATACAAAGCAATAGATTGAACAAACCAACAGATGAAAAACAGAGTTGAGAAGACAAATCTAACTTTAGTTTTAATGTTTTAATGAAAAGATGAAAAAGTTGTCAATTCTAAAAGGTTCATGTCAGATCAGCTTATCAAACGGTTTTTTATCAACAGAACAGCATTTTACTGATGATAATTTGTCGTAAAGCTTTTTGACTTGACTTCTGTAACTGACTGAACATTTGAGTTCCTATAACATTAATTTATATTAATAGACCCCACTTTGTCATCGTGTATGTTTCCAGTAATCTGCGAAAACGATATGCGTTTCTTCATTTTTTAGCCGATTTCACCCAAACTTCTCGCTCATATGCTCCGTGCCTTCCTCTAGGTCGTTAAAAATATTTGATTTCAAAACTTCGTCTGGTTACGACTATCTATCGATAACGTTCGACTATCTGATTGAAATTGAGAGAAAATCTGGGCATTACCGGGGTTACCGCTAGTAGCTTATACAAATATTATGCAAGAAGTACATATGCCGACTTATCAAATCAAATATGTCCAATTTTAAAAATCACCATTTAAGCATCTGAGCTAGTAAACGATTATTGTTATCTTATTGAAAATTAAATAAATCTCAGGCATCGCAGGCATACTGCTAATTATAACTAATTCATGCTTATATGCTGTAGAGGATCTGCTGCTACCCCTTACTTTTTAACCCTTGCAAGAACTAGCCACTTCGAGTTGATAATAAGATGTATTTGCACAATATATATAAAGTGTGACAATTAGAGAGTGTTGCAGTATAGTACAGTATCGTCTGAGAGCTACTCGCGAAGTGCCTCGAGTGAAGCTACGACTTGTTTTTTTATACATGAGGGGTCTGCTCCTCCGGCTCAGGGACTGTTTGATCTTTCCTTTTCCAATCGGCTTTGGCTGTCTCAGTTTGGCCACTGTTGGTCCTGTCAGTCTCTCGGCCCAGCTGCACGGAGTCGCTGGTTTCTTGTTCCGGCTGGTTTGAGTCATTGGTCAGCCAGTGTCTTTTTTAGGGGCAAGCCAGGGCTGAGAAGAGGGTTGATTGTTCGAGTGTCTAAATTTATAGATATCTGTTTAGTGCTAGTCAATGCAGACACATCTGAACTGGAGCGTAATTGTCAACAACATAAACAGATTTTAAACTATTCAAAGAGAAAATTGTTTTGAAAACCCTGATTGGTTCAGACTTGACATATAAATCTGAGGATCATATGTCTGCATTAGATTAATTCGCAGTGCTTTTCTAATGAGAAGAATCAGCATTGTATCAACAACAAAAACCAATAAAATTAGAAATGAATCGACAAGGAGCCAATAGAAATCAGCAATGTATCAACAAAGAGCCAATAGAAACCAGCAATGTATCGACAAAGAGCCAATAGAAATCATCAATGTACCAACAAAGAGCCAATAGAAATCAGCAATGAATCAACAAAGAGCCAATAGAAATCAGCAATGTATCAACAAAGAGCCAGTAGAAGTCAGCAATGTACCAACAAAGAGCCAATAGAAGTCAGCAATGTATCTACAAAGAGCCAATAGAAACTAGCAATGTATCTACAAGGAGCCGATAGAAGTCAGCAATGTATCAACAAAGAGCCAATATAAATCAGCAATGTATCAACAAAGAGCCAATAGAAGTCAGCAATGTATCAACAAGGAACCAACAGAAACCAGCAATGTAACCAAACAAATATTTAAACTCTTGCCTAAGTTAAATGGCTACTGAGAGATTATTGAAACTATCGGAGGATGCATTGTCTATCATCATAGTTCAGCACTCATTTGGTTCCTACAGTTGCTATTAGTTAAGGTATTCTTTTTTGAAAGGTTAAAAAAGTTTTTTGGAAGTTGTAATCTCGTGCTATTGTAATGCTCGTTCTGCCTGCCATGTTAAGCCATTATACCTGATTTCTTCGTGTCATTACAATCTGGCAGTAGAGCAAGAACTACTTTATTTTTGGCAAAAAAAAGTAATTTTGTTATAAGCTTTTTTGAAAAGTAGTAAAATTCAAAAGTAACTTTGGTGTACACAATTATATAGTGAATACAGCTTACAAATGGTGAGAGAATAACTTAACTTAAGAGTTATCATTCTTTGCACTAAGAAAAGGTAAATCTTAATTATTAAACACTTCCACATGTCTGACACAGCTCGTAATATAACTTGAAAGAATAAACTAGCAAACTACTAAAGACTAGAATATCAGTGGCTGCTTCATTGATTAGACACAAAGGAAAGTCTCAAAAGTGATTAAAATGATTGCGGAGGTACCTATAACAAACACTTTGGAAACACGAGAGTTTCCTAGCAACGTGTTTTAATGCCTTTTATGACGATATAGCCATTTTTGTCTATGTAAAGAGCAAACAAGAAGTTGCCTGTTTTGCTATGAATGTCTTGTCTTGCAAAGCAAACAAACAATTGTTTCCGGAGTCATGAACTTGTCTGCCTGGAGCACTACTGACTTTCATCATTTTTGCCCCTTTTGAACTATTAATATTTTAAGCCTCGTAATTACTTTTTTAATAAAATTTAATATTAAATTATAATGCTTTTTTAACTTAGAAGCTAATGAGTTACAATTACTGTGCTGCTGCTTTGACTCAGAGTACTGTGTATAAAAATACTTACTAATTTTACATACCAAAAACTGACATATAGCAATAATTTAGAGAAAAATTAATTACAATACTCATGACTGAACGTAAAAAATTAACATAAAACTAAATATGTTGACGTAAAAGTAATCAAGCAAATAATTTTTGACTAGCAAAAATATATTTGATAATATGTCTTCTGGCGGAGCCGAGAAGTTGGGGGTTAGGAGGCAAAGGATTACGAGCTAGTGTAAAGCTCTGATGAATCTGCTCTCTATGCTCTGAGGACAATTGCAATAGGTTTTTATCACAGTTTTTAAGACTCATGTATGTTGACATGTTTTTACTCTTTCACGAAGATGTATTGAAACCGTGTTTATTAACAATTATTAAACAAATATAAGTTAACATGTTCACATTGTTCAATTCGTTGACTTATCGTTAAAATATATTAAACTGCCTTTTTTTTAGTCGACGGTCAACCATGAAACTACATGTATAATGAGCATGCATGCCTGCACAGGCGCACATGCACACACTTACTACATTTACATGCACACACTACTCTACACAACCACACATCATACACACAACACATTATATACTCTCCACACACCACCGCCATCTCCACCATCATCCCTACCAACGCCTCCACTACACCCCCACACACACGCACTACACACCACAAACACCTTCCCTCTTTGCACGTACACCACACACACACCACACACGCCACGCACACCCCGCGCGTCGCGCCCTGTATGCCGTGCACGCAAGCACGCACGTGTGCACACACACAAGACACACTTTTATTAAAATCATGTTTCGGTTTGTTAGAAGCTTTTTAGTACTTAGCAAATAATGAAAGTATTTAAAAGTATTGTAGCATAAATGCAAAATTAATGTATTTTTTGACAAGTTGTTCAGTAGGGCCAGCCAATTTTGGAGAACAGGATTTAGTAAAAAGTAAAATATGATGCACTACTTCTTTTGTCCATAGAACTAAACAAATGATACAAAATGAACTTCATGTTATTGTCTTAAGCAAAAGCAACAGCTGTCTGTTTCACTATTGAGTGAATTGAGGTTTGAAAGTTGCCTGCATGAAAAAAATAATTACATTGCACTGCACCTAGGTTCTTATTTGCCTCGCCATATGTTTAATTAAGGAGTTATCTTCTCTAGTCTTGTTTCTAGCGACGAGAGCCCATTCCTTTTGTTTTACGCTGCTTTAACGCGTTAGCCAATCAAATGTGAGGATTGAATCTATAATCCAATAACATTTTAGAATTGAACCACGTGACCAATATTAACCTTCTCTTTGGGACTCCGACTACAGATACGGCGTTTTTGTTATGCTGAACTGTATTGTCTTTATGGTAGTTTGCTAGTAATACCTATTACTAGTTTGTTATTTAATTTGTGTATGGCGGAACAGTAAGGATTTTCTCAACGTGCTGAAAAGACGAAACGTATATGGGAAAATGACTCAATCGCAACAGTCTGTTGAAGGACGTGAGTAATATAACAGCTCTCAACCGCAACAACGAACAACACGGTTTCCATTATTGTTACGAAATAGGTTTTCATGTTCCTAATAACCTTGAACAAAATTAAAGAAAACTATATGATTATTAGCTTTTGTATATAGTGTGTTTTGACATTATTTGCTTTGTTAGAGTAACTAGGCTTTAGTAGCTGTGGCCTGTAAAACATTGTAGCAATAATTTTGATTGTTATTATAACATGCATGCTTGCTAACTGTCGAAATGCTAACTGTTGCTAGCTAATCTGGGACTGTCATTTTGATAGAAAGTCTAATTAACAGTAACTTTTTCTTTTTTCTTCCTAATGTGTCTTATATATTCAGCAACATGCGCTTGTTTGTGAGCTGTTTCAATGTGAACTTCAGCTGTGAATTTTTTTGGGATTCGTTAAGAGCAACACTCCGAGGCAGTTCAATTAGAAGTTTTACGAGGTTTTACGGTACATTGTATATCGCTCTATCACTCACGCTTTTTGAATGGATACTTATTGAATGTACATGTATTCTGTGTTTAGGTCAAACGATGAATAGTTTTTTGCTAAGATAACGTATACTCGTATAGGTTCAATTACAACAATTTTTAAGACGTTTTAAACATTCAACATTCCGACGTTGATTCCGTGTTGAATTGTTGTAAAAATTGTTGTAATTAAACGTATATGTTGTCTTAGCTGAAAAAAACTATTCATTGTTTGACCTAAACACAGGATACATGTACATTCAATAGGTATCCATTCAAAAAGCGTGAGTGATAGAGTGATATACAATGTACCGTAAAACCTCTTAAAACTTCTCGGAGAACTGCCTCGGAGTGTTGCTCCTAACGAATCCCAATTATTTTTCAATTATCTTTACATATAACCCCGAAATAGCTTTTTCTGACCGTTGATGATGATTAACAAGAGTTTTGAACTCAACAAAACAGAATAATGAATAGTTGAAAGCAGTACAGCGAAACATTATGCTTACGGAAACAAGTATATATATATTATCTTCTTCATTAGTGCGCATTAGAGTAAAAACAAGTGGTGCGCCTCAGATAATTTTAGTCCTTAACCAGCATTTGTATATCAAAATTGTTGCCTTATTATGTAACGAGGAGAAAAAACAATGGAATGTCACAATTTATACTAGATGTGAACCAACATCAATATATGCCTTGACTCGCCTCTTTCATAACAGTTTCTTAGGAAACAGTCCCAACATCGACAAGTCCGAACCTAGACAAGTCCCAATCTCGACAGAGGTTGGTCCGAATCTAGACAAAGGTTGGTGTAAATATCGACAAAGGCTAGTGCAGTTTTACAATAATTTTATCCTTTATTCTGGTGCTCTCAAGCACTAATCTTCAACAAATAATAATAAATGCCTTTCGCAGTTTTGTCCTCACTTCAAAAAATAAAAATCAAAGCTACTCACTGAAGTTTAGATTTCAAATATAACACACTGCTAGCATAACAGTAGACCATATTTACTATTGTTACTTATTTTAGCATTCGTTTTATATTTAAGTTGGACAAAATATTGCTAGGCGTACATGAGCTGGAGAGTGCTCCATCAAATGGATCACAAGATATTTTTTGCGCAAATAAATCTTTTACATATAAATCGCTCATTTACTATGAGAATAGTAAATGGTAAAATAGTAAAACCACTGTCGAGATTGGACCAACCGTTGTTGATATACAAACTCGTCGAGCTTCAAACCAGTCGAGGTTCGGACTATAAACCGTTTTTTACCCAAAACCGTTAGAGACTTAAATCTCAGACTGAAACATAACTCAGCCTAATGCTGAAATCTAGGTGAACCATAAGCTTAACCAAATTTTTACTTCTGAGACACTTTCTCAAGGCCCTTGGGGCTAATTACAAGTGTACTATTACTATCGAGTAAGTATACTGTATTATTATTACTGTTCTAGGTTATTGTTGGTTAATTGTAAGTTAGCTGTATTGTGTACATGTGTTAGCTGTGATATGTTAGCTTGGTTTTTAGTTCACGAACTGCTCTCAGTAGGAAGCTTGTAATATACCGATGTTTTTGTGTACATTGTTGGTGGATCTCCTCTTGTAGCTGCTCTAGGGTTTGGCATGTTGTCCGGTTTGACATTCATCAACTCGTCGTAATATTACTGGTCGAGTGGTCGTATAGGATACATTAACCAGAAGAAACTAGAATTAGTTACCAGTATCCTTTCTACATAACCTACATTATATATATAAATACCGTATATATACATATATACCCAGGATGATCCATCACGCTCGTGGGCATGACATAGATATTTACTGAAATAAAAAAAATTTGCCCTCTCTGGTTTCCATTTTAGTGATGCTCACTAAAATGGTACAAGAAATTATTCGCAATTTACTATGATGAAGTTTGCTGCCAGTCTATCTAATAAAACTCTAATTTATTGCATTATTTTTATATTTACTATATTATTTTTATTACAGTAAATGAAAACTTGAATTGTTTCAAGCGAACATGACAATATAACAGTAAGAATATAAATGTTAAAGTTATTGACTTACATGTACTTGCTGAGATTAAAAGTACTAGGATTAGATATGTGGGAAACACCATCCAGAATTACGTCACTTTTTAGTCTTTCAGAGTAGTAAGCCTAGCGCCTAACAACTGATTGTTCTATAGATGTTAATGTTACTTACAGCTAATATGTGAACTTTTTAACTTTACCGAGTATATTATATGCATTCTTGTTTGAATGCTTTGTATCGCTAAAATAGTTATCTATAATTATGACAATTTGCTTAAGACACCAGTCTTGCATCAAATCTCTCGTACATATAACATACCACAGCATTATGCCAACATTTTTAAGTGCCATTTTAATGTAGGACAGCGAAAAATTTACAAGTATAGATTTTCAAAAGTTGTTTTTGACATTTACCATTTAAAGTGAAGCTAAATTTTTGACGCAGGCAAGATAGATTAATTACAAGTTAATGCTTCTATCAAGTTTTTGTTTTGCATTGCATACCTTTAGATATATCTGGTTGAATAGCTTAGGCTGCAATGAAAATTAACATATAAGGAATAACTGCATTTCCTAAGGACACTCTCTAGAAACACGTCGGTCTCTTGAGAATGATTGTCTTCTGGATTATAGCAATAGTAGTTTATCTCAGCTCTGTCAACGCTTACAACTATTTTACTATAATGTATAAACTGTCAGCTGACTTTTGACTTAAATTCAAACTAATATAATGATTTGTTTTTCAATAAACTGAAGCCATGGACATTTCAGCGTAATGAAAGTTTAGTATTTAATAAAGTTTCATTAAATTTTTCTTGATTAATTTATATTTGTCCTAGAATTTTGTTCTTTTTATCGTTCATGTACTTTCACCGCTGCAGTGATTCTAATGAGCTTGTCATGTAACTGGTTATAGGTGGTCTCATGTTTTTGCTCCATGTGTCTTTGTTCCGCGTGTCTCATTTCCGCGTGTCTATGTTAAACGTGTCTCTGTTACACATGTCTTTGTTACACGAGTATCTGTTACATGTATCGCTGTTACGCGTGTCTGTTACGTGTGTATCTGTTTCGCATGTCTATGTTACACTTGTATTGGTTCCACGTGTCTCGGTTCCAAGTGTCTCTGTTTCAAGTGTCTCTGTTCCAAGTGTCTCTGTTCCAAGTGTCTCTGTTCCAAGTGTCTCTGTTCGACGTGTCCCTGATCTACGTGTCCCTGTTCTACGTGTCCCTGTTCTACGTGTCCCTGTTCTACGTGTTTCGGTTTCTTGTATCTCGGTTCCAAGTGTGTCGGTTCCAAGTGCTTCGGGTCTCTGTCTCACGTGTCTCTGTCCCACACTGGGACATGTCGGCACTCTCTGTCCTACTTGACTTTTTCAAGTCATTCTTGGTGGCATAACAATGTGTTGGAAAGCTTTTTGTACAGGTAGTTGATGTTTTCAAGATAGCTGCTATGTTGTTGATTGTTTATATATTTTTTGCTAACTTAGTTTTTGGTGTTCGCAGTCTTATCAAGCTCTTGCACTATCGATATCCTTTCTGATATACAGAGACAATTTAGATTCTTTACTAATATTAGATATATCCCTTTTTTCTATGTTGATTTACTGCAATTGTTAGTTTAATCATAGACCTAGAATGTGCTAAATTAAAGTCATACCAGCATAGTCAATATATTGAACCTGGTTGAATATTGGCCAAGTTTCTACTAATACCAGCATGATAAGACATTAAGAATCTGTTTTAGCAATTCCAGCATCCAATACAGCATGTACCGACATTTATCGTTTTTCAGCTACATTCTTTCCAATACTTGTTTAAAGCATACCTTGTGGATGCTGTTTTTACAATTGTCTTTTGCATTATAAGTTCAGTCATGCCTTTAATACACAGGTGCTGTCAAATTCTGATCAAAGTCCTTATTCAAGATGAATACATATAGTTGGATTATAGGGTTAAGACAAAGGGATTTTGTGAATGCCATTAAAACTTCTGCTAGTGTTTTCTTGCTTCCAGATACCTGTGGATGTAAAAATGTATGCAGAAAAAGTCCTGTGTTCAAGGTTTTTCCATAAAATCAAACAAGAGGGCCTGCATATGCTAGGCCGATTGTCTCTTTTTACACCAGACATGGTTATTTTGGTAAAGTGTTTGGTTTGTGGTAAGATTCATTTTGTTTTTTGTTTTACTAAAAACCTTTGTACTTTGAAAATTAGCTACATGACATTGAAGTTATCTCGGGAATGCTGCATTGTGTGCCAGTAAATTACGGTGCCTGAACGAACACACCTTGTAATCGTGATAAGAGGGCGTTCAGCCAAAATATATCATTCTGATGAATTGAGCAATGGAACAGTTAGTGAAGCTGGAAACATATTAATGCCAGCATGGGAGCAACTTTTAGTGTAGAAATAATAAGTAAAGCTTTGTTTTTACGTGTTGTCCTAAGTGCTAGTTGTTGTAGATACATATTGTTTCCGTAACCCAGTTAGTGTGTCAGATAATTACCAATACTCGCTGCTCTTTGTCTTAGTATGATGAGGAACTCCCGTAATTGAATGCTTAGGGGATTGCAAATTTGAAATGAAAAAATGGAGGATCTTAACCGAAAGGACCTTGCATTTCTTCAACCTACGCTGCAACTGCGTGTTCGTTCGCGCAATTGGTCAGCGATTGCAGGACAACCATGGCATTAACGCATAGCGTTTCTGGTAGTCATTATGTAGTATACCTTTGGTAGGATGCCGATAGTAAGTGAAAAAATGCAAAATGTGCTAAGCTGGGAATGCGGTGGAAGGGGCATAATAATTAATTTTTTCTTTTGTCATAGATAGTACAGCTCACAAGCCCAGATATTTGGACTTAGAATAGCGCATGAATCTTTTATGAAGTATTCGAGTCCCAGCAATGCGAGACAATCAATACAAATTGCAATGTGAAAGTTATGATGCGGTTCTCATCTGGTCTACTGTCTTCTACCGCCTTTAGCTCAATGTCTCAGATTTGTACGGTTCATGCCTGAACTGACTCCGAACTCAATGTCTCAGATTTGTGCGGTTCATGCCTGGGCTGACTCCGAACTTAATGTCTCAGATTTGTACGGTTCATGCCTGGGCTGACTCCAAACTCAATGTCTCAGATTTGTACGGTTCATGCCTGGGCTGACTCCGAACTCAATGTCTCAGATTTGTACGGTTCATGCCTGGGCTGACTCCGAACTCAATGTCTCAGATTTGTACGGTTCATGCCTGGGCTGACTCCGAACTCAATGTTTCAGATTTGCACGATTCATGCCTGGGCTGACTCCGAACTCAATGTCTCAGATTTGTATGGCTCATGCCTGGGCTGACTCTGAACAACGTTAGAGCTGGCAGCTTGAAATAACGCTTGAGCGGTCTGAGGCTGGCTGCACAAAGCCTGCCCATGTCTACTAGTGGGATAGCAGTCTTTATCGCGATCAGCTAGATAAAGCCTGTATCAGTGTAGCATGGCAACTATAGTTCAGCATTTATCTAAGGCTTGAAACGAATAATTGTTCTACATTGTTTGTAGTTAAATTGGGGCATTATTCCCTGTATCTCATATCATTCTCCTTTGCAATGAGCCTAGGATCTGGTCATTTAAACTTGTCGGGCTGTTCTTCCGTTGGTCAGAGTCGTTGTGTCAAGCTTTGAGACATTTTGTCACAGTTGTCAGCGGCTATCACTGCTCATCAACCGGGGTGAAATCAGAGCATCGCTCCTTTTACCTCATCGAGTTTTGTGCATAATGGACAACCCAAGTTTCATGCATCAATGGCCACTAATTGTTAATGGTCCATCAGCTAATTTATTGCTTGCTGTCAACTATTGGAGTTCGTATGCCAGGGTTCACAGGTTCATCAATCACATCTTTTGTTCTTAGCGTATGGCCTACCTGATTTCACCACATCATTTCAGCTGCATTCGCTCGCTGCGGCTCTCTTTTCTGCTCATCTCTATAGCCCCAGGCCAGCCATTTTCCAAGTACTCATGCTATGCATATACTGTATAATATCATTACTTCATCTGTCCATAGAGGCTGATGGAGGCATGGAGGTGACAGCCATACGCTCTATGTATGAATTGCCGTATCTAGCCCAGTTTCTTACTTTGAACAAGGACAAGTTTGACTTTCCTGCTATTGATACTGAGGTAAGGAAAACTCCCATGTTTCTTTGCTAAACTATTTGAAATACTGCATAGCTCAGTTGCCCAGACAGGATATACATCGACAGTTTTCATCCACTTGGCATTCTATTCCAACTTCAATATGAAAATGATATGATATTAAATATGATGAGGATTAGATATTGTTTTTAGTAACCGATTTCATTAGTATACGCTCAGCCACCTCGCTGGTGTCGCTGATAGTTCACTGGTCAAATAATCGGGCTTGGGAATACTTCCTACTTGCACCCGATAAAAGCTAACCTATTGGATGACTTTTTATTCGTCTAGCTTGTCGACACAGCTCTTCTAATTGACTTATCACTGAGATAATGTTTTGATTGCTACTAAACTGTTGTTGGGCTGCCGGGAAGGCAGCGATAATCATATTAGTTCACATCATTCAGTTGATGAATCCATGATTCGTGTGATGCCGCTGTTTGACAGGCAGCAGTAGCGGAGTTAAAGCTACATAGAGCACAGTCAGTGGCGTTTTTGCCTCGCTTATCGATCTCTAGGCTATTCAGTGAGTCGTATTGTGCATAAATCTGTCATTCAATTCTTATAGTCATTGATTTATTATTTAGCACAATATACAAGCTTCCACGTCAATAGCTGCAGCTATCATGTAAACAGCAATAAAGACACTCTCGACATTTATCCTTTTAAATTGTGGGAGTTGCCCTGACATACCGGTCAACAATAGAAAGGCTGGCAGCGTGTGGACTCTCTTTCCCTTTTGCTATTTGCAGATATTAGAGAAGAGCTTAGTTCTTCCACAGGATTTACTTTTATCTGACATATTTGCAAGAATTTTGCGGCATCACCTCCAGAACACATCCATCAGGTCTGGCACCGTTTCCTTACTCCCCTTTTTTGACCCCCTTTATTTCATAAGAGGATATTAAAGTAATAGATTTTATCAGAATGTATCGGTATTTTTCTATTATTTGTAATTGCTTTTTATGTTTGAGGTGATCGGACTGCCAGGATGCTTCAAAATGAAAATCGAGCAAATTTGATCCTGGCTAAAAGGCTCAGAAGAAATTGTATCAAGTTGTACCATTAAGCGTCTCTACTCTGTCAGTTTCTTTGCAACTATCGACGTCATAATCGCACTTTCATATGATCCGAGTTTTTAAACCGCGATCAAGTTTTGTCGATTTTTAATTTTGAAACATCCTGGCAGTCAAATCACCTCAAACATCAAAAACAATTACAAATTATAGACAAAAACCGATATTTTCTGATAAAATCTACTAAAATTTTGTGCAAGTTTATCTTTAACAATTTCTAGTAAAATTATTGCCGTGATTCTGCTGCAGACACACCTCATTCGAGACACATCTGTCAGAGCTGCTCGTCTCTCGCAGCGCCTCGTGGAACCCTTTGAGCAACAGCGAGTACAAAACCATTTCCGCAGCTGACAGGGTGAGTACCAAAGTTTAACTACTTGGTCATCGATATTTTTGAACTGTTTTCGCCCGTCAACTGAGTGATCCTTCTAGACAGTCATTTAAGAGAAGGCAATCGCTAGTGTGGTAAGTTACAATAGCCAAGTCACTCTTTCAATGAAGCTTGTTTCATTGGAACGGAGTAGCTGCGTTTCTAACCAAGCATACCTAGCTATACATGTAATAACTAACATGTAGTAATATACGTGTGCATTGGTAGCATTGACAGCAGTAAAACACAAATCTATTATATTTTGTTGCAACAGACAAAAAAAACGAGAACAGAAATTGTGATTAGAGCTGAATGTTAGAAAACGCATCTATGTACATCGGCTATATCTAAAGCTATGGCATACGTGTCAACTGTAAAATACCGCTACTTTTAGGAATTTCCTGTTCACAATAGCTTCGATGATAATGTTTGAGCAGTTACTAAAAAGTCTTATGGTTTTAAAATTTAATGTATCAGCTCAGCATTAAACATCCACATTTTTGCCACTAGATTTTTATGTTCTGTTGTATAACATAAAATGCAAAATTGTTACAAGTAAATCATCACCTTTTTGTCTTTTCAAACCAAAATACAAGAAGATTGAGAAAATATGAAGAACTAAATATAGTTGATAACTTCAATAATCTCCAAACAACCTTATAGATTAGCGAATGATAGTATGATTTGAGGAAAGATGGCGCGGCAGTTAGTATGGAGACCTGATGGTAGGTTCAGGAGTTGGTTGGAAGGGATTGTTATCGCTTAATAAGCTCCTACGTGATTTCCTCTGTCAATCTTATTTACTGTTCTACATCCTGCATATCATCACTGGTGACCCATTTCTTTTATTGTAAAAATGTTCATTATCATTCTTTTAGTCCAAGTAGGCAATTATTTAGTTTGGATATAGTAATTCTGTTGGCTATTTAATATGCATTAATTCTTTCAACTGGAAACTGCATGACAGATTTGTTTCTTTTTCCTGTTTGTAACAGCCGACATGATAGCCTTGTGAAATCAAAGACATACTGTAGAGAGTTGCACACAACTTGGAGTTGTCTGTCCAACCTTCCCAATTGTATCAGCTTATTAGTTGTTACTTCTGTGTAGGCTGCTTTTCAACTTCTTGAACATTATAAGACATTTGTTTGATGTTTCCTATAGCTGGTCTGAGGCTCCAGCGCTGGCTCGATTGAGTCTCAAACATCCTGCGCACGATGGTCAGACCTACGTTTAACTGATAAAACACAAAATTAATAAAAAAAAGTTATTGCGAGTCAATGAGATGAAAATAATTAGCAAAAATTCAACACAAATTGTATTTTTGTGAATTCTGATAGGTTGATGTTCACATGAGAGTCCTGGTTGTTGTAGCGTACTGTACAACGATGGTTGTACAGTCAGTAGCGTGTCGCCACTCTTTGATGTTTTAGCTGCTTGTTGCTTGCAGCTCAAACTTCTCAAGTGGCTTGCAGACGAGACGAAAGAGAAGAAAGCCGAGGTGAATGAATTTCTTTCAGAAGAGTTCAATTCCG
Organism: Watersipora subatra; assembly: GCF_963576615.1. Classification (NCBI taxonomy): domain Eukaryota; kingdom Metazoa; phylum Bryozoa; class Gymnolaemata; order Cheilostomatida; family Watersiporidae; genus Watersipora; species Watersipora subatra. Next base: position 11,457,607 of record NC_088711.1, on the reverse strand, counting down.
CTGCTGATCGTCTGGAAGATGTAAGTGCTTAGTAGACTGTCAGACACCATACCTTTTATTTGGATTTACTCTGTGGCCAACAGTTGTCAGTAGTGAGTGGCACCTGTGGAAAATCGTTAGACGCAACTGACAAATCTATGCATTGGAGTACAAATCTATGTATTATATTATTAGATTACAGATTTTATGCGTAATGCTAAGTATCGCCTCTTACGCTAGTATGAAAGTTAACACTGATGAATGCATTTAAATTTTTACACAAACTTCTATGGCAACTGAAAAATTTTGTTGGATTTGATATAAAGTTTCAACAAACCTTATGGCCTGGGATGGTGGTGACAAAGTTTCATTTTGTAGGTCACTTTAGCCGAACTGGTTTTTTCTTACCAAGAGTTGTCTGCTCTACATTTGTGCTCAAATTAGTAGTTGTTGATATTATGGTCAGATGAACAAACAGAGGTGATAATTAACGCTTAAACTAAGAGATAACTACCAAAATTCCTGTTGTTTCCTTAAAGATGAATTCGCGCAAATTTTTAAAAGATTTTATTGGAAAGTCTCGGCATTTTTCTATCATTTGCGTTTGTTTTTTATGTTTGAGGTGATCTGACCTCAAGGTTGTTTTAAGATTGAAATCGACAAAACTTGATCGCAGTTAAAACACCCAGATCAGGTGTGATTATGTCTATAGTTGCGAAGAGTTAGACAGAACAGTGACGCAGAATGTTGCAACTTGAATGCAATAGTCAATATCAACTCTAACGACGATCGCAACTAATGACGTATTTTCGCACGCGTTTTGCTTTCGATCTTTTTAATTGCGATCAAGTTTTGTCGATTTTAATCTTGAAACATCCTGGCAGTCAAATCATCTTAAACATCAAAAATAATCGCAATTAATAAAACATTCCGATACTTTCTGATAAAATCTGCGAAGAATTTGTGCGAGTTCATCTTTAAGGCCTGGCTGGACATACTGACAAAACGCACAACCGACATGTAGTGTAGACATTTGCAGTGTCTATAATCGTTGTTGACAAATGTATTGATCAGTGAAAATTGACCTCAGTCGTGTGGAGGCCATGGCATACTTGCTCGATTTTTCGTTACTGTTGTTATTATTGTTATTTAATACAGCGATCACTTTTGTGATTGCTGATTGCTGTAACATCTATATAGATATTTGCATCGCTTTGTATGTGTTCAAGGAAAACATTGTTAATGAGGAAAAAGTGTTACACATTATCGATGACAATCAATTAGGTATAATAATAAAGATTTTATGACATGAATCAAGCTATCGATAAATTTTGGATTTCAACATATTTACATACCTAAAGAATTATCCCAAACGTTTCATGAACAATTCCGATTTACACTAGTGGTTTTTGCATATATGTTAAACATGAGAATATTTTTGTTCAATATATAAATGTTGTGTGTATCCCTGTTGTCATAGTTTGAAAGTGAATCTAAAATGTTGAAATTTAATTGAGATTATGCTCACTGTAATCAACCATTTTAACTAATCATCTTTAACAACATAGACCAACGTGTTTGTTTACCTTCAGAATCATGAGCGTACATCGCACCATAAACCTCAGCTGGAGTTGTGTATCCACGCTAAAGTTTTGTTTCATGATAGTGTAACTCATAGTATTGCAGACCCCTTTGGATATATAATGCCATTTGAGTGTTCACTGACAGCTGATTCATTCTAGCTGATTAATTCCATTTTACTTGCATTGTATGTTCAACATGTCGGGCATGTATGTTCAACATGTCGGGCATGTATGGTCAACATGTCGGGCATGTATGTTCAACATGTCGGGCATGTATGGTCAACATGTCGGGCATGTATGTTCAACATGTCGGGCATGTATGGTCAACATGTCGGGCATGTATGTTCAAGATGTTGGGCATGTATGGTCAACATGTCAGACATGTATGGTCAACATGTCGGGCATGTATGTTCAAGATGTCGGGCATGTATGGTCAACATGTCAGACATGTATGGTCAACATGTCGGGCATGTATGTTCAACATGTCGGGCATGTATGTTCAATTATTCATCATCTAGTCTGAGGCTGTGCAGTGGTTTCTTCTCTGTTCTGATGCGATCATCTGATCTTCTCAGTCACATCTTCTACCTCTAAGACTTTCTCTCTTTTCTCTCTTTTGCATCGCATTCTCCTTTACTAGAATTGTTGAAAAGGAAGGTTCTCAGGTTTTAGTGAAACTGCTAGAATGTTTTATTTGTTTGTAGAAGGAGATAAATGTCGGTAAAGACTCGGATAACAGAACCTACTGGTATTTCCATGGTGAGTATTGACACAGTAGCTTGTTGGTTGTGCAGGTAAGATCTGAGATTAACACCAAGTTTATATGCACTGTCTAGTATCCTTGAGTATTGGCTGGCAAAGTCTGGGAGAGAAAGTCAAATGTGCATCTTATGCATTTAAGGAAGTTTCTATTTGAACTGACATTGCTAATGCTTTTGATATTCTTACAGCCAACAGATGTGAACCATGTGTTTACGTTTGCGTGTAACGAACTTATGCCACACGTTTTTAAAATTTTGTTTATTTAGACTATAAAGTGTTGTCTTCCCCTCTCCAGCTTCAAAAACCAAGTGCAGCAAATGAGGCATAACCATTTCAGCAAGGTCTCTGTTAACTTATGCTTATAAATGCTTTGCAAAAGGATAGAAGAGCTGAATTTGCAGCTGATATCCATTTCATTGTAGTACAACTCATGATCTGCTAGCGCAAAAAATGTATTCCTTGCGATACTGTTGTAATTGACCAGGTGGAGGAAAGAGACATAGCGAAAGCTAGATACAGTTTGGATGCTATGAAAACTGCATCCAATATTTTGCTATCTACTTGATGTGCATCATTAGAAAAAGTGTGGTGCTGCCATAGTAACCTATAAAATAAATAATATATACCAAATAATACATTACGCAAGTGTCATAATACTTATGCAAATTGTGTGATTCGTATGATTTTAGGTTTTTAAAGCTGGGGAAACGCATGAACAGTTTATTTAAATGTATATTGATTAATTTAATTTCCTTACTGAATGCATGATCAAAGCACTTAGAGCCTTTTAAGGGTACTGCACACACTTGTTGATTAGGTGGGCTGCAGCTGAGAGCCTATTACGATTTTTAGAGGAAAGAAAGTGATTTTCAACTAATTGTTCCTCTACTGTTACCACAGTAATCAGAGTGTGGTGCCATTATCGTCTGCAGAGAAGTGTACAACCATCAAGCCTAGTAGTCAAGCTACATAGAAACAGAACAGTAATATAAAAAAAAACCTGGCAATGTCAGTTTACCGACAAATAAATTGCCCGACTGCAGACATATGGTTGGTGAGATGATTCAATTGCAGTTTTTAAAATGACTGAATTTTGCTATAGTTGGCTTAGTAACTAGTTAGAAAACAGCCTACCCACTGCCGTGTGGCCCCTAAGTACTCCAGAGGTCTCAACTCGGCATAACAAATACAAGTAAAAATTTAACACGACAGTTAAAAGTCTGTTAAAATTTCTTGAATATTACTGTAGGCTTCAGCCACCTGCTAGCTAGTTAATTTAGATTAGGCTCCTCGTACACACTCGAGAAGCAATAGCGGGTAGTCTGGGTAAGCTACCAGATATCTTAAAATGAATCAGGGAGTCAATACTTCAAATCATATTAGTTTTTATGCAATGCGTTCACATAAGCAAATGTACTTTTCTGCAGAAGCATCTGTTCTTGTTTAGTCATAGACCTTGAGCCTGAGTGTGTGGTGTATTTACCAACTTTTAAAAGTTAATTTCATGACATGCAACTTAGCCGTATGCAAAGGATTTATGTTTAAAATCTGTTATTTATCATATTTTATACCCGTTTAATGCAAAGCTCTTAACGTTGTTTTAGTGTTGACAGAAATCATTAAAATACCTGGATGATTTAGTTATTTCAATTAGTAATATGCTTTTGGCAGGCATCATAGCTGCAATTTTATAGGTCCAAAAAACATATGCAGATAAATCTCTTCTTTGGCTGTTAGGAGTTATTTTGTCTTGTTTTCATTGTGGTTTTAGCACCAATAAAAGGTAGAGTGTTTGGCGCGTCTTATACAGTCGTAGTTTATGTAACCGTCTATCTTGACCGGAGTTGTCCAAATTTTGAAGAAGCTTGGCATTGCACCAGAGTGACAATTTCCGCTACAAATTCTTGCTCCTGCAAAGATTACTCAGGAAATGTACCGCTATAGCTTGCTGATGCATTTTTAAATGGTTTATGTGTGCCATCGCATCGGAGCTGTCAGGCTAATGGTTAGCGCAGTTATTTATGACTTTTGGCTGCGGTCAGGAAGGCTCATTAGAAGGCTGGGCTAGTGTTACCTTGGTCTTATATGGTGAAACGTTTCACAGAGGTCGTACTGGCTATCCTTCTGTCTCCTAGCATTTCATTCTTTGGTTGCTCTGGTGAGTTTTTTTCTATCTGTACTATTAGGACTGAATATTGGTGTGCTTTTTAATGCCCCTGCTAAATAAAAGGTTTTTAAAACAATTTGTGGAATTGTCTCTTCCTGCATATGTAAATAATGTGATAATGTTAAATGCTATTGTTTGGTAACAAAACAGCTTATTAAGTAATGCTCGATTAGCCAGTCATATTAGCGGGTTAATAGTGTCTTCATGATTGGTCGTTCAGCCATTAAAGATGCTGCCTTCATCTCATATTTGTGTAGAATGGGAATAACCTCGCAATAATGGTACAAAGTGCTTTAAGCTAGACATTTCAGCGTCTAGCTCACAGATGTTTGTCGCAGAGCACCGTAGTGATGCTTTAGTCTTTTTGCACGTTGTCATTCATTCTGGTCTTTTCTCCACTACGCTCTATAAGATATCACCCTTTTTAGAGACTAATTGTAACAATATATTTATTGGAAGCTTGAGGAATAACTATAATTTGATGGTGGACATCATGTTTGGCATTTTTGAGTTCAAGAAATACCCAATTGTCCAATTGACCAATGAGGCCTCAGCGATCCAAACGCATGTGTGTGCTAAACACACTGGTACCAAACATCAGCCGGTCTAGACACCTGTTTACATGTTGTTTTGCCTACTAAGACAGATGAATTTGCTGTTTTTAGTTTGGTAAATGTTGCTAAGGTTTCATGACTGAACTCTGACCGGCTAGCTGGTAGAGCATCATGAAATTCTCGCAGAGCGTGCATAGCAACCATTCGATACGCAGTAATGATGATGATGATTGATACAGTGTAGCTCGTGATGATACGGATGGCATGTGTAGGTATGGGGGGATGCAGTTGCTTGCCTCTGTTTGACTCTTATCACTGACATGCCTTGCTTACTCAACAAGCTGCTAATCACTGCTGATGATCCGTCAATTAACTTTCAGTAGAGAGCGAGATAGTGCCCAATCGTGTCACGACCCTTAGCAAGCCTTGTCTTTCTTATCTTTCTCTCACTCTCTCTGCCTATGCATATTCTATTGTAACACGCAGTCGTTGTGTACTTGGCTTTCATTCACTGTCATATCGCCGTCTTGTCATCATTTCATTGTTCATCGCCTGCTTACTGTTCGACACTTGCCAACAACATTGAGTCAAGGTTGTGTCTTTTCGTCGGTCTTTCATATCGCGATTGTGCAGTTGCTTTAAGTGTAAGAGCCTCTTTATTTCCTGAGATTGGTGGTTATGCTTGGTTGATCAGCAGGTTAGTGATGGTGGAGTGACGATTTACAGAACTTCTTTGGTGGTCAGTGCTGTCAGCTGTCTCACATTATATTTTGTAGTGTGAGTACGCTGTATCCTTACATAGTTTACAAGTTTATGGAAACGTAACCTTTTGAGCATCGTTTGAATAGTCAGAGTTGCAAAACAGCCTCTTCTAATTGCCAGCTGTGTAATAAATTGTTGTACACATCTTTTGTTGCCAGAGTTGTGGTTTTTCCAGTCGTCAACTTCAAGTACACTTCTAGTTTTACATGATTTTAAGCAAGACCGTACTTGATGTTTAGTATGTTTGCTGCATACCACTTAAACCTTACGTTTTAAGCAAAAATACACAAACACGTCATTGACTTTCAATTTTCTAGGTAAAGTCCAAGATAAACTTCAGAACGTTTATTTGAAGAGTTTGATAGGATTATTGTCGTTAGTCTACCTTGTTTGAGATGGTCAAATTGTCCAGGATATAGAAGGCGGACTTGCTTCACTTTTCTCAGAAGGGCTGGTTGAACCAAGTTATTTTTGTGGGAGAAGAGTTTTTTGTAAATGCCAGGAATGTTGATACAATTGCCATTACGGTGGCATTAGCATGGAGCATTAGCTTTGTTGTAACAACAGCGTAACACCGTAGCATTGGCGTATGCACACTGTTTATTAATACAGTTAAAATACTATCTACCTAAGGCTTAACAGCATCGCTGAATGGCCTTTGTTTGTTTTAACTGCGCTCAAATTTTATAAACTTATTTTAAACTGTCAAATGATTCAAAGGAGCATTTGTTTGCATTTCTATGGAAAGCTTTAAGACTGCCTCAGAGCCTGTCATTGTCCAGGGACAATACGTCTTTTGTGATGCCACCCATTAGATTTGCAAAGACCTGGCCTTAACAATAGGGATGGAGCGATTTGAACAGTGAGTGCCTCATTAGGCTGGGTTGACATCGGAGAGAAGGTGGACAGAGTATTTTGTAGCTATCTCTAGTGTGATACTAGCTAGCAACTAACTGGTAACGATAGTCGGTAGAGGAAAAGATAATATCTTTCTTCTTGTTTCAACATTTGAGAGTGTTTGACTCAACATATGACTGCTGCTAGTGAGTGTCAGGGATTACTGGACTCCTCTTACTGATCCTGCGCCGATAGTAATGAATAGCAACGCATCATCTATAGCATCTATGTATTGATCTATTTAAACAGGTGAGAGAAGCGCTCATCCCTGTAACATTAATGTGATAAATTATGTATTGGATTTATCTTAATCTCTCTCCTTATCTGCTAAACGTAACAGCAATATATAGCCATGCGCTCGGCTTGGGATGGAGCGAGTATGACAGAAGCAACCGATTCTGGATCTGTATGTAGTCATAGTGTTTGTAGAATAATAGCTAGTTGAACAAGGATAAGGTACGAGGTCCTGGCTTTGGTTTATCATATCTTTCTTCCCCAATGGCTTATACTCACTACATTTGTATTATGACGTCATCAGTCAGGTGATTTTGTCTGCAGTTTTACTATCTCAAATTGCTTAACATTGATGCTACAGTTTGAACAGCAAATCGTGACTCTCACTGAATGCATTTCTGGCGGTCATAAGCGATCCATCCGCGCCAAGTTGAAGCTATTTGTTGCAGTCTTTTGGCTAATAGCTGTTTGCAATTGTTTCCCGATGTTACATGTTTTCATGTATGAAATGTCATTTTATCGGTGGCTTTGGCGTTTCAAATTGATTATAAAAAATCATGTGATAGAAAAAGTAATTGCGTCATATCAACTACACCGGTGCAAATTGTCAGCCATGCATCTGTGTTAGGTTAAAAAAGCGGTGGCAACATTCAATTAGGCGCATTTTATGAATATGATTACGGGCAGACAACTTCACTTTAATCAAAGAAGTTTGCGTATGAAGCAAATTATAATCATTGGGCAAGCTTAAAATCCACTTGATTAACTAAAGTGTTACATGCTTCGAGTAACGCATTATCCCCCCTCCCATCATTTTTTGCTGTCTAAGACTTTTATAGACCCTTGTTTAAGATTGCCTAACATTCATCATAAAAACTAACCATATCACTAACATTATTGTGAGATACATTTTCATACCACATAATTCTCATATGTACATTGCTAAAAGTATTGCATGCTGTTGTTTATCAATATAACAATAGTATCTTGCTGATGCGGTCGCTCAAATGTCAGCAAAGTTTAATATTAGTTGAATTTTGACTTGATTTTTGTCAAACTCATGTACATATCAAGAAAACAGCACGTGCGTAATTTCCTATTTTAGTTGTGTTAAAATATGAAGGAACCCAATTTTCCGCGATTATATATATTGTGTACTCAACTATACTAGTGCCTTGTCATCAGCGTGTTAACATTCCATCACGTTAAGGGAGGCAAATCCATAATTGGTTGGGGCGCAGCTCAAAATATGAAGAAGCTATTACAGTGAAAAACTGTTGGAATTTCTTTTGTCAGTGATTATCTGTTAGCTATTACACAATTCTCGGCTAATAATTAATTTCTAATTGAGATACAGATATGCCTTGCACGAGTCTTTATTAGCATTGGCTGTTCCATATGGTGAAATTTATTAGCTAATACCGAAGGTAAACAAATCATCTTATATTACAACATTCCTCAGTCTTACAAAGCGATGTCCTTGTGTAAATCTGTCTTCAGTGTTACCACATAGCTATTCTCTTTCGCAAATACGCTAGCTCGTTAATGATTAATTCCTTATTACCATTGAGTGCACCCTAATAAACTGTATTTGTTTAAATCGTACATTACATATCACTGGTATTCATAGGTAACTCTCATGTCAACTGGCGTTTCGATTTTCTCGTAAAACATTACTGCCTCTGTGTAAGTGCTAGTTAGGCAGACTACATCTTCCTAGATACGATACAAGTACTGGTGCCTCAAGTCCACAAGAGGGAGGTACAAATTTTTCAACCTATCTGAGACTTTTATGAAAGGACCTGGAGAGCACTTGCCTTTTGTGAATGTTGCCTAGTTCAGTGTCATTGACTTTAGCCATGTATTGAACATTTGACACAAACTGGCCACATCTCTCGCAATGTGGAATCTACAGATCAAGTGATGATCACTGCTAAGTTGTAGCATTTAAGCCTGGTTTCCATATGACAGCGCAAGGCGCGCAACAAGACGCACGACGTCGTGCGTAGGCCGGCTGTGATGTGGAAACGTCAACGCACGACGATCGCGCGATGTGCGTACGCTGATCGCAAGGATCCAACAGAATGGATCCTTGCGATGGGTGCGCGCGATGATGTATCCCACAATATACCGCTCGACCTTTTCAACCTATCCCACAATTCAAACAGAGGGCTGTTTTCCGAAGAAATCTGTCTCCCGTACGAAAAAGTAAGGAAATTAACCACCCTGTCCAATGCAAGCATGGCGCCTACTCGCGCTATGGAAACACTGCATCACAGCCCAAGCAATGCATTGGGCACGATCACAGGGCCGGGCACAATCATTGCGCTGTCATATGGAAACCAGGCTTTATTGTGGAGACTTTATATTGACATATCTCCTTGTAGACCAGCTTAACGGATGGACTTGCACAAACTTTTATTAGATTTATCAAAAAGTATCGATATTTTTCTAACATTTGTGGTTGTTTTTAAGGTTTGAGGCCTGACTGCCAGAATGTTTTAAGATTAAAATCGACAAAACTTGATCGCAGTTAAAATGCTCAGATCAAATGAAAGTGTGATTATGACGTCTATAGTTGCAAAGAGACTGAAAGAATAGAGACTCGTAACGTCGCAACTTGAACGCAATTATAGTCGATATCAACTATAGCAACGATAGCAAATAATGACGTCATTTCACTAGTATTTTTCTTCTGAGCGATCAAGTTTTGTCAATTTTAATCTTGAAACATTCTTGCTGTATGATCACCTCAAAACATCAAAAGCAAGTGATAGGAAAATATCGATGCTTTCTAATAAAATCTACCAAGATTTTGTGTAAGGTCATCTTTAAGGACGTTTAAGGCAGGTCGGCCTGTTGCTAGGCATATATTTTTTGCGAATGTGTCTGCGTAGGTCTGAAGCTAATAAGATACTGTTGGGTCTACCCTACGCAGGGCTTGCATTGCTCTGAACTACTCAAGTGTAGAAGTATGCATTTATAAACTGGGAAGGTTTTTTAGTTGCTGGCTGCTGGTACATAAATCACAAGGTTAAGATGGTAAGACAGGTAATGACAGTGACTAATGGTTGTTGTGAACTGCTGCAGTTGACATGCTGCCAGCCTTAGTAAACTGGTGCTGCAGATATGCTGTATTTTCGTACCTCCGTAACAGGCCTTGACCCTTTGACACGACTAGCATACACGTGCGTTCAAAAATCAATTTGATGCAAAATTTTTCTTTCTCCTGTCACTTTTTATATGAATGACCAGTCACCTGCGGAATCTGGACAGGGCCAGGTGCAACTGGGCTGGATTCTGGCAAATAGTTTTACATAACTACATGTCCCGCTCCACCCAATCCATGTTTGATTGTCATTGCTTTAAGTGCAAATGCTCATTCTGCTAATTATAGCAAAAACAGAATTCTGTTAGTTGTCTATTCAGATACAGGAGTAATCTAGCCGACGAGAGGTCGACCTATTCAATCTACTCTAGGATAGTGTGGCAGATTCAGTAAATGCAAGTGTCTTTCAATGTGAATGTTTCTATTTAGACCTACGACTGTACAGATCGAAAAGCTCGCCGCAGTCGAAGGAAGGTGCGGCTGACTGGCAGTGCGTGGCCATCACTTTGGATGAGTGGCAGTCGCTTATAAGGGAACTCGAGAAGTCTAAGAACGAGCAGGAGAAAGAGTTGTATACTTACCTGAATGATCAACTTTTTCTACCGAGTATAAGACTTGGCTTAGAGGTAAGACAACCCTATGACCACGCTTCTTATTATCAGTTTTAGGGTTCTCGATAGCATCGCCCTCGGTTATGGCACGATGGCAGTACTAGCACCCCTCCCCCTTCAGAACAACAGTTTGAGATAGTTACCAGACCGGCATTATGGATAATCAAAGATTTCACGTAGACTACCTTCATGCAAGAACCTTCGCAGATATCTCGATATTAACTATTAAGGGGTGCCATTAACTGGCCAATGGATGGACTGCTTGGCGTTTTGTCAAAACACGCTTTTGTTACTTAGTCACTGGTGTAAGCATAGAATGGTAGACCTCGAATCGGTCTGTTGCTACGGTTGGGTGCACGTAGGCGTTAATCCATTTATCCATTTAACATATCTTGTCCTGCATAGTTGGCAGACTCTATTACTGTCTAGCGTTTTCTGTATAAACTCTGGAGGCTGGAACATCTTTTTGAAAGATGCAGACGTAGGGAGAGGTGAGAATGTTCATCCTTTATATAGACGTAAGAGTAAATATACCTTCGTATGGATGGATTGCTTGATTGCTGCAGTATTTGGTTTCCTTTGAATATTTCTCGAAAGGGCCGCGAGTGGAGGGGATCTTGGTAGCACGCGGCTGCTTTGGAAGTAACTTAGAACCTGTATAGTGAATCGCTGACAGTTGCTTGATTTATTAGCTTTAAAGTTGACAGGAAGTAATATATGATCCTTTCTGGTGCAGCCAAATTGGTTGGCTGTTCTGCCGCTGGCTAGAAAGTAGCGGACTAAGGTGTGAGCATTCGTTACAACTTTTTTAATTTCAATAGAAAGATTGGATACAAAGCTTGGCAGAGACTCTCCATAGTAATAGATCATCACATCGCTTATGATAAGATGGAGACAATTCCCGATTCCATACCATAACGCCAGTTGAGCCATAGCATCGTCTTTTTGTCAAGTTTATTATAAAGTCTGCCAAAAAGTGTGTGTGACATTCAAATGGGTTTAACTACTCACCTAATAATTTATTGACAATACGATTCATTTCTAAATATGCGCTCGGTAAAACGGACCAAGAGATGGTCTTCATCGCTCCTGTTTCAATGGCAGACTTTAGAATAAATTTTCAACAATGATTAAATAATGCTGTAAGAGGCGGTGCTATGGTGGAGAACACTTGTTAACAATTTAGCAGAGCAATGTTTAAAACCCCTTATGCGCTCTTTGCTACTATAGTTTAGTTGGTAACAGTGTTCAGAGTGTTATACATGACTAAAATTAAACTGAACTGCCTACTTATGGTCGAATTTATAAGTATATAAAGTGCTGACTAATACGCTGATAGCACCGTGTGCTGTGAGGGCTTGTCATGTGTGATAACTATGTGCATAGTTATTCATAGATGTGGAAAATTGGTTGAGTGATCCAAGTACCTGGGTTCGATTCCCGTGTGGTGCAATCTTTTTTTCTAACGCTTTGAGCACAGCTACAAATAGACGGACACGGCTCTTATTATAGCAAAGCTTATCGAAATCATTTAAAGCATAAATAGATAGATGTAGGTAGTACTTTATTGGCAATAATTTTATTACAAAAATAGAAATGTTTTTCAAATTAGGCCATACAACATTAGTAAAACAAAAAAAACAAAAAAAAAGGGCAACAGTTAAGGGCCATTAAAATCGAATAAATAGTTTGACAAATAGTGTTTAAAATGTCTTTTTCTGCTACGAGAATGGATATTAGGTGGAAGATTGTTAAAAATAGATAATAACTTTATTTTCAATGATCAATGCCTGCAAGTTTAAATGAATCATTCAAGTTACAAAGAGTAATAGCAAATATAAATTAAGTAGAGAGGGTCTCTTCCAGGTCCAAAAATACTCTGGAAATTTTCTTGTAGTCAAGTCCAAGCTAGAAATGATTAGTATCAGTTTTACAGATTCCCAATTACCAGTGAACTGTATTTATTAGTTTTATCAGTAGCAGTCGCAAAGCAGTGATTTTAGAGTTACTCATTCTAATGAGAAAATATGGCGTGCGTTTTGGTTTTCTACGCTTAGGGGTACGTATTTGTACGTATGTGTCGATCGTATTCCAATCTCAAACCCCTCTCAAGTGCAGAAGAAATATGTTAGTTTCTCTAGTGGTGTATGAAACAAGATGCCTCTGTGATGCATCATTTAAAAATGTAGCCTCAGGTCTTTATCAATATTTTCTACTGATATACGGATACAGGCCACTTTCCGCTGTGTGGAGGTAAACTCATAAGTAAGTTTGTGGGTATGAATGATGATGATCTCTTACTATACGCTTGAAGGTTATATGTAGGAATTCAAGTTTGCTCTTAATTCCAATTATATTTTTCAAAATCAAGTTGATCAGTGATGACTTATTCACCTGATTATTTTACACTCGGAATAATATGGGTATCTCTTATTTACTCTTTAGAGATACGTTTAGCAAACAGAAACACACTCATGTCTAAAATGCAATACGTAACTTTCGCGTGTATTTATCATCAATCATGAAGCCCAGCTAATATCTACGCGGCTCCATATTTTCAACCTTTCCTACTTGTCCTTAAAGCCTGGTTCACCCTATATTGCCCACTGTCGGCATTGTCCTTTCGACACTCATCGTCGACTATGCGCGTCAGGGACCGATAGCATTGACGTAACAATACGTTAGGAAAGTTTGTAGCTTTGCAAACTTTCCCGATATTTTGCTGAGCATCGACGACAGCCTGTACAATGCGAACCTTTTTGGTGATAGTAATTCGCAGTGGCGGATAGCGTGATGTCTTTATTTTTATTTATGATAGTTACTACAAGATTAGTATTTGATTTGAGTGCGCAAAAATAAAGAGGTTTTTTTGCAAAAACTTTAAAAGAAAAATGAGAACACTACGTCACGGAGTATTTGCTGAAGCAAACGAAAATCACAAGATGGTTTGTGATAGTGGGAACATTGTTATCATCGATGATCACCCAACTATTGTGGCATCAACGCCGAGATACAGCGATATAGTGTGAACCAACCTTACCCTGCTGCTCTCCTAACTATTAAGAAGTTCAATAGTTTTTGGCTCAGCCTTGACCCGTACTTCTCTTGTATTCCAGTGAGAGTTGACTTGATAGCGAATAACTTACGGGGAGAATATTGATTTGGGGTTGCAACAATGTTTCTGTTGGTTTTAAAAACAGTTCATGTTCAAATATTCCTAACCGCACAGTCTCATCTTTTCTACACACACAGCAGGCCCACCGCTGATGTCACCGTTTCTCAGCATGCGATTGTAGCACCGAATAGCACTCGCTATAGGTCGTAGGATTGGCTCTGCTTTGTAGACAATTGGGATGACAAGTTACATTGCTAGTGACACGTTCATCTCGACGACCAGACCATGAGTCAACACCTTCTCAAAGAGCCTCACTCGCTTATTTAGTTTGAAACTTTCACGTCTTTGTGCGGGATTCCGACTGTTTACTTAGAACTGCTGAAGAGTCATAACAATGCTAGGATTGATACACCTGTGTGAGTGTGCATGGCACAGGTCTCGTCATGGCTAGCGATAGCTGTCTTTTCTACAACTTATCATACTGTTGTTGACTGTCTCTGCGCTGATATTCGCCGTCGTTACATACCCTGTTCGGGAGGGGAGGGGTGGTGGAGAAGGAGTGAACCAGATTTGTACCAGATCCTGAGCACACCATTTTAAAATAAAAAATCTCGAAAGATTGCTGGAGCTGGCCAGCCATCTGGCTGTACTCTAAACGTGCAGACCTGCTGCTTAGGCTGCTTCTTGCTAGGCCATAAGACAGTTTTATTAAAGGACTCATGCCATTTTCATTCATAATCATAATCGATATGGTAGATTTTCGTTGGTCCAAAATAATCATGTTGCTTTATTATCATAGAAAATAATCAAACTCTGTCATCCACTCTTCTCGCTTGAAGTACTACCGTAAGTTTACACTGTGTAAGCTTTTTATACTCCGTAGCCATGACCATAGTTTCAATAGCTGCTATTGAAAGCTGCAGTGCCCTCTGTCACCTGGAGAATCATTGAATTCTTACGAGATGATTATTTAAATTGGGATTGTTGACTGCCATCGTGAGACTGTAATTGTCATGGAAATGGTTTGATTTGCCAACTAGTCTGATAGCTTGCTTGTTTTTACTCAAATCTTGATATTTATTGCCAAACAATTAGGTTTGCCAACATCGGTCAACATAATACTAGCATTAACTGGTAGTCATTCTGTACCGAATTCCCTTTTGGTAGCAAACAGTACATACAGACAAACATCGGCACTAAGTTAATCCATTTTGATATTTGCTTTGTAAGTCAAAGCTGTCGTATTTTGGAGCAAATATTGTTATGAAAATACATTGTGTTTCATTGATTAATTCCAGAACCAAAGACTTAATGATAAGTACTTATCATTAGGTCTTTGGCTTTGTAATGCTATATGTTGCGACCTGAAGTGACTTCAGGTCGCTACATATACATGTAGTATTGTAACAGTGTAGCATTTAGAGTAGGTGAAGCTAAATTTAATTAGTAATTAATTAAGAGTCAATCATTAGAAATGTTTATTATGATATTACTTTTATGCTGAAGGCTAGAAAATTGAGGCATAACGCTGCTTGGAATGTAGAAGGACAGGGTTTAGGTAAATGTCGTCATTGAGATTCAGAGCCCGTCTAAATAAAACCCGTGAATTCTAAACTGATCCATATATATTTCTGTTCTTATATTTCATAATTTTGCATGTAAATCTCTAGCTAGCCTCTCCACTTTCACTTTTTGTGACTTTCCTTTCCTCGTTTGCTTCCACGCGATGACCTCTCGATAGCTTCGAAAATTCTTTAAAGAATTGATCTGAAATTGTTTGATCGTGTCTTTCTATTATTCTTATAATTCTAAGAAGAGCATTGACTGCTGCTTTCATCACTCACACTAGTCTTCTCGAGATCTGTGATCTTAAATCTAAGAAGGGAAGGTGTGAAGCGTTGTTTAATATTGTTCAAGCAATTTGGAACTAAACTATGGAAGGAGAACTGCAGTTTCCAAAAAAATTGTATGTAGAGATGATCATAGTTTGAGGTTTGACCGTACATACCGTTGTTCCATGAAAGGCTCAGGGACGGATACCGCTGAGCATGTCATGTGTAAAGAAAACTTTTTTGGTTTGAACCTGTAGCACGGCAGCCATTTGCCGCACGCCAAAATGAATGTACGACTAGAGAGTCGCTCATGTAAGAAAAAGAAGGTATTGCCGATGTTTCTTTTAGACTGTATAAAAGTTTGTCAACGATCACAGGCGACTTCATATTTTAATCATGCTCAGAAGACTGGATTTTTAGTAGCGAAAAAAATTAAAAATCGCCTTGTGACACAGTTGTAGTAGAACTCAAGCTAAGGCACACTGATTCACAATGCCTAATAAGAACAGTGCTACGCCATTCTAAAATTTAGTAGTCACCCACACTATATATGACTGTTCCTGCCAGCGGCATGGCCATGGATCTATCTGTTAGTTGGTACACCACCCCTTCATACCCAGCCCTCGTGAGCGTTCATTGAAACAACAGGAATTGTGCCCGTCTCCAGAAATTAGTGGCAGGCTAGTTTGACATGTATCACAAGCTGCATAGCTCAGGCCGATTTGGTTCTTCATTTGTTCTAGAATGGTTTAGTGACGTCTCTTTGAAGTGTAACACAGCTCACCATTCATCTTTGTGTACACTTATTGATTCGCAAGCCAAATAGCAAACATTAGGCGCAATTTCATGATTCGCGTCAGGCTTAGAATGCTTGACAACAGTGCGTTAGACAGAGGGGTAAACGGGTCTCCCGTCTCTAGCGATCTATAGCGGTTTTACATGCTTTGTGGTTATTTTTTGCTAAGCAAACCGATGTAACCGTATGACCCTTGTAGAACAAGGCCAGTGGTGCGGTGGCCAATGTACAAAGACCTACAGACGATGAGATCAAAGCCAAAGAGGAATCGGATATAATGAAAATGCAAGCAGCCAACACGACAGACCCGAAAGCCAACCCTGAGCTCACCAAAGTACTTAATGAGGAACCCTCCAGCAATGTCCCCAAGGATCATGGTTGGTATCCTCCCACTGCCTGAAGTGATGTTTGAGAGTACCATTTGCATTGAAACAGCAGTGAGCTTGTCAGTCTGACCTGCTCTAAAGCGGATTACAAAATTGAGAGACAGACTCAGTTAACTCAGTTAGACCAGTCTTAAAGAATATAATATTGACTACTAATATAAAATTGAACTTTCGAGTAGCAACTCATCAGTCATGTTGTGAGAAGAAACCAATTGATGTAATGAACCGTAGCATTTAATTGGTTTTTGCATCAGCGATGAGAGCTGTCAAAAGTTGTAAGATGCACTATGCTTCCATTGTGCGGATAATATGGGTTTGGAGTTGTGCCCACGTTGAGTTACCATGCAATAAGTGTTTCAATGAACATTCACTTATTACGGATTAATGCGGGCACTTTGTTAAAAAAGATAAGGAATTCTACGCCAGAGGTCATGGCTGCGCACTCCTGTCTCGCTTAGCAACACACTTTCGATAAAGGAACAACGGAAGGTTAGAAAATGTTAAAAATTGAATAGCTTACGTGACATTCTACGCCAGGGGTCATGGCTGCGCACTCTAGCATCGTCAAATCGCAATAGGAAAAACTGAAGTTTGCAAAATGTTTAAAATAGAAAGCATGCGTCGCATTTTCTTGCGCACCATTACACATATGCCGTTTCCATCATTCGCAAGCATGAAACATTCGATAAAGATTTGCGATAAAAAAAACTCGCTTGATTTGTGGATTTTTGCCGTTTCTGACTTACGGATTGACGCAAACTCACTGATTAACCGCATCATGGAAACTTAGTGAATAAGTATGCGATTGTTTCGCTGCTCATCAGTAAAAGTTGTTCGGCCGTCTGCTCACACTTGCCAATACTTATTGTGAGCTTGTTAAAAATCCATTTTAAAAAGCGGCGTTGTTTTGGGTGTTGGCGGTAAAGAGAGCTCATAATGAATTATGGCTGAGCATTCTTGCGAACGAATAAGACTGCTTACTCTCAATGAATTGAAACATTTTTAATTTTATTCACCCGAGTGATTTATTAGTGAAAGATTCGCTCAAGTGTGATGAGGCCCGCATAGATCTGTACTCAGCCTTATCTAGCTAAGATTGCTTCAGAGTGATAAAAGTCATAAAGTAGTGCATTACGCATTTCATTGCAGAGTTATCCGCTCTCAGCTGTGTAGCCGCTATTCATACGAATTGCTGCTAATTAATAGCTTCTAAGATCAGAGTGCGGACTACTCGTAGATTTGATGAGTGCGCAATGTAGTGCCATGTTTGTACTCAACCACGCTATGTTACAAATGGCATGTTAAACGTCATCCTTAGCTCATAGTGTGCTCTATAGACTCAATGCTAATGCTTTTATTTTATAGATAAACATAGAGAAGAACATTCCAGAAAGTCAGGTACTGTCCAACATTTCAAGCGCTTGCTACTAACAACCAACATTTCTGATCATTTATAGTTCTAAGCAGATCTTTTGATTTTGCAATCATTCAGCATAGAAGTCATCATTGAATGTGTACTTATTGTCTTAAGGCCGGGCCACACGTATCGTGTAATTTCAACTAATCTGGGAAATTCCATTCGTACGAAATTTCTGACCTGCCACACTGAGTTTCCCCACCACGGATTCGTACGAAACTAACTTTCAACTAGCCAATCATAACGCGGTGATAAATTGAAGCCGATTCCGTTTCAATCATTTGCTTCAGTACAAACATGCGGGTCAGATCTAAAAAAGATAACGATTTGTGAGTTTCTAGTCGCAATTCCTAATTCCTAAAATCGGTTGCGGAATGTACACGTAAATTAATTTCGGCGCCTACAATATAACTGCGCGTTAATAAGGTCGTTTCTATGCAACTACAAAACTGCTAATACTAGTTGCACTGAGTAGTTGTAGTAGGCTGTTGTTGTAAATGGTTTTAGTATACTTTTGAATAGAGCTTGTACATTGATAATATTATTACGAACTATTACGTATGTACTACATTGCAAAACGGTTCTTTTGTATGACTACAGCAGGTTTTGGCTTGTCCACAAAACCGTTTTACTTTTTCTTCTAATTACAATACAAATTTAAACCTGACTTTTCAGCAATTATTAGCCTAGCTACAAAGCAGTTATATTTCTATTAAATACATATTGGAACCTGACTTTTCAGCAAATATTAGTCTAGCTACAAAACAGTTATATTTCTATTAAATAAATCCATTACGTCCATGGTGCTACTGATTACATATAATCGCCAACACAGTACACAGTTTTCAATCCGAGTTAGGAACTGCGGGCTAGAAACTCGCAAATCGTTTTCTTTTTTAGATCTGACCAAACATGCGCAAAAGAAAACGGCCTTCAACATTCAACTAACCTTTTCAACCGACCAATCAAACAACGAGTCGTAGGAATTTCAGACCTTTCGTCCAATTCAGGATTCGTTCATCGTGCGCAACCAACGATGGACGAATTCGTCCAAATTTCAATTCGTACGAAT
The DNA here is from genome assembly GCF_963576615.1 of Watersipora subatra. Taxonomy (NCBI): domain Eukaryota; kingdom Metazoa; phylum Bryozoa; class Gymnolaemata; order Cheilostomatida; family Watersiporidae; genus Watersipora; species Watersipora subatra. The sequence continues at coordinate 11,438,331 of NC_088711.1, read as the reverse complement.
CGTTTCGTCCAAATTTCGCCGATTTCGTGAGAATTTTGTCTCGTGTGGCCTTACCTTTAATGTTTGTTGTCTCGGTGTATATTGTACACGTATTAGTCTACTAGCTTCCTACTAACCTTATTTGTGTGACTCAATTGCTGTCACTCACTTGTGCTGAGTAGGGTACATAGAGGATAACCCGGGTAGTGCTGATGAGGAGTCGTGCGCTGCTGCTCAACTTGCAGCATGCTATAATGCAGCTGACATCATGATGGTGTCCATGTGTGCTTCAACGGCCCTACGCTTATGCTAGTAATATGTAATATACTATTGCATTAGTTTACTTTGTGCTTACTGTTTTCTCTAAATGGTTGAGAGTCTAGCGCGATGGTATCTGCGCTGGGCAAGGGATTTTTGTAGCAGCTAATTACTAAGTTTTCATACAATGATAATCTAGCAACACGTGGGTGCGACAGTGTCGAATCGCTACACGGAGCCGACAAGCAGATCATGTTTCCATAAGACGCTATAGTAGGGCGGTGGTTATGCGATGCCTTATGTCAAGGTTGTATATTTAAAAGGTCAAGGACAAAACCAACCATGGATGATCGACATGATACTAGTTTATCAACATCTTCTGCTGCTACTGCATCAAGATATAGTACAACAAACATTCCTGCTGCTCTTGATATGATTGGTCCATATAGCTTTCTCTTCCACCATTTTCAGTTTCAAGTAAAACAGATAGATTAAAACGTTTTGACAACTAAAATTTTTGCATATGAAGCAACAGGAAAGCAAGACCTATGCGCGCGCCAAGTTCGACGCCGTTGGTTGGTAAGACCGTTTCCATGACACAAAAATGGCACATTACGTGGGTCCCTTTCTTCTAAACAGCCACACTGAATGAGAGCGACACGGCTGTTTCCATGATGGCATTGCAGCACCAAATGGGTGTGTCGCTACGCTATCGTACGGGTGTGTCGCTACGCTATCGCTGTATGCTTAGATTGCTATTATTTAGTCTGCCTATTCTGACTTTCTAGTCGTCAAACGCATTTAACATATTGAATTTTTACTGGTTCTCTTATTCGTCAGGTGATGAGAGGAAAGCTGAGTTCAACAAAAACGGAAACTGCCGGCATGGGAGTACAAAGTTAAATCAGGAGAGCAACCAATCGAGCCAGGTGTTTGTCTTCTCTACACCACTAGCCAATATGGCAGCCTCCGCTGTCTCCAGCGGCACTCACAATTCTATAATCTCTTACCATATTGAAGAACCGAGTACGAAACGGTTCATTCAGGTGAATGGATGGTGTCTGTTAGAAGGCCCACCTCCTCAGTTTCACTTTACATCATCACAACCGTAGATTCACTGGTTATAAACTAGCTAACTAGCGGTGTTAAACTAACCCCTCCTTTTTAGGCCATCATCGGTTTTCTTCAGCTGACCTCTGGCTATCAACCTAACGGCTTGATTCAATTTGTCTATGATTCAAATGTCTATATTTGTTCACTTTAGAGGACTCACTCCACAGCGAATGTCTATATTTGTTCACTTTAGAGGACTTACTCCACAGCAAATGTCTATATTTGTTCAATTTAGAGGACTTACTCCACAGCAAATGTCTATATTTGTTCACTTTAAAGGACTCACTCCACAGCGAATGTCTATATTTGTTCACTTTAGAGGACATACTCCACAGCAAATGTCTATATTTGTTCAATTTAGAGGACTTAATCTACAGCAAATGTCTATATTTGTTCACTTTAAAAGACTTACTCCACAACAAATATCTATATTTGTTCACTTTAAAGGACTTACTCCACTGCAAATGTCTATATTTGTTCACTTTAGATGACTCACTCTACAGCAAATGTCTATATTTGTTCACTTTAAAGGACTTACTCCACAGCAAATGTCTATATTTGTTCAATTTAGATGACTCACTCCACAGCAAATGTCTATATTTGTTCACTTTAAAGGACTTACTCTACAGCAAATGTCTATATTTGTTCACTTTAAAGGACTTACTCCACAGCAAATGTCTATATTTGTTCACTTTAAAGGACTTACTCTACAGCAAATGTCTATATTTGTTCACTTTAAAGGACTTACTCCTCTGCAAATGTCTATATTTGTTCACTTTAGATGACTCACTCCACAGCAAATGTCTATATTTGTTCACTTTAAAGGACTTACTCTACAGCAAATGTCTATATTTGTTCACTTTAAAGGACTCACTCCACAGCAAAAGTCTATATTTGTTCAATTTATTTTTCATGTTCTTTTTAACTAATCAACAATTTATTGATTTAGTTTATTTTGCTGGACAAGGTGTTACAATAAGCTATTTAAATAAAGTTATGGGCCCATGTAATTTTTTTATTCAATTGTGCCATAATACAGTATTTAGTATTATGTAATACTTAGTAAAGTATTGGTCTAAAAATTAATTAGATGATTGACTCACAATTACATCTTTACTATCTCTTTTGTAGCAACACGGCATGAAACCACCCCATGCTTCATCAGCTTCAATGAAGATGCCATACTCATCTGTAAATGGCACTAACAGTACCTCTTTTCCTCCCCAAAGTACTAATCCCCTTCCGAATCATCCTAGCTGGAATGGCCAGCGGCCTCCTATGCCTGGATACACTGACATTAGGCCCGAGTCTTCTGGAATGTGGGGGCCAGTAGGGCCGACAAACCAAAGTGAACTAGATATTTCACACAATATTGTTCCTGATGAGAATCTTACACCAGAGCAGCGTCAAAACAGAGAAAATGGAATGGCGAGTTTGCGGAAGATTCATGAGATGTTGATGGACCCCCAGATGCAGCAAGTGACTGACTTTAGTCACATAAACATGGCTCAGGACAGACAGGGCCCTGTAGGGCCACACATGCAACATCCAATAGATGATTTTGGAGTTTATGGACCAGGAGGTGCAGGACCACCCATGGGTCCTGGAGGTACTCCAATAGCTTCACGAGGACCTCCTATGAGCCATGCTGGACCGATGGTTGGCCCGAATGGACAGCCAATGCCAGGAGGACCTCCGATGGGACCCGGAGGCCATCCTATGGGTCCAGGAGGACCACCTATTGGACCAGGAGGACCAACTATGGGTCCAGGACCTATGATGGGCCCTGGAGGACAACCGTTGGGGCCAGGAATGATGATGCCCGGACATCCCCATCCCCACTCTCATCATATGAGTGGCACAATGGGCCCAGGTCCAATGTCTGCTGCTGGCCACCCCCATATGAGTCCTAATGGACCTGTACCTCCTCATATGGCTGGGGGACCACATGTGGATATGGGTATGTATTCTGCTGGACCACCAAATATGCCCTCGAAACCCCCTCCACCGTATCAAGCTCCAATGAGTGCACCGGCACCTGAGACTCCTGCACCGAGGACAAGCAAATCTAAAAAACGAAAAAGCAGCACTCAGTCTCCTGCCCCACAGTCTCCTTTGGGGCAGTCTTTGAAATCTCCCAAGTATCAGGTTGGCGCATCATATATTTGCTAGGTTATCCTTCAAACTAAATTATTTAGTTTTTACGAGGACTTCTAGAATGGCTCTCCATTTTGGCTATGTTCTCTTTCTGTAATAGAAGGTTTTGTTGTAGATACCCCCATCTCCTCTCACCGCCACTCCGCAAGGAATTATGCCAGGAATGGGTCCTGGATTTCCAGGATCAGAGCCTGGCATGCCTCCTACTGGCCATTCGCAGATGTACAAAGGGCCTCACGGGTCCGCTCCTCCTCACTCTTCTCAACAGGGCAATCTCATGCAGGCAGGGCCGCCTGAACCATTCCAAGTAACTACTTGACCTCTTTATACCTCTGCCCTCTACTTATTACATGCCTTTATTAGTTCTGTGTACAACATTGTGCTGGTTGATGTGATTAGCCTAAGTATAATAGCATGCAGCATTGCTAATGGAAAGACTTTTTTACCCTCGATACGTTTGCACGGTCAACGTTAAATTCCTCCGTCATCCACCAGAAGTTCTTGTTCAGATTTTCAATGTCATTTCACCGCTAGAATTTAAGATTTTTTCTCACATTTTTGTCTCAAAATCTTTGTTTTATCTATGATAGTGCAGCATTGCGGTCATGCACAAAGACATTTACTCGAATAACAGATATTCTCACATATTTTCTATTCTTCCAAAGGTTTTCTATTGACCTATTTGCTGTAAAACATGAAAAATTCAATCCCTACTATATTTTTAAAGTAGTACAGTCAGATCTCGATCACACTTGCGTCACGTGTCGAAACTATCGTGTTTTGGAGCAAATATTCCCATAAGAATATACTGTGTCTTGTATATTCATTCCATAGCCCCAAACAACAAAAACAAATATTTATATTAATAAATCTCACTTTGTCATCGTGTCTGTCTGTTAGTCTGCATAAACGTTATACGTTTTCACATTTTCTTGAACGATTTTGTCAAAACTTCACATGCATATGCTCCGTGCCATCGAGCCTTTTGCCAAGTTGTTAAACATATTTCGTTTCAAAACCCTGTCTGGTTCCTAAGAGCTAGACTCTTAAAATCCAATCTGATAAAAAACTCATGAAATCGCAATCGCCCTCAATGAACGTGTTCATAAGATTGTTGTCGTGAAAGCTGTGTAACAATGTGCTGAAAATCTACACACGTACTGGGGCTATCTGATTGAACACGTACTGGGGCTATCTGATTGAACACGAAAGGAATTCTGGGAAACGCTGGTCTTACTGCGAGTACTATATAAATTATGTGAAAACTAAATATAAACAGGATGAAGATGTTTTTATTGTTGCCTTATGTTAGAAACATGAATGTACGTGTAGACTCAGCATACATACATACATACATACATACATACATACATACATACATACATACATACATACATACATACATACATACATAGATGTATGATGTATAGCATACATACGTCTATGTATGATGTATAGCATACATACATAGATGTATGTATGCTATACATCATACATAGATGATTCAGCTCTGTTCAGCCTTTATTCTATGCTGATCCTCAGCCTCTACCACTGAATCTACATACGTGTATATGCATGTATAGATTAAATTGTAGAATAGGGATAGATATACGCGTGTAACTTACTTTAACTCACACTGCATATAGTTTAAATCAAATTCACCTTGTTTTTTATTATTTTTACATTTTCTTTCTATTTACTGTTTTCATTTTACTTATAAAACTGTCATGTTTCATAAAATTTCAGATGTGATATGTTGTAAGTTGCCTCATATATACATAGAAATATTTGCTCAAATTTTCTTCTGTTTGTCAAAACATTTGTAAATAAAAAGAATTGGGAGTGGAACTTTGACTGTAAAAGAGGTAGTAGTCATTGTTCGATGCTAGATGTTTCTAAAGAATGTCTCTCGTGTCAGTCCTTGCAAGTTTTCAACTACAGACCCATGTTGAAAAGAAACTTTAGATATAACAATCATTAAAAAGTGTTACTACTCCCCTCTGAAAATATGCTTTTTTTGTTTGACGAAAAAATATGCTTTCAGGTAAAAATCATATATTGTTGTAGTGGAGGAATCTGTTCAGTGTTTTAACAAATTTCTCTATGGCTCAGAATTATCCAGTTTTTATTTATGTAGCCAAATATCTTTTATGTGAAAGGAACAGTAATGATATTCTCTCATCTAGAAGATAGGAGTTTATGTGACACATCTAAGAACCGTCAATACTGATGCACTTGCACTGAAGGTCTGCCTTTCGGAATACCATACATGCAATTTGAGCGCTAGAATTTAAGCTTTGAAGTTACCAGTACTATACGTGTTCCCTATCGACAGTCGACCTTTTAAGTTTCTGGCTCTTTTTCAACTTTTCATCTTCTAGGCATTGCATAAAGATTGTTGAAACATACACGAATACCGTTACGTAAGGCGAATTTTTTTTAGTAAAATGTTTTAGGTGTTTTTTTGCGTGGATGTGCCCCAAAATTTTAAAAATCTCACGTAACATTTTTATTTTTGGATTGCAATAGTTACAGGGACAACTCATCACTTGTCGGGTTCACGAGGGGCGCATGTTCTTGCCGATTCTTTCAATGATGTTGTGCTATGCCACATAATGTCTCCACTCCACATTTCCTACTTTACTTTCAGGGTCACCCAGCATCAGGCTCAGCTTCACACAAACCACCTCCAAGTTACTCTCAGTCTACAAACAACAAAAGGGGCCTCGAAAGTATGGCTACGCCTCCCGCTCAAAAACAGTACTATACTCAGTTTGAGAATAAAGAATTAAGGATTATTAAACAGCCGAATACTGCATACCAAAGTCCAGATTCCACCGAGTCAAACCAGTTTGGTGCCCAATCTGGGAGACATCCAGGTCCCGGAAGTCCGATGAACTCTCATTCTAACCTAAAGATTACCTCGTCCACACTAGCCAACCTGGCTAAGGGAGTCGAGCAAATACAGCAGAATATGGTAGAAGGTGGGCCTTTTAGGGATCTACAGCAGCAGCCCGGTCCACAACCTGGCCAGCAGCCTGCGCAACAGCCGGGTGTCACACCGGCTATAGCGTCTGGTCCTGTACCTATGTCGAGTTCTGCTAACCAGTCGTCCGCAGGTCCTAATGCCATACCTGCTACTAGTGGGAGTGCTCAGCCAAGTGTCAACAACACATTTGTAAATGCGCACATGTCAATTGGACAGGTTAACATTCAAAATGTTAATGCATCCCAGCAGCACGCAGGCTTTGACAGCGCAGGAAGGCCTACACAGATGCAACAAAATGTTGATGTGACAATGAACACCGGAGGTATGACTTCCGGAGCTCCTCACTTTTCGAGTGAAGAACCTAACTTTCCACCTACTAACCCATCAACTACCAACTCTGTTAAAGTGCAGGCAAAGGGTGGCAACACATTACAGTACCTTCCAGTCAGCCATCCAGCAGCGCTGCCTCCAGCTAATGAGCCAGTTGTGCAAAAACCACAATCCTTTGACTTTGGAAGAAATGAGTCATTTGCGACACCCCTACCAAACCTAGATAGTAAAACGCCTACCTCCAAGATCAGTTACTATCCAGATAACTCACGGTTGCCACCACCCCCACCTCAGCGGCTGCCACAATCTGTAAACTGCAGCATTCCACAAGGTGGGGCAGCAGTGATGCTCTTACTCTTTTATATGCGTGTAGTTAGCAGGCTTGTCACCTACTCATTCAAGTTTCATCTGGTTTCTATTACTGGTAATATGGGTATTTCAATTTCGGGCTGAAATCCTTATGGTAGGCCTACTTATTTACTGTGCTTTATCGGCACACCTGACTTTATCGACACACCTGACTTTATCGACACACCTGACGATTTCTCACAGCGAGCTAAACTGCCACGGTACTCGTATATATAATAGAGATAACCCTATTCGTCGTTTTCTTTCCCAAGTGCAGCGAGAGAAAAATTGATATTTATTAGCCTACCCACAAGTTTTGAGCACTGACTTGACACTTTACGTTACATGAAATTTTTTATATTGTACGAAGCAAAAACTTTACATTAATTATTTACTTTATGTGGAATTTATGTTATAGGAGGTGTATGTTATAGGAGGTGTATGTTATAGGAGGTGTATGTTATAGGAGGTGTATGTTGTAGGAGGTGTATGTTGTAGGAGGTGTATGTTGTAGGAGGTGTATGTTGTAGGAGGTGTATGTTGTAGGAGGTGTATGTTATAGGAGGTGTATGTTATAAGAGGTGTATTTTATAGGAGGTGTATTTTATAGGAGGTGTATGTTATAGGAGGTGTATGTTATAGGAGGTGTATGTTGTAGGAGGTGTATGTTGTAGGAGGGGTATGTTGTAGGAGGTGTATGTTGTAGGAGGTGTATGTTATAGGAGGTGTATATTATAGGAGCGTTTACTGTATTTCTAACAGCAAATAATCTTTACTATAATAAGAGCCGTGTCCTTCCACCTGTCCAAAGCCATGTTAGGAAAAAGATTGCCTTACACGGGAATCAAACTCGGGGCCTCATATTCAAAGACATGTACACTTTTAATAGCGACACAAGCTACTGAGCCAGTGTTGATGTCAACATTGATTAGCCAATGCACAGTCACGACACAGTTAGCATAGCTGCTACACTTCCAACATTTTCTAGGCTAGACCATTTGTTTTCTATCATCCAGTTGCATCAACAACAGTAATGTTGCTGATGCCACTGGATGACACCGATAAATAAAAACACCGATCTTCACAGATCGTTGTCTTTATTTATCGACATTCAACAAGTCCTATCTTTACCAAAATTGAAACTATGATAATTTTCTCTTAAAAATAGATGATCGCTGCTACGTGTATCTGTTTGCATGAATTAGGTTTTAAGCGGACAAGCTCTAGATTTTCAAGCTATATGTAATATTGTAGAGTTGTAGCCGTTTCCAGTTTATGCCACTCTTAAAAGTTGATCATGCATAGTATCTGCTGGGTTATGCAGAGATATTGATGAAAGCAAATTTTTATCCTCGTGTTCTATTTACGGATCGCTTATTCTGTTTGTCAAATTCTATTCCATACAGGCCTGTATATACACCATTGCAATTGCTTGTCATTTTGTAGCACACAACCATGCTGGGTTGCCACAGTACTCGGGCATGACGATGCACCCGACACCAGCACCTCACATGTCACCCGGAATGCCTCCTAGCCATGCTCCACCCATGTCCCAGTTTACTAGTGCCCATCCGAACATGCCTCCTGTGAGCAGTGTTTACAGTCCACCCTCTGGCTTATATGGTCCGATGGCTCCACCCCTTGGACAGGAAGCACCTCCTAACATAGGTATGTCATATGTGCTAGAAACTGGTGTTGGTAATAGATGATTGGGAAATTTGTGTATGCTTCAAGAGGTTAGCGTATAACATACCAATGTGCAATAGCAGGATGTATGGTTGTGGCTAGCTTGACTGCTGGGAAAACCTTAGCATTGTTGCCTGTCTCTATCCAGGGTTATGCAAATGTTAAGCCTGTCGATATTTTATTCTCAAGGTATGATGGATCCAATGCATTCTCCTCACGGACATCCAGGCGCACCAATGATGATGGGACATATGCCTCCTCACCAGGGAGCTCACATGCCTGCTCACCCTGCCATGATGCCCCAATCGCACTCTCCTTTCAACCCTCCTGGGCCGATGGATTTTTCTCCCGCACCCCATGGCGCGCATCCGGGATTTCCTGGAGACTTTCCACCAGGAGCAGGTCATATGGGCATTTCGAGGCAAATATCTCATCCAGGGCACCCTGGTATGCCTCCTCAGCACATGATGATATCTCCGCAAGGAGCGCCCTATGTGAATGGGCCTGGACCCGGTACGAGTCCATACATGATGGGTGGCATGTAGGCTTGTGCGCGTAGACAAGCCTTGCTGTACATAATGTATATAGTGTGATTTATTGTAGTTATTTGTAATGAAGTCATCTCTCTTAGACTCAATACTTTTTACTTACTATTTATGTCTCTTTGTACATATTGTGACTGCCTATTCTCAAGTATTTATCGTAGCTCTACCGATTTTTGGTATTAAATTATGCTTTGTCTTGTCTTTGAATATATTTTTTCAGTTAGGCTTTTCTATAATTCAAAATTTCCCCTTTTACTTAACTTATTTGCCGAGACAACTATTGTTGTACCTTTATTTGAACTACACAATAACCACAAAGTTAGAATTCGCAGGAAATCTTGTTCTTGCATTGTACAATAACTGTGTTGATTGTATTTAATCATTATCTGCAAATACCGAAGACTTGTTACACTAATTTGTATTCTCATTTTTTACTGCTCCATGTATATTTTTACCGTCAGGGACGCATCGAGGGTGTGACACCCTGAATCGTCTTTTTATTTTATTGACATTTATCTGTGGGCCATTTAGCTCAGCGTTGGTATTTTTATTATTAGCATGGATTCAAACATCCATTCTTTTTGCGTTGGTTTACTTCATATACTGTAGAGATGAACAATGAGTACAGACATTTCATGTTATTCAATGTCATTTGTATTATTACACATATATGTATATCAGTTGTGCCCATAATTATTCACGCTGACATGATTATTTTTGTGAATATCTCGATGTTACCTACTTAAGGTTTGCCATGACGTGAAGTTGTACAACAGAATGCAGTTTTTCCTGTTGTTTATAGCAGTTTTTGTATTATAGATTTAGTATTTTGATTCGCTATAAAATACCAAATACTTGTATAGAAAATAGAATACAAAATCAAAGTTAATAGAATGATGGGCTAGTACTACTTATATGGATGTTCATGGCGCTGTAGGTAGGAAGGTGTGATAATTTCAAGCATAAGCTCATGCAATATATTTGCACTCGAGTTTTTGCAACAATATTTTCAATGTTAAATTCTTTTCACCTGATAATTTCTGCGTGTACGTTATATATATATTAGTATAAAGAATAAAGGAGGCTAGATAATGCGTGGTATGTAGTGTTCAGCCTGTACAAACTGCCCTGAAATGCCTTATAATTACGATCTTGTTTTAGATATGTTATCTTCTCCCACTGATTACGAGTAAAAGAACACAACTCTGATATCGTAAACTTCGCCAATAATTACCATTTCCTGTGACGTAGTTTATGCCGCAGGTTTTTCACACCAACGCTACCACTCGTACGCATCACTAGATCTGCGTACCGCATTTCAGGGCCATTAAGTAGGAAATCGACTTTCCAACTTGTATCGAATATTGGTATCATGTCTCTATATACGTAATGGAGTAATAACTGTCTCAAGTGCGGATGAACTTTCTAAAAATGGATGTCGACAATGATATTGACGGTCAACTAATGCAACAATTTCTTTCCATGGGAACTCAGGATCGAGAAGTTTTAGTATCCGAATTTCAACGTTTACTAGGAAATCAACTGAATCCTGAAGCGTGTACATTTTTTCTTGATATGAACAATTGGTAAGTTTCTTTAAAAACTTAGTGCATAAATCTAAGCCAAGAAGTTTTCAAGTTATTTCTAACGATAATGTGTTCTGTCTGCAGCATTGTTAAAATTGCGTCATAATGCATTTACACTGTATGTGGTGTTGCTGCTATGAATTTGTGTAATTAGTGTGTAAGCAAATCTTTCCGAAATACGCTTCTGAGTTTTGTATCTGGGATTCAGGGTGCTTGCGCATTTAAGTGAAGAGTTCTGTTGATTTCATCTGAAGTAGAACCATTCATGCTCCGAATCTTTAACTCAGTTTATAGCTTTATTTGCTTAGATTGGTCTTGATACCTCTTATTAATAATTAGTTGTTTTTACAGGAATCTGCAAGCTGCCATCGGTTCCTACTATGATTACGAACAGCAAACTGATCTGATTCCTCTTCCTTCCATGTCCTTTGTTAAAGATGTTACCATTGGGGAAGGTGAATCCGTACGACCCAATGTTAACTTTATCAAAACATGGCGAATAAAAAACACAGGTATAGTTGTAACTTCCAGTGTTTCCCAGTGCCAGTGTTCTTGGCGTTATTGCGTCTACTCAGCTAACTTTATGATGTTTGACATTGCTGTAATACTGGCTTTGCATAAATAGTCAAGCCGCTAATGGAACTGTTATTTCCAGTAAATTTAGTAGACTAGGCTTTCTGCTCCTAAATTTTTCATATGTAAGCTGCTGAGCTTTGAGTGTAATAACTTTTCAAAGCTTTTGTTGTACTTGATCACTTTATTATGTAGCTTTGCTCCAGAAAGCTAAATGCTTGATTTGTAAGTTTGTGCAATTATACTCTGTAAAACTATTATCACGCAGAGTCACTGATCTCAAGCTGTTCTTAAGTTAGCCAGGCTTTTTACCAATTTAGCAGTTTACCCATATGCTGCTAATACTGACTTTCCATGCTTCAAATGGATTTGGAGTTTCACTGCGAACTTTTGACTTCTACTCCGAACGATAGAAACGATAAATTCACAATGGATTTGACCGTGAGCAATTCGACCGTCGCATTCGCAGTGAGACTACTATTGGATGTCACAGAAATGCTTACTGCCGATGGATTCGAATTGATAATACCCAATTAAGCTCTCCCCAATGAAGGTAAAAAAATTCAGCGCATTTCATCGCACTACCACGCATGTTTATTCTAACTACTGTTGCCAACGATAGGTTGCTCCTACGACAATGATGAGGTAGGCCTAATTACTTTTTTATTACCTTATTCATTAAATACCGTGAAATCTCTAATTGAACGCCATGGCACTCTATTTTTCAACATGTACTCTATAGTGGCGGTCAATTGGAGGCAGCGTTCAAATAGAGGCTGTCGGTCTATTTTTAACTGGCTCGTCAGATTTTTTGGAAGATAAATTTAGCCCTATTACGTGCGAAACCAATGTCGCCTATAAATGTGCATCAAGAAACCGAGAAATATCTCTGCCAGTTGATATCTATTGCTTGCAATTGACCTGCAATGATATTATAGCGGACTTTTCTACTGATCAGTTGATATTATGGGCTCGTAAAGATCAGATACTGTCAAAGTGGCGGTTAAATGGAGATGGCGTTCGATCGGAGAGTGGCGGTCTATTTTTCAACCGTTCTCTGTTTGGACCCAATTTTTCAACCCAATAGAGGTGATATTTAATTAGAGGTTTTAAGGTAACTGAACCTACCGTTTTACATATTCCTACTGCACTGGTTCCGACCTCTCCCTAGGCTTAACCCTTCTAGCATAAAAAAAGTTTTGTTTTACTAAAAGCAATTTTGCATGATGCGACCTTTGAAGTCACAACTGTATAGCAGGTAGTAAATTCTGTTGCTGCTTTGTAATACAAGCGGAATGCCCGGCGTTGCACGGGTATTAAAAATCAGCTTATAGACAGTGATAGGTAATGCAGTCGCCTGCCACTTGCTATTAGTCTGGCACTATGCGAATGGCTAATTTGCGTAAACTTACTAATAAGAGCCCTGAGAACAAGCATAAAATGATGTTGCGCCATGATGCAGAGCCAGAGCGATATGCGTGTTTGTACCCTCATAGCAACATATATCGCCCAATGAATCCATCAATTTCGCGTAGCTCAAAGGTTTAGCATATTTTCTGGGGAAAGGGAATTTCCGAGATCAAATTTTCTGTGATACGGGTTCTTCATTCTAATATTTTAATAGCTATATCTTGACAAACCGAATCGCATACATCCAAACTGAGATTTATATATAAAGATTGAGGAATATTAATATTAGTAATAATTAAAAAAATTCTGATCAGGTATCCTGGCATACTTAGTGCAACAAACATGCAAAGCGTGAATTGAAAAGTAACTGTGACCCGAAAGTGAGTTTACTTTAACAAGCTCTGTTTTGAGAAGTACATCGCTAGTCTTGGAAAAATCGATAAAGAGCAACTCTGAATCGTTGAAACGTTAAGGTGTACGAATTCATCGGCATAGGCGAACTCCGAATCTACTCGAAGCATGGAAACCCAGTGTACGTGAAGTTATAAATGGTGTGGTTTTCTGAGGGCAGGATTTTCACACTGAGTCGACTAAGCCCGGTGCTCTAGAAATGTCATAAATTCTTTACTATTGGTAAATTGTATTCGCTCGCAACTGTTCCATGCCTAGTTGCTATATCTTATAAACAAACTATTTGCATTGCATAAATAAGGAATGGTTTTGTATGCGACTGACGTAAATATAAGCAATTACCAAATAATATTTAGTCTGTCTACTGATTGGCTATTTCAAGTTAGCCAGCGCTATGTTTCTGGTGATGTAGATGATTTATTTTATGGTTTGAATTATATCATTTACACATTCCAATTTTTTTTGCAATGAAGTCACTCTCACCAGAACTCGGCAGGAATTATTATAACATGATAGGATTTGCGGTACATGACTAAGATGTTAGTCCTTTTACTGGTGGTCACTTTAGCAATATTTTCATATCACATGATGGCTATATCAATTGTTTTATTGTACATTAGAAACTTGACATTTGCAACAGTTTTGGATTAAAACCAGGAAAAAAACCTCAAATTTGGAGGCTATTTAAATAAAATGAATTGTTTGTCAAATGAAAGTTTTAAAAAACATTCCCATTCAGAAACTCGATTGCATGAAGTAAGACTGACTACTCTACGTTTGTGTATGATAAACAGGCTTAAACTCTTGGCCATCCGGATGCTGCCTAAAGTTTATTATGGGTTACCAGCTCGGAAGTCGAGAAAAGGTTGCAGTGGATGCACTAGCCGCAGGCAATGAATCTGATGTAAGCGTGCCTATGGTAAGCCCAAGTACAGACGGCATGTATCATGGCCAATGGCGTATGTCCACTTCGACTGGCACTCTCTTTGGTGGTGAGTAACTCAGGGTTTCAGAAGATGGTTGTTTAACTTGTTTATTTGGTATTCATCAGCGAATGCTGACAAGGATCAAGGTTGTATGATACGTAGCTTTTTGTAGAATGAAAATCATTAGTATTCCATAAGACGTTTGAAAAGTGTTGAATGTGATGGCGGAGTGAGTAGCCCTGTGTTGATATTCCAGTTTAAAATATGTTGCATGTTATCGACTCAAGTCAGATGAACCATACCTTTTCTGCAGATACTATCTGGGTGATACTTCAAGTCTCAGAGACCGGCGTGTTGGATATAACTCAAGAAATGTCAAGATGTGGGGGTGACTTGGGAAATTCTAGATCAACTCCTATGACAAATATAGATGAAACCTATAATCCATTTAAATCTCCCCATAAAAGTACATTACATTCATGTGAAGGCAACACATTATTAACGTGCACTTCGATGCCTAGTATAGTTGACAGTGCAGCAGTCATATGCTCCACGACAAATTCGACGACTGCCGTGTCTACCGCCACTAGCAGCCTTTCTCCTATCACAACCTCGTCATTTAATGGCGCTTCTTGTCCCATTAATTATCAGATAAAGGTGGGTATGCAGTAATGGTGCTATCAAATTGCTTTCCAAAAATAATATCTTATTCTAGTACAGAATAAGATATTATTTTTCTTATGCTTTCCAAAATAATCGTATGCTGGTACAGCATTGATGCCACTGTTCTCATCGCGACTTTGCAAGCTTCGCAATAGTGAGATAAAAGATTTGCATTTTTTGCCAAAACCTATCCTTTACACGTGAAAAAAATCATGGGTTTCTAAAGGGTAGTTTAGTTAGTATTCCCTAATGATAATCAACATTTTTTGAACTGCACCACATAGCAACAATAATAGTGAATAAGTAACTCATAAACATGATCTGCTGATGTTATAGGAAGAAGATATGCAATAGCATTCTCAGCTCTGTCCTATCGCAATGGCCTGTCTCATCTGTTCCAGCTTTACATTCATATCGGGACAGGAAAGACTGCCACATATCAATTTAGTATTTGTGAATTGTGCATATTAAAAGTATATTGAGATTGAATAGTCTTGTTTCTGAGAAGTTTGTATTTTTTACATTGTTATATCAAAATCTCAATACAGACACGAAGATGTTCATTGTTGCTCAACTACATGGATCATGAGCACACGACTTACTAATAAAATAATAATAGTTCTCTGCTGTAGTACTCTTAAACCATCAGACTGAAAAGCTAGCAAAACACTTTCAATATGATAATTTGCGTTCTTTATGGAGACCCATAGGTGCATCTCCTAGCTGACATTGGTTGCCAGTTGTAATGTCTAGTTCTTTTTAAGACGGTCTGGCTTTTCAGGTGTATGTAACGATTTATTGAATGTAATCCTCACGATAGCCCATTTTATAGGCTAGCCTTGTTATTAATAGGTATAAACTTTATTTACACCAATCAATGCTGTTTTGAGCAAATTAGACTATGAGACAAAAAAATAATAAAGTGGAGTAAATTAGGTGTATTGAGAAAGCTCTTTTTGCATTGCGATGTTCTATAATGTATATTGGCAAGATGTTGGTGTCTGGTATAAGGCATGACTTTTTGGGATGTATAGCGAATGGTCAGGCAGATTGGAGATAGGATTAGAGTATTTTGTACAACAAATATTTTATAAGACATTTAGCTCCTCAGCATTAAGGGCTATTAAACGCTGGTCATAGCTATCCATGTCGGGCAGCTTAGCCATGAAGCATAATTTTTGAAATCGGTCTAATTTTTCTTTATCAGTTTTCGTTACAAAGAGATACCAGCTTGGAGCAGCGTAAGTCAAAATGGACAATATACGATTTTGGTAAAAAAAGTGATAGAGTTTTTTGTTTTACACCTATCTTTTTGAGCTGAATTAGAACGTGAGTTGATGGTCTAGTTTTTGAGATGATATAGTCAACATGGCTTGAAAATGGTAAATGATCGTCTATTTTTATGCCTAGAAGCTTGACACTGTCACTATTTTATGTTCACATTGTTTATGGTGATAAAAGGGCTGCATATAGTTTTTCTGAGGATAAAATTGATAGATTGTAACTTGGCAGTTTTCAGAGTTGTGGTGTTCTGTTAACACCAAATTGATGCATGATCTGATGCTTGGTGTGGTGGGTTTTAACAAGTAAATGATGTTATTGATTTAGTCTTGGATGATTCGGTGACTGACACTCCATATCGCTTCACATGGGTTATGACATACAAGGTAGTGTCATCAGCAGCATACCTTCAATGTTTGACACTTGGTTTAATGTCATGCCTAAAAACATTCCATAACGAAGGACCCAAAATGGTTCCTTGCAGTGATGGAACTCTGGTCTTTCAGTGTTCGTACGATGAAGTGCAGCCTCCATAGTTTACTGTTTGCATACAGTCTGTGAAGAAACTTTACAGTCGATCACCAGGAATGTGTTGGTACCAAGGGTGGGCAATTTTCCAACAGATGCATGGAGCAACATCTCGTCAAAAGCCTTGCTGAAATCCAACAACAAAGCTTGTATCGCCAATGTCTCTTCACTATTAATATCATAGCATATATCAGATGTGAACTTGGCTAGAGCATCTGTAGTGTTAAGTTTCATGGTACATGTACAAGCAAATTGGTTAGTTGGTGTAGAAAGACCTTCAATGAGCTGGGAGATATTAGTTTCAGCAATATTTCCAAGATGGAAAAGAAGAGATACAGCTCTTAATTGCTTGAAGCTTTGTGATGATTTCACTTTATTTATTACTATCACCTCAGATTTTTTTCCAAAATGCTGGAAATATACCGTCTTGAAGAATACTATTTATAATGTCTGTCATTGGCTCAGCAAAAAAATGGTCAGTGTCTAATCATCTAGTCATAATTAGATCATGAGACCCATACTTTCTGCCAAATAGTGCGAAAAATTTCTGCAGCATTTTTCGATTATCACAGGTGACCAACAGGCTCATCATGTTTATCAAAGGATGATATGTACTCCTTCGAGCTAAGGTTAAAAAATTAAGAGAATTATTACAGTAAGTTTTGAGATATCAGTGCTCAAAGTGACAGCATTACAATGATGATGAAATAGACGCGTAAGAACAAAAGACATGGTTTTATTGAATGAGTGAAGTATATTTGTGAAAATATTTCGACGATTGAGGTTGCATGAAAGTGTAAACAGAAGCCTTCATGTTCAACTACGTCCCATTTGAGCCATTTTGAGAGAAATTCCAACCTACGGCGTTTTCGTGATGGCTACGATTAACTGGCCGTTTTTGAGCTTTTAAGAACTTGTAATCACATTTCCACATATTTTGCACTCACAACACTGCAGAGTAAGACATGGTGAATCTTTCGATACCAAATAACTGTAATGCGAATTTTGTTGCAAGTCAACCTTTAAGCTTACATGATGGTAGTTTTGAGAAAACCTTTCAAGGATCCTTTTTTGTGTGCTCTTTTCTTAGCTGTCGATAACTTGCAAATAAGTGGTGAGGTGATTAATGATCAACCTTGTGGCACCAGAATAGTCAGCTCTAGACTATGTCTGTTCAAAATATTAGTCACATTTTTTATGTAAGAGGTCAACCTGTGCATCTACTGAGTCAGATGTAAATAACTTAATTCAGCTGACAGATTACAATTCATTTGTGACAGCAATTTTAGACACTAGCGTAATTAAACGTTTCTTGATCATAGTAGGACCCTATATCTTGGAGGGGCAAAATGATTGCCAGATACTCATTAGATAGAATAAGTGGTAGAAGCAATCAACCAGATTTATGTATTCTGTCGGTGAAAATAAGATCAAGCATTTTATTTTCTGTTACTGGAAAGACGACTATCTGCTCTACTGGAAGAATGTTTGTGATCACGCTTACGTCCAGATCATTAAAATTCAGAGCTAAAAATAATTTAGATGTTGGGTATTTTCTGAGATATTTGAGATGCTTGAAATGATATGATTAATAGTTTTATCCTTTTCAGAGTTCTTAAGGTCAGGAGGGCGGTATAGTACTGAGTATATATTCGGTGTATGGTTTAACTGTTGTAAAAGCAGCCTGAATGTTGTTACGGATCTATTCAAGTATTCACTCAGCTTTAGAACTGAGTGATTATCTCGCCGTAAAGTACAACACCACCACCAATTCGTTTATTACCTCTGTGACATGTACTGTGTAGTTGAAATTCATCAATATTATAAAGATGTTCCTTTTTTCATCGAGCCACAATTCGGTAAGCATTATAATATCATAACTCTTTGATAGTTGCTTTAATTCGTTATGTTTATCTCCATGGAGAGACCTGACATTGTGAATGAAATCAGATGGCAGAGTACAGATAGAGACACTGTTAGAGTTAAAAATGTTTTCACTGTAATCATTACCTAGTCAGGCATGAACAGATAGAGATTCGACCGAGTTAGCATTGAATCTTGAAGCGACAACATTTTGTAATTTTTTAAAAACCTGACATTCACTAGAAGATGATCTATGTTGACTATTACAATTCACACATTGAGGAACATCTATGCCTACATTGCTATGGTATGGTTTTCCATAGTTGTAAATGTGGTTTTCCACAGACTTATCATTTGGACAGGAGGATGCAGTATGTTTGAAATGGTGACAATTGTAGCATCTAGTGACAGAAGACTGGTTATATTCTTCAACAATAAAATCAAACCATTTGTTCTCACTTTATGCTTGATGGTCTTTGCAGACATTCGGGTGAGTTAAACGTTACCTTGAAGGCTCTTGTTAGTTTTCTCACCCTGGAGATTCTAAAGACTGAAGTAACATAAAACCTTCTACGTTCAAGATTTTCCTTGATTCAATCATCTCTGATAAGTAGTCGCACTCCTTTAAAGATGTGATTGCGCCAAATTTTAGTTGATTCTAACAAAAAGTATCGATGTTTTTTTACCATTTGAGATGTTGTTTGTTGTTTTAGGCGATCTCACTGTCAAGACATTTGAAGATTGAAATCAACAAAAATTTGTCACGGTAAAAACGCTCAGAAAAAAAACATGCCCAGACTTACCCAAAATGATGTATGTAGTGAGGCAGCCTGTCTGTATCTTTCGTATTCACATCGGTTATTGCGATAAGAGACGAGTCCTACGCGGCTCTATTGACATATATTTTATTTTGTATTTGCTCATGTTGGCTAGAATAAAATTTTAAATCTAGCTACAGATACATAATTATAAATGTCCCAAACCCCTCAAATAATGGTAATTGAAAATTTATCATATTATTATCCCCTAAATGCTGTGTAAACAGCAGAGTACCAACTAAGATTCTGCCAGTCTGCGGTAACTAGACTGCCGAGTTAACTTATTTCATCGCGGCCTTTGTATTAGCGAAGTTGTAAATTGCTACCCACACCGGAAACTAGCTACTAGATAAAATAAGCAAGCCGCATCTTTGAAAAGAATATGTTCGAATATACGGTGAAACCATGTCATGTATAGTCAATGTTATCTAGTCATTATTAGTATCAATTTTAGAAAAAAGTTTACTGGTCACAATTGATTAGTTGATTCAAGTACAAAACGAATTGTTTTTTGATTTGACCAAAATAGTGAACGCAAAATGTCAATTTCTTTGAAATCGATCAATCCACCGATTCTGGCAAAGGGTTAATAAAGCCATTCTTGCGCCTGGTTGGGGGTTTGTGGCGTGGACTCACTTGTTTCACTTAGTAATGTGGAGAAAAACATTTTTTGAGTAGTTCTTAATATTTGGTGAGTTGGAATTGAGTTGAGCTATGCCAAAGTACCTGTCAATACATCTCTGATTACACTTCATAAATCCATTCATCAGACAAGATTTTGGCACAAGTGACAACGGGGCTATAATGTATTCAATATGTTCTGCAAATCACGTTTTGCATTATCTTTAACATTATTTTATATAATTTTTACAAACCAACAAATTTTCATCTCAGCAAAAGGTTTTCATTAAAAACACCCATCCAAGTTGTGGCCACTAACATAGTTTCAGCTTATAATAGGTCAAATTACTCTACTGCAGTAAACTCCAACTCTATATGTATCATATCTGAATATTTGTTGAAATACTTGAAAGCAAAGAAATCAATTATTCTATTATTGAAAAGCTAAAGGCTATATTTTTATCATTCATTAAAGCTTTTTGATACGTATGCTTTTATCTAGCTACAAAACTAGCAAGTTGATATATAAATGAAATCATATTCTGTACTCCTCAGTCTAATCTCAAGTTACGAATAAACTACTACTGTTATTCAAACGCTGGAAGGACTCAGTATTTCAAACCTTTGAAATAACCACATTATAAACTTCAAGCTATTGAGAAACAACCGAAGTTTTTGGCGACAAGGACTAAAACCTACAGGTAAAACAGGAGTACTTGTTTACACTTGTTTACATCATATGATAATGGCAGAGACAGTTGACAAACTGATTAAGCTGATCCAGTTACGGCAAGAAGAAGCTCAACAGCGAGACGAGAACAAGAGCAAGCTAGACAAGAACAAGAGCAAGCTAGACAAGAACAAGAGCAAGCTAGACAAGAACAAGCGCAAACTAGACAAGAACAAGAGCAAACTAGACAAGAACAAGAGCAAGCTAGACAAGAACAAGAGCAAGCTAGACAAGAACAAGAGCAAGCTTGACAAGAGCAAGAGCAAGCTAGACAAGAGCAAGCTAGACAAGAGCAAGAGCAAGCTAGACAAGAACAAGAGCAAGCTAGACAAGAACAAGAGCAAGCTAGACAAGAACAAGAGCAAGCTAGACAAGAACAAGAGCAAGCTAGACAAGAACAAACGCAAGCTAGACAAGAACAAACGCAAGCTAGACAAGAACAAAAGCAAGCTAGACAAGAACAAGAGCAAGCTAGACAAGAACAAGAGCAAGCTAGACAAGAACAAGAGCAAGCTAGACAAGAACAAGAGCAAGCTAGACAAGAACAAGAGCAAGCTAGACAAGAACAAGAGCAAGCTAGACAAGAGCAAGAGCAAGCTAGACAAGAGCAAGCTAGACAAGAGCAAGAGCAAGCTAGACAAGAACAAGAGCAAGCTAGACAAGAACAAGAGCAAGCTAGACAAGAACAAGAGCAAGCTAGACAAGAACAAGAGCAAGCTAGACAAGAACAAGAGCAAGCTAGACAAGAACAAGAGCAAGCTAGACAAGAACAAGCGCAAGCTAGACAAGAACAAGAGCAAGCTAGACAAGAGCAAGAGCAAGCTAGACAAGAGCAAGAGCAAGCTAGACAAGAACAAGAGCAAGCTAGACAAGAACAAGAGCAAGCTAGACAAGAACAAGAGCAAGCTAGACAAGAGCAAGAGCAAGCTAGACAAGAACAAGAGCAAGCTAGACAAGAACAAGAGCAAGCTAGACAAGAACAAGAGCAAGCTAGACAAGAACAAGAGCAAGCTAGACAAGAACAAGAGCAAGCTAGACAAGAACAAGAGCAAGCTAGACAAGAACAAGAGCAAGCTAGACAAGAGCAAGAGCAAGCTAGACAAGAACAAGAGCAAGCTAGACAAGAACAAACGCAAGCTAGACAAGAACAAACGCAAGCTAGACAAGAACAAAAGCAAGCTAGACAAGAACAAGAGCAAGCTAGACAAGAGCAAGCTAGACAAGAACAAGAGTAAGCTGAACAAGAACAAGAGTAAGCTGGACAAGAACAAAAGTAAGCTGGACAAGAACAAGAGTAAGCTGGACAAGAACAAGAGTAAGCTGGACAAGAACAAGAGTAAGCTGGACAAGAACAAGAGTAAGCTGGACAAGAACAAGAGTAAGCTGGACAAGAACAAGAGTAAGCTGGACAAGAACAAGAGTAAGCTGGACAAGAACAAGAGTAAGCTGGACAAGAACAAGAGTAAGCTGGACAAGAACAAGAGTAAGCTGGACAAGAACAAGAGTAAGCTGGACAAGAACAAGAGTAAGCTGGACAAGAACAAGAGTAAGCTGGACAAGAACAAGAGTAAGCTGGACAAGAACAAGAGTAAGCTGGACAAGAACAAGAGTAAGCTGGACAAGAACAAGAGTAAGCTGGACAAGAACAAGAGTAAGCTGGACGAAAATAGAAAACTAATAGAACTAATAATTCTGGAAGAAGTTAAAGGTTGACTTGCAACAAAATTCACATTACAGTTATCTGGTATCAAAAAATTCACCATGTCTTACTCTGCTGTGTTGTAGGTGCAAAATATGTAGAAATGTGATCACAAGCTTCTAAAAGCTGAAACGAACAGTTAATCGCAGCCATCATAAAACCGCCGTAGATTAGAATCTCTTTCCAAAACGGCTCAAATGGGAAGTAGTTGTACAAGATTGCTTTTGTATACACTTTCATGCAACCTCATTCGTTAAAATATTTTCACAGATATACTTCACGCATTCAATAAAACCATGTCTATTGTTCTTACGCGTCTATGTCGTCGTCATTGTAATGCTGTCTCTTTCAGATATCTTACAACTTACCGTAAAAATTCGTTTAATTCTTTAACCTTAGCTCGAAGGAGTACATAATGCGATAATCAAAAAATGCTGCAGCAATTATTTGCGAAGTATGGGTCACATGATCAGATTACGACTAGACGATTAAGACCAAGCCGAAACAAAACTGTAAAGTAGCGAGCATCTATATTTGATACAGGGTCTTCGGTAAAACCCAAAGTGTTTGTCATAAACTGGCGCTACAAGAAGTTTTATATTGAGCCTTTTATTGGCCTTTCAATTTTTGTGAGAACATCACATGACAAAACAATAACCAAATGTAATGACAACGTCAAAGAAATAAACTGATTCCAATCTACGACGGCTTTTCGTTTTTGAGCTTTTAAGAGCTTTTAATCACATTTCCACATATTTTGCACCTAATGTACAAAGCAGCAGAGTAAGACATGGTGAATCTTTTGATACCAAATAACTGCAATGTAAATTTTGTTGCATGTCAACCTTTAAGGCAAAGAAAACATCGACAGTACAAGTACAGTCTGTGAACTACGTAATTGTTTTATCTCTTTTCAACAGTCCAGTTGGGATAATTTTACTATGTGTTTTACCTGTAACAGATCTGCAGGTGAAAGCTCTGGCCTTTTCCAATTTCTAATGTTTAGCATTTTCTTGGCATTATCAATGGCTTTGACAAGCTCTGACCATGAACTAAACTTTTGAAGGATTTGAGACATACTATTAATGCCAGTTGTAGTTGTTTCAAGAGCATTCTTGGGCCTTTTTATCGCTGGGCCATCTTTAGGTATGTTTGTATAGTCGGACTTGTTTTTCAGGTACATGGTTATGTCTGAGTTTGACAAGAAACTCGGTTCACTCCGCCAGGCGGACTGTAAGAGCTCGATTATGTCTGTTCCTCTTGACAGAATGTCAGCTGGGTTGCTTATTCCTGGCACATCATTCCATTGATCAATGTTAGAGTTGTTACAAATCTTTTCTATTCTGTTGTCCGCAAACATGGGGTGTCGAGCTTCGCTGTTTTCGATATAGCCCAAAGTTATAGCAGAATCTGACCAGAAATACCCCTTAGCTGTGTCTATGTTCAATTCTGATTTGAGTATTGTGCTGAGCTTAACCGCTTCTACAGTTGATTGCAACACTAATTGAGGGATGATATGTTTCAGAGGAACTACCTGCAGTGTACTTGGGCTTGACCCAAAACTCATTCATAGAACAAATAAGGTCAGTCTAACTCAATCAAGTAAAGTGAAAAGACATTCCTACAATATGTGAAGCAAAATACATGCATAGAACCATCCTTGACTTGGCTGTCACTAGTGCAGTATGAACTATCTTGTGCTTGTTACACAGACATATATATGTGCATGCACCGTAACCTTTGAGCCTAGTGTTAGAAAACTGCTAGAGCTCACTTCGTGTTATGTCACAAAAATCCTCTGGTACAACATATCGGTCTACCTGTACATTCTTGAGATTGTCCAACTCATTTTTCCAGTTTTCCCATTCTGATTGTAGTGTGAATGAAACCTGTATCCCAAGCTCCTTTTGCCTGACAGGTCTTTTGAGATATGCGCTTGCCTTTCAGAGTAAAAAGTGCTAGCAAGACTAATGGATTATATAGCTGGGATATCACGGACAGAATTCCACGCTTGTTAAGTGGCATTGATTTCGTACTATTCTTGGATTGTGTTCGTTTTTATCAACCATTCTAAACCTAAAGCTCGCTCTGAAGGTAGCTTGTCATGGGATAGGTCCAGGTTTTGTGCTTGTTTAACACTATCTGATGCTGGTATTGTTGTTAGTACATCACGGTTGTTAGATAGGAACTTGTGCAGAAGTAGATTAGCTTTTCCGCATATCTCTGTCATGTCTTTTATGAAGATCACGGCTTCTTTTACTGTATCCACGCTAGTTATGTTAACATCGGTATAGAAGTTGTTGATCATGAAGCTGCATGCTGTAGGCATGTCTTTGCCATACTCATTTGCTATCTTTCTCAAAACAACCACCCCTGATGAAAACGTAGCTCCAAATAGATATCTGGTCATTTGGAGCTATGTCCCCAAACCCCTCCTTTACATTTGTCATGCATTGTTCTAAAGAAGGTCACAGGAAGCAAAAGGAAGTCTCTGTGCTCCTCATTGCCAAATAAATTCTAAAACTTTTTTTAGGGATCAATGAGGCAGCTAACTACGTCATCTTAAATTTCAGCAAGATTCTGATTAGGCTATTCATTAACTCTTGACCAATGTAGAGGTGATCGTGTGATTGTGTACTATGTTTTGCACTGGCATCAAACGCAACGCGTAACTTCCTTTTTCTAGGATGGCGAACATAAAAGTGCGGTATGTACTCAGTTGCTCCTTCTCATCTGCTGTCTGCTGCCAGGTCAATATGTCTATTGTTAATCATATCCTTTATGAACTGACAATACTCCTCCTTTTGTTTTAGGTTTCGGTTGAGCTTGTCCGTTAGCTGTTCCAGTTTCCTCGCTGCTTCCACACTGATGTTGAACAATGTGGCGACATCTTTGGAAGACAGAGGCTGACAGCGAGACTCATCTTTAAGTTTGTGTGCTCTTGTTTCCAATATACACGTTAACTGCAGGTCATTTTGTGACATCTTCGCGTTACTGAGACTATACACATCTTCAAATGAGTTTTTATGCTTTCCTTTCAGTATGCATTGCACAGTTTTGATTGCTTGTGAGCAAGTTCTCCATACATTGTTTAATCAAGTATCATGCATATAGCAAAGGCTTCACCTTCATCCCCTAAAACAACTTCTTGTGGCGGTATTGCTGCAGAGCAGTCTACACTCAAGAGGATGCCTACAGGCATGTCCATCTTTGGAAAAAACTCTTTAATTAATTGTTGCTCGTGTGGCAGCTTTAGTACATGACTCTTGCTCAGTATCTGACCTTTATTGCAAGGTATGTTATCTTGCTTGTAGACTCGTAGTAGTTCAATTTCTTGCATGTACAGAACTCCATATCCTCTAATTGTGACAGTGTAACAATTCAATACTTAGGTCGCCTCACTATGCCGTGTATTCACTATAATTTGTTCACGATAGTAACTAGGTCTGAAATGATAACTACATCAGATGAAATGAAGCTGGCGTGAGCTTGTGCATCGAGTAGAGCATAGACAAGTTAGTCATTTTTTTCCTGATGATACATATATTAGGAGAATATGTTTAACAGATTTTTCCGTTTTTGTGCTTTGGGGCATGTGCATTTTTCTTGCTTTCTTTAGTTTGCTTGTAGCTAATTTTTGTTGGATTTGTATATCTTCCGCACTTTTATGCATTTCCAATAGCTTCCTTAAACCTTTAGGCAACGCTGTTGGATGTGATTTTTCACACTCAGCACATTTGGCTTTCCTCTTACAGCCTCTACTGTTGTGTCCAGTTTTTAAACAGCTAACACAAAAATTTTGTGTTTTAATAAAATTGTTTTTTTCAGTTTCACTCTTTGCAGCTAATGACCGACATTCCATTATAGAGTGGGAACCTTTTTTGCAGTGCACACAGTTCGGGGCATGAGTGTTTGATTTTAAGGTATCAATTGGCAGCTCTCTCTTTAGTGTAGGCCAATGTACAGGTTTGAATTGTTTTTTGTTTGTGGATTTTTTTAATATCTTTGAGCGTATTTGTCAATACTCTTGCTTCATGCAGAATGAAGTCTACATACGTAGAGAATGGTGAAAATGTTACTTTTTCTTTTTGTTCTATGTCCTGCGTTTGACTAACCATGTAGGGATACTTTGAGGTATTTCTCGGTCCCTCTTTTGTCTAAAATATGCAGCTTTAGGATGGCTCTCTGTGCTGCGAGACACTACCTGAGTGTTATAAAGTCATAGATTTGTGTCTTTGGCGTTTTTAATCTCTTTATTCAACTGAACGCTATAATTGCTAAAGATAATCTGTCCTCATTGTATTCAGCAAGCATGATGAACAAGTATGATGCAAGACACAGAAATAGCAAACAAAAACAACAGGACATTGAGTGCAACTAGGCCACATCATAACACTGAGAAAATAAGAATATCTTTTTAATGCATCGATATCTTTATTCAGAATCCTGTTCTATTCTATCCTATCTCGACAGCTATTTTCTACCAGGTCATCTCTACCAAATTTTTTTTGCAAAGTGTTCAATGCTTCCTTGTCTTTGGTTGGCAACCTAAAATATCCACTTATAGCTTGCTTTGCATTACCATCAGCAAATTTTTCAAGTCTGAAGCGTTTTTATCAGTGAACCTTTTTTCGAGTCAATAGTACTATTGAAGGAAACACGCCAATCAGCATGCTCTAAATGGTCACCTGTAAATACACTAGGTTCTGAAGGAGCGAGTAATAAAATGTGCATGTATTTGGTTATCTCCTGCCCTATATTGGCTGTTGGGATCCATCTGTTTGCGGTTTTACATCAAATGATGTTTTTAAACTGTTAGTGTTCTGCTGCTAATGGGTTGCTTGTTTTCGCTATTTGTAGAAGTTGGCTCACCTGTGGTCTTTTGTTCTAAACACTAGATGATTCTCTTGTTGTGGTCTATGTGATTTAATTGCCTAGCTGGCATCATAAGATTTGCTGGTGAAACCGTATCACCTTCTGTTGCTTGTGATTGCATGGCTGTTTGCGCTTCATTCTGTGCAGCTGCTGACCACTCAAGTCTGTTGAACTCTTGCCCATCGTGCTGCTATGCGTATTTCTAGCTGCTGCATTTTTAATTCAAAGGTTTTTTTATCTTTTTCAACGGTTCTTTCAGTTTCTGCTAACTCTCTTTCGTGTTGGAGTGTCGCTGTTTTGTGTTGTTGGCAATAGTTTTCAACCAGTTGTGTATCAGAAATAAACTGGTCAAACAAGGTTTGTGTGTGTTCATCAACTTTGTATTGGTCAACTGACAGACATGAATTGATCTCATCAAATATATTTATGATATTCTGTTTAATAACTACTGCAGTTTCTAAAAACCTTTCAACGTCTCCGTTTTTGTATTGTGAAGGATAAAACTTTTTAGCTAATGTTCGGCCTGATGGTAAGACTACAGAATACTATTACCCCATTAAATCTTGAGAAAGTTAAAATCTCTCAACAACACAAAATTGCAGTCAAGGCTGTGATGATAGAAATTGAAGCGAGAGCTTAGACTATTGACACTGGGAGGGCGATAGTAGGCCACTACACTGACAGGAAATTGGAAAATGCTCGTACTAAAAGTTACCCTCTCTTCATCAAGGTCTCTGAAAAAGTTGCTATTTGCGCTCCACTGACCACTCTCATGCAAACTAAAACAACCCTACCTTTTGATAGGCGGTTTCTGTAATAAATTTCTGTTGTGCAGGCCTAACTCATTGTCTATAACTGATGGATTCAAATGGGTCTCAGTAAGGACAACAATGAGAGGGTCACAAGTTTTGATCAAAGTGGTTTTTGATAGTGATTTTTATTTCTGATGCTGTTGCAGTTTTATAAGATGGCAGTCATAATTGAGTTTCCCTAATTTTTTTTGCTATGTTCAAGTTTTTGAAATTTTTTTATGTACATTGGGCAATCAATTTGGCTGGTAGCATTGTGTTCTAGTGACCCGCAGTTGCAACGTTTCTTTGCTTCAGCACACTTTTGGTGGTCACTTTCAGATGGTAATTTGGCACTGCATTGTTTGCAAACCTCGTCAGATTTGCAGTTTGCTGCAGTATGACCATAACTCCAACATTGGTAACACTGCAGTGGCCTAGGTTTTGGTGAATGGGCTTTCTCAACTCTCAGTTTCAGACATAAGTCTTGAACATATATGCCATTCTCAATAGCTTTTTGTAGATCCTCACTTTCCTTGAATATCAATTTCACCGTGCTGGTAAACCACTAGTAAAATAGTTTTTTCACAAAGTGGAAAATTTTGTTTTATATATTCAAGCTGCTCAGTATCAGATAAATCTTTATGAACTGCAAAGCAAATGCCGTTAGTTTTTGGAGCAGGTTTTAGGGGCTGTCTATAATATCACATTTTTAGTGGAAGGGTTTCCTCTTTGTAAAAGTTTACTAGCTGTTAAGGATTTAGTGAATTGTATAATCAGCTTTGGTTCATTTTTATCACGCTCAAATTTTTTTAAAAGTGTAATAACTGGTTTATTGAGCAATTTGCTGGTACCTTGTCTAACGGCTATGTGGTTTGTCACCAAGGATCTATTGTTAAAGTTGTATAGCACTACACAATTGTTAGAGATAAAAAAATGTTATAGCCCAGCTGTTTTTCTTGGTGAGCCACTTATTAGTGATCCAGCCAGGATCGCATTTTGCTTAATCACTGCACACTACGAACTCTTATAGACATTTTTAAACCCAATTTCAATCTGTTGGTTGCTAGGAACAGGGCAGGTTAACTGGACAGGTGAGTTGGCTACTTCATCAAATTTGACTTCTAAGGAGTTCAATCCTGACACATTGGTCTGTTGATTTGACCGGTTTGTAAAGTTTAGTTTCTAAAGCTTTCAATTTTTCATTAAATGTTGGATCAAGCTCACTATGATAAACTTCAGACTCGGTGTGGTCAATCTTTTTCCTAAGTTTGCAGTTTGATTCTAAGAGCAGAGTCATACAGAGATGTTTTATTTTGTCAGTGCATGAAAAGATGTTCTATACTCGGGCAATCCTTGTCAGACCCGGTGCAATACTGTAGCTCCTGTAGCTCAAGAGTACAAATGATCTTCAATGAGTCTCTAGTAAATTTAACGCATCCATAGTGAAACCAAGTAATTCAAACCTCACATTCAACTTTCTCATCTATAACTATATTATGGCAGATTCCACAAATATGAGTGGAAGTGTCATTAACTTTTTGGTTTGTGTTTTTAGCACCACAGCTACTAGTACTTGACGATGTAGGTTTGCCATTAGTAAATCGCCTCAGACCCGTTAGAGTTTTATTACTGTCAAGCATGTTTGAGCTGACCAATCATAAATTGCTTTTCTTTTCAAATTTAAAAAGTGGCACTGAGTTGTTATAACAGTGAATCAGAACAGTGAACAGTTGTTAGAACAGTGGTTTTTGCTTTTTCAAAATCCTGCGAGCACTGCAGTGCCTGAAGAGGCTAAGCTGCCTTACTTCCCTTAAAATAGGTGAGTATGTTATGTTAT
The DNA here is from genome assembly GCF_963576615.1 of Watersipora subatra. Taxonomy (NCBI): domain Eukaryota; kingdom Metazoa; phylum Bryozoa; class Gymnolaemata; order Cheilostomatida; family Watersiporidae; genus Watersipora; species Watersipora subatra. The sequence goes on along the minus strand of NC_088711.1, from coordinate 11,408,314 downwards.
ATAAATAGAAGGTAAAATACAGTAAAAAATAGGTATAAAATAAAATTGCAAGAAACTCTCAAAAGTTTGCAGAATTCTCCAAAAGACGTCTGTCTCGCATTATTTATTGGTGGATCATTTATTGGTTATAACATAGAAGTATATGTTAGCCCAAACAATATAGCTAACAACAATTGCTGATGAAATCTGTTCGGGTGATAGGATGCTGGATACAGGGCATGATTAATAAATGTGATGATTATTTACCTTGTGCTGTCATGGATAATTACTAGCTGCAGATGCTTTGCTCATGAAAATCAATCATAAATTGGCAGGCAGTAATAGTATGGCAATTACTTCTCATAATTTACACTTTGAATATTTTTATACGATAATATTTTGGCCATTTTTGATTTACGGCTACTTGCTTTGATAATAATAGTGGAACTTGTTAGAATATATATAATTGCCGTATAATAAAGACCTGTAAATTATTATTATACTGCTTTAATGATTTCAGGGTTACGATGTATATTTAGAACGGTAAGAGTCACATTATATGTGATATAATTTTTCAAACTAATGAAATAAAACAGGTCAAATGCTAGCTAAGCGGATATTGTCTATCCCTGCAATGTTTACTCCAAAAAATGAAAATTTTGGTGGAAACAGATTTGTGACGTTTCCAAAATGTAATATCAACAAGTGATTGATGAAATGAGTGTTTGAAGTTTAAAATTTTTTCATTTATAATATTTTATGTTCTGCCTACTATTGTTCTCACATCAAATATATAAAATACATCTAGCAGATTCATAGATACAATGAACTCCATTGATCATCTACTCGTTACTATCACATAGAATAGTAAGTGTAGTACAACAAATCAGATTATTGATAGTTCAATTAACTGGTGAAAAGATAAGTGGAAACTCATGGTATTCTTTCCTGTCTTGTAGAACTTCAGCTTTGCTTTAGGCAAATTTGCAAAGTATCCAAAGAGCCAAGCTTTGCTAATCTTTTGCACTCGTTGTTTTACGTATACAAACTCCGGAAGAAGTGGAACAAGTGTATAGAAAAAGGAGAATATGTTGAAAAGGGAGAAAAATTTAAAGCTTTACCCTATTGTAATAAAACGTCATGATAAAACTCCCGCTACTTATTGACTGACCCTCACATGTTTTATATTGGCTTGTATTTGCTAAATGAGAGCATTAGCGTGTAATCTTTTGAATTTTTTATTGGTTATAGCTTTACTTTATATTGTTGTTAAATTTTAGACACTGATGAACTAGATCTGTATGTATGTTATATGCAAGGGAATATTTCAAAACAATTTTTTTTAAAGAATTTTTTTTAATGATGAAGCATTTCTTTGAAAGATACCAAATCAAGGTTCTAGTTTGAAATCTAATACTAATCCGCTAGTGTAGCTACCAAATGATACATGAAATTTGTAATGTATTGCTGTTTCCCAAAGTCTGTAGTATTCCAAGTACATACTCAATCAGATTAGCAAAAGTATTTTAAGGGCCCAACAACCATTCTAGGAGTAATTACAAAAAAATTGATATGAAAATTAAATTTTTTTTAAATCAGCAGCAGTTTGCTGTCCTTCCTCTTGGTGTAGAAGTAGGTTTTTCATCGCAAAGAGCTCACAGTAAAAGTGATGTTGATCATTGATTTTATGTTGGTAATGATGTACGTACTTGATTATTTACTTTGACACAAAGTTAAAGGGTCCATGAATTTTCTCCTGCCACAGAGTCATATACTCTGTTTGGCTGTTGTGGTTTAGGTAGGTGTACATCCTGATGTAGGCATACTGGTCTGTTGTGCAGTTGTACATTTTTAAAGTGTAGGACATCTGATGCTGCTTCTACAGTGGTTCCTGAGCATTTCAAGCAGAGGAAGCACGTAACTTAGAAAATACTCAGGTCCAGTATGAGTATCTTTTGTTTCACCCCTACTGTCCCCATTTTCTGCAAGCATAGCTTTTTCAGATGATATTTTTCTTCGTCTTGCTTATACAACCTCAATAGCATTCTTCAGTCATTGGATAGTTTGCTGCTGCCTCGTAAACCCTGCGAGGAAATTCCGAGAGCTGCTGCAGATTTCACTCAGAAATGCAAACATTGAGGAGTTGTCTCTTTAAAGGGCATCTCAAGTTAGATTGGTTTGTGTGTTCACAGTTGGAAGGTTTGAAAATTCATCAGGATTCGTGATGCACCATTTTTGCTGGGCTACACAATTACTTGTGAATATTATTTCTGCTACTCGCTAAAGTCCATCAATCAAACCAATCTTTCGGCTCACCTACATTGGTGTCCTTGAGTTTGTCTCTTGAAGAATATTTTAGATATGTGGTAAATGTTCATAGCCAAGCTGATGAAATATTCCATGGTATTTGACACCTTCATTACAAATATGAGAAAATTGAAAATCGCTTCAATACAAAATAGCTAGCCTTCACACGAACAAGAAGAACAGGGGGCTGATTCGACACTCTTTGTATCTTTCACTCTTAACCTTGCAACTTTCAACACACCATCATTTCGTCTGATGACCAAATTTGTAATGAACTCACAAAGTGATATGTTGCTGTGAAATAGTTCACTTCAAATGCACCAAGCCAAAAACTCAATTTCATTTTTGAGTACCCTCTACAGATGTCTGTTAGGAACACCTTGTGCCATTCTCAGAGGTGTAGCATATCATGTAGCGAGTTTCTCTAACAGTGAAATCAGAATTGATTTTATATGCAAAGCTTTGTTTCATCAATGCTCCAAACAGCTATAGAGAGTTCATGCCTTAACTTACAACTATAAAAATTACTAATTAATTATTAAAACGTCCCTTTGGAAATTATATTTTTTTAGAACGCCATAAATTTTAGCTGAGCATGTTCTAGTTGCTATATTTTAAGTAGCTTGTTTTCCTATAGTTGGTACATATGAGAACAGCATAGCTGCAAGACAAAACTATGATCATAAAAACATGTGCTAAACCTGATAAAGCAATCGAGTGTTTTTATAAAGATTAATTACTATGAATGACCACAAGTTAACTCTAAATTTGAAGCTAGTTTTGAAACTGAGAAATTTTTTTACTATCAGTCATAATGGATGTGGTTACACATATGAAACAGGCTTATGACCAGCAGCTCATGACTGCTGGCAACGGAAAATAAAAATGATAGGTAAACCTGTAGATGTGTGGCATTCCTAAAGTGAGTGCCGTGTTTGCAGACAAACAGATAAGCATGCTTTCCTTATCTTTGAGTTGGCGCTCTCTGTCGCTAGCTAAAACTCTCAATTATATGAGCAAAGGCTGGGGCGATGTGGAAACTTCCAACTATATGAGCAAAGGCTGGGGTGATGTGGAAACTCTTAACTATATAAGCAAAGGCTGGGGCGATGTGGAAACTCGCAGCTATATGAGCAAAGGCTGGGGCGATGTGGAAACTTGCAACTATATGTGCAAAGGCTGGGGTAATGTGGAAACTCCCAACTATATGAGCAAAGGCTGAGGCGATGTGGAAATGCATAAGATTAATCAAGTCCCAACCAGATTTGTTGCTAACAATCCTAGACACTTTCTACTATTTCTCTCTGTTAATGATAACTAGCTAATATGAGAGGAGATAGTGAGACAAGTATATATAAATTGGAGTTGTCTCACTTCCACTGTATTACAGTTACGCAAAAGAATTGAAAATATAAAATAGCAACTTCCTTTACCGAAGTGCATGCAGTTTTTTGGCTGATACAATTTAATCAATTGCCTAAGCAGTGTTCATCAACAACTTCAAGTATTTCATCAGAGATCGTGCCAATAGTGCCAGCATGGTTTGCTAGAACTTTTAGTTGACAGGAAGTTCCGCACTATATTTACAGATAAGAAAAACCTAGTTTGAAGAACTTGGCATTGCTGAAGCTATCGAACTGGCCATACTTAACATCCAACAAACATCAACTTCGATGATAGAAGTTGAAAATTCAAATCCATGCACTTCAAATGCCATGGTGTCTAAATGAGTTGTAAAAAAAAGTGAGCTAGATGTATGCACGTCTTTAACAAACATCTGTTTTAAGGCAGTGCAAGATATACAGCTGTGATACTGAAGATATGCTAAACCACACAGGATCTATTCCAATGTCGGCATTCAAACACAGCCTGAAGCTAGATTAATCACTACAATTCTTTTCAATTTAGCTTTTTGTTTTGATGTATTACTGATGGTTTTTATCAAATGTTTCCAAAGCAGGCAGAATTAATTGAAAAACTAGTGGAGCTGGAGCAAGATTTGTGTTTTGTTTGTTTATTTACATCTATAATATAACTACAAAAAAAATAATATGAAAAGTGTTCCTTACAGTATACAAGAACAAGAGAAATAGAAAAAAATGTCACTCCAGGGAAGGTGATGGCACGGAACCTGAAAGTAGAGTCAGCAGAAGTCTGTCTAATTAGTTTAGTTTAGTCTGGTTGTCTGAGGTAGCGCTTCAGTTTATTTTTGAAAGAATTAGCATCTACAATTTTACGCAGTGTAACCGGTAGTAGATTCCATAGCAATGACTCTTGATAATCCAAACAACATTGACCAGCTATTGATTTAAACAATGGTATTTTTAGGTTTATGTGTGTTTGACGAGTAGTTAAATATGTTATTATCCTGTTTTGGTTTGTTTCATAAAATGTGTTGTGTGCTTTTATCAGTACTTTGTATTTGTATAACTTTTTAATAGTTAAAATTCTATTTAGGTTGAATAGCGGATTAGCAGAAAAATCATAAACTTTCTTGTTAATTATTCTGAGTAAACGATTTTGAAAAACTTTAATTTTGTTTAAGTAGCAGTCTGGAGCATTTCTCCATGCCTCAACACAATACGAGAGTTTGGAATTGATGAAGGAATTGTACAGAATTAGCAAAACATCCCTAGAGAGGTACTGAAACAATCGAAAAAACAACCCAGCATAAGATCTTAAGTCTTTTAACAGTTTGGATATAGGATTGCTCCAAGTCAGCTGAGGGTCAATAAGTACTCCTAAAAATTTTATATTGTCAGATTTATTTATTGGATGACCATTAATTAGTAAGGATTGTTCATTAAAGTGGTACGAGTTCTGTGGGTTTTTTAATAAAATGTAGCAAATTTTGTTGAAATTAATTGTTAGTTTATTTTGGTTGCACCAACTCCGAAGGATCTTTAGGTCTTTATTTATCAAATGTATTTGCTTTTGAAGGTCTTTGGATTAAAAAAAAGATTAGTATCGTCTGCATATAATATTGGTGAAAGTACTTCTAATTGGCATGTTAAGTAATTAATATATATTAAGAATAAAGTTGAACCTAATACAGATCCTTGAGAAACACCACATTTTATAGTTTGTGGTGCTGACAGGGTAGTATTTATTTTTGTTCTTTGACTTCTATCTTTTAAATAGTTTTCTATCCATTTAATAGCTGTCAATTTGAATCCAATAGACTTTAATTTTAATAACAATATAGCATGATCAATGGTATCAAATGCTTTGCTGAAGTCTATAAATATACCAAGAACACAATTTCCTTTGCTAAAAGCTTGGAATGTTTCGTTTGTAAAGGAAATAATTGCATCTCTTGTTCCAATACCTTTTCTAAAACCAAATGGACTAGAGTCTAGAACGTTATTGCGTTCAAGATAGTCCATGATTTGAAAATTTATAAGTTTTTCTGTAATTTTTCTAAATATCGGAAGAATTGAGATAGGCCTATAATTTTTACATTTATTTATGTTTCTTTTTTTATACAGAGGATTAATTCTTGCAATCTTCATATCATCTGGAATATTTGTGTAGTTATGCTTTTGTTTATGATGCAGGAGAGTATACAGCTTAAAAAAGTAGCATTGTGTTTAACAACTTTGCTAAATTTGAAAGCAATGTTGTAAAGGTAAAAATTTGTTTTTTGATTTTAGACCTTAATTTTGGCCGATTTAAAATGTTTTTTGTACAATACGCCATGTGTCTGCCAAACCAAGGCTATGAAATGAATGCTGTATAACATATGTATGTGATGTATATTGTGCCATATTACACATACATATCCAGCTAACTTTCCATAAAGCAGGTATAACCAAAGACCCTTGGAATTTCTGGTGTGAAAATAAAGCATGCCTATAATAGAGTGAGAGAAAATGTATATAAATAATATGAATAATAAAGATAGTGGTTACCTGCGTTAATGACTCCCTCTATAAGTCACTGAGTGCTGTGAGAGCTGCATTCTGATCATCTACTAATTTATTTTCCAATTTTATCAAACAGTCATCCTTAACCTCCTCATATATTTGCTTGAGGTGATCCTGCAAAAATGTATATCCACTCTAATTGTGCTGTTTCAAGACTGAAATGCATGTAGTGAGAGATACGGCTCTCTGACTTAGGGATAAAAATAGTGATAAAATCTCAGACGATAATAAAGCATGCCTGTGTGAGAGAACATGTATTAGTGTGAGAAAAAATGTATATAAATATTATGAATAATAAAGAAGATGGTTACCTGCATTAATGACTCCTTCAGCAAGTCCCCGATTGCTGAAAGTGCCGCATTCTGGTTATCTGCTAAATTGACCCGCAGTTCTACTAAACAGTTACCCCTAACTGAGGTATGGCTAACTGCGAAATATGATTATTCCAACCAGTGTAAAATATGTCTTATTGGTCTGGCTAAACGGATGTGAAGGACAGGACATGACTCGGACTAAGTAGGTACTCGCCATTTTGGGAGGCTAGTAGAAAGCGGCCAACTCTTGAGTAAAAGGGATCTTTTCAATATTCCTATTGGTATCAGGAGTAAACGCACCCACACCAGTATTGTTTGTTACTTCTAATAAGAGTAGTGAAGATTGTGATGGATCTTACAAGGAATACCAACAGTAACTATAATTTGTGTTGTTTGAAGCACTTGAGTTAAATTTAGAATTTGGTAAAATTCCACAATCAAGTGTTAGAAACAAGATAGTTATACATGTAAGTGGTATTGAATAAAAAGCATCTGCACGAATGTATGTAACAGTTATATGTGGAAGATTTGCATGAATTCTAAAAGCTAAAAATTAAATGCCTTTGAGAGACTAATTACCCAAAAAAATGGCTGAAGCAACTAAGGATGATCACTTTGTAAAAAAATAAATTTCAAAACAACATTCAAGAATTAGTTTAACATTCTCCAAATAGCCAAGAAGAATTGGATAATGGAAAACTAGAAAACAATTGCGAACCTATTAATGATGATGGGAGCAGACAGCGTTGCTATTTATGATCAGTTCCAATTACATTAATTACATTATTACATTACAGTTCCAATTACAATAACAGAAGAAAAAAAACAAAAACATTGGAGAATGTTATCACTGTATTTGACAACCATTTTGAGTCTAGTCCAAAATATACATGTAATTTATAAGCATGTAAAGTTCAACAGTCTGAAGCAAGGAACTTCAAGGCAATTCACTAATTTATCACTGAAGTTAATAATCAGGTTGACAGTTATGACTGAAATTGTGCGCGAACTGTTGATAAGATCGGATTGTTGTAAGAGTTGCAGATAACAAACTCGGAGAACAACTTATCGATGTAGAAAATTTAGACTTGTGATTTCCATTCCGAAAGCTGCCCAGTTTGTATGTCACCATACTCAAGCAGCAAAACTAAAAGATAGGTTTAAAAAGAAAAACTACAGGCAGCAAATAAAACAAATGTGCTTCTTCTGTAACAAAGAATCTCATCCTAGAGACAGGTGCCTTGCTCATAGTGCTACGTGCTATGTGTGCAAAAAGGAAGGACACTGGGCTTGGAGTTAAGCTATGCAAAGGAAAAAGGAATCACCAATTAAAATAGCAACATAATATAAGCTCACACAGGGGTCGAAGAGGCTGGAGAGTTTGTACTATGGCTCTGTCTCGGAATGACTAGACGGACTGACAATTTAGAAGAACGTAGAAACTTTAAAAAAACGGATTGTTACTATCAAGCTTAAATCACGTCAGGTAAAATTTAAGCTAGACATGGTAGCTGCAGTTAGAGCTGTGCCATCCTATATTGCTAACTCAGTGGAAAACGTCAATCACTTTAACAAAATTCTCAGAGGCGCCAGAAAATGTAGATTGGTTATGACAGGCCAAGCAGAGGCATCATTGTCCTCTTATGAGATGGAGGTTTGCGAAACAGTTTATATTGTAACGGATTTGGTGACGCCACTCTTGGGAAAGCTCGTTATATCAAAGTTAGCTCTTATTCATTTCACTACTAGTGTAGAAAAACTGATTGGATAATAAGCGACCCTGAGCTTTTTAAAGATTTGAGAACAATGGGTGCCAAGGTTAAAATAACTTTTGAAAATAACTGTATACCATTTGTTCAAACAGTTTCCATAAAAGTAGCGGTAGCTAGAAAAGAAATGGTGCTGGAAGGTCTTAATAGAACGGAACAGTTAGGGGTAATTGAACAAATTGGCAAACTCACTCAATAGTGTGCTCTTTGCCTAGTAGTTCCCAAAAGAAATGAAAATTATGAATAAGTGTAAACTTTACGAGTCTTAATAAGTCTAATAAACAAAAACGCCACCCTTTGCCAACAGCAGAAGACACTCTAAATGAGTTGTGAAACACTAAGAGAGTTGGGAAACTCGAAGCAGTTCAGTAAGCTAAATGCCAATTTAGAGTATTGCCAGTTAAAGCTTTGACCCAAATCTTAAGCACTAACCATCTTATCATGCCCTTTGGGAGGCACTTTGGTAAGTGATTACCTTTTGGTATCACCGGTGCCCCAGAAATCTTTCAGAGAGAGATGCAGAAGGTATTGGTTAACTTAAAGAGTGCAGTGGGCCAAATGGATGACTTACTAGAGCACGGGACCAACAAGAAACAACAAGAAGATAGAATAGATGACCCAAGGTAGGTGGATTCGAGCGCATACTGAAAAAACTAGAGGTATTTTAGAATTCTTTACTCCTTTCAATAAAAAGGGCTCCAACGTTTCTTTGGGATAGTTAACTATCTAGGAAAGTTCTCTCTTCATCTAGCAGAGTCAACAAGACACTTATGTAGGCTTCTTGGAGATGTCTGAATGAAATTCGGGCCTGAACAGATTGGAGTGGAGAGTGAAAATCTTTTTATTTGGTAGTCTGTATCATTTTCGAGGCACTGTTAGATGGAAGAAAGGATGGATGTGTATCACAGGGCCTCTTTTTCAGTGGTGTTTGTCATCCTCCTTAGACCAAGATGGCAATTGAAAAGCAAGCATAAATATGATAAGCAGAACTCCAGTATACGGGTGTACGCAAAGGGAACATAACATAGCAGTATCACAGCTGAGGGAAGTAAGTAATGAGCCACATGACCATATCTATTGGGTGGTCTAAACGCTACTTCCACTCAATATAAGTTATCTTTCCTTGTTTCAGCTTTGATCTTATTGCCATGAGGCTTAAAATCTAGCCATAATATCATCATTATCTAATCTAAATTAATTAACAACTCCTGAACAATCAGTGTAAACAACCTCTCAAAGTTGATGCCTTATTTTTGCGCAAAGACTCAGAGTGTCCGCAGTGGCGAGCGACTAACCCTAATAAACTGAGAAGACAGGATTGTCTTCAGTGGTAGCAGAAACTTGTTTAGAAGGTAAAGAAACTTGCCGATAAGGCATCTGTATTGGTGATGTAATTCTATAAGAAAGCTGAAAAAATGCTTAAAGCTAACATCCCACCATATACAATTATATATTATATACAATATACAATTATTAGTTTGTTTTGCTAAGCTTTACCAGCTATGTAAAACAGTTAAGTAAAATACAGCCAAGCTAATGGGTATGTACACTAGGTTTACAGTTCAAGAGTTGTTTGCATACTTGATAGTGAAAAAACTACATTTATTACGCTTCTATTATTAACATTCATAGACAAATCTATATTGTTATTATGCTATAGGGGTAACCGGGGCACCGTGGACCACCTATTTTACTGAAAAATATCTGTGCGTTTGTTTGCTTTTACTTTTTCAACAGGATATGATGTCATCTTTCAGCCATACTGTTTAGATATTGTATTTGATATTCAATTACTGGTAACAAAGATAGATTTCAATGGTTGAAAGCTAATTTTTGCTTGGTTGATCTTATGTTACTTAAGAGAAAAGTTTTAGATATTGTCAGTTGTTATTAAAACAGGTAATACATGTAACTCAATCATTTCTCTGCGACATTGCAGAATTTAAATGGTATACTAACGAAACTTCTTTAGAATTTTGTAAATAACCTGTGCCTGATATAGTGGGATAGTGGGGCACTATGGTCCCCCTGATCCACCACACTGCCTGGAACAAATTAATTTAGTATATCAATGCTATTTATTGCTTGCATACGTCATTAGTGTTTTCTAGTGACTATTATTAGCGAGCACGATTCTAGCAGCTTTTGCAATTTATATAGTACGAAGCACATAGCGCGACACGCAAGAAAATACTAACGCGATTTGCCATAGTAAATACGATGCAACTGACTTGATTGCGCTAAAGATGGCAACTCTTTCTACAACGAAACTTTTGCTGCTAAAAAATTGTTATTATTAAAAAAGATTTGTAGCCATAGTGTCCAAACAATAAAAAATCAACAATAGCGCAACCTAGGCTGTTGCATTGTATATACTACATGTATGTCGAATTGCGCTGGTACTTTTATTGTGTGTCATTATAAGTGTCTTGAACTATATAAATTGTAAAAGCTGCTAGAATCGTGCTAGCTAATAATTTGTTTAGCCAATTAAAAGCGTTTCATTGACGATTTCGGGTGGCATGCACAGCTCTGACAAATCTGTGAATTTCGGCCGAAATATTCTGTTTTTCATTCATTTGGTGATTTCAGTCAAAATCAACCAAAAAATTGTTAAATGTGGCCATACCTTTATGTTATGCGTAATGATCTCTAAATCAATCATTAACATAAAACGTGCAAACGATGCATAAGAATGTACCCTAATATTCCATAACATGGCAAAGACAGCATAGTGGATTAGCTCACCGGCCTGCAGACGCAGAGGTTCCGAGTTCAAATCCAGGGTGAAGTGGATTTTTCATTCTTAAAACTTTATCGCTATAACTGGACAGATGAGCGACAGACCAACAAACAAACACTAAGATTTATATCTATATATATCAATCTGAGAGTCCGTCATTCAGTATGTCCAGCTATAGCTATTAAATCTAGGAATGAAAGATCCGCTTCGTGCTGGATTTGATCTCAGAACCTCCTATTCACCAGGCAATAATCTAAGCAATTAAGCTACGCGAGATGCAATGGATTCATTAGGTGATATGAGTTGTTGTTGGTTAAAATATGCATTGCACTCTGCATTACGCAACGTCACTAAAGCTTGCTCTCAAGGCTTTTATTAGTAAGCTTAGCAATATGGATAGTAGCTTCCTCAAATTAGTCATTGGCAATGTGCCAGGTTAATGGCAAGTGGCACGCAACTGCATTACCTGCCACTGCTTATAAGCTGTTTTTAATACTTGTGCAACACCGAAATTCGGCTAGTACTGTATATAGATTGAGTTTCAATGCCAATCAGCACAAGCGATATACATGTATTATCACTATTACAGCAGTTCCAAAATCGGCAAAGTATAATTTTACTTATTACTTAAACTGTTTTTGTTTTCACAATACTTTTTTCAATATTACAAAAACAGCATGTGCAGAATCTTCAAATTTTAGTGGAAGTAAAAATTTGAAAACATTCCTTTTGTTCAATTTTTCATTATATATGGCTATGTAAAGTATTTCACGGGCAGCAACCAAAATGTAGTCACATTTGCATGTTATCATCACACAAAGAGCAAACCAAGACTCAATACGGAAAGATTATTGCTGTACATAATGTCTATATGCTACATCCACTCGAATAAATATAAGACTCCTTGAAGATGAGTGCTAAAATATCAATCACAAATTTACATTTCAACAAGGTCATTTTGGCAATGGCATTTAAAAAAAGATGATCTAATTTTAGTCATAAACAGCGGATCATTGAGAAGCTGCCCTGCTGGATACCCTGATATCATCGTACAATTCGTACGAAAAACGCTCGCAAGACTAGTCTAGAAAGAACAGATTAGAGGCAGGAAAACTGATCTATTCTTTAAGTAATCAGATAAAAATGCACAGACGGTATTTTATTAGATACAATACCAAGCAAATCAGATGGGACAAAGTACTAATTTCACATGTCACATGCTATACGCATTTACATCTGGGTGTCCTTTTACAAGAAAACACCTGACTAGGTCTATAGGCCAGACCTACAAACAATGTTAGAAAGTCATCAGTTGTATACAAAGTCAATCCTCGTCTTAACGTCACTTTAACACACACACACGCACCACAAGGTTTATGAAGACTTTTAGTTGAGAGCGTATTTACAGGAAAACATAAATCTAGTTTGAAGAACTTGACATTTTCGAAACCATCAAACTGACTACGAAGTAGAAAAGCCAAACATACAAACCCAGTGCCATAACAATTAGATAGAGATTAGTTAAGAACGCATAACATAATCATTCAAGTCTATAACAAAGATTTGTTTGAAGGTAATGTATAATATACATCTGCTATTTTACTAAATCCCACGTCTATTCTAAATCTAGTCTAACACAGTCTTAAGCTCGAGTAACAGATCCCTTTTTTTCGCTGGTAAGTATTACTGGTGCGTTTGTATTTATCAAATGCTTGCAAGACAGATATAATGAATTAAAAAACTGGCGGAACCAGATAGTGAGATCTAGAAACAACTTTCTACTAAATTGGTAGCAGTGCTGAGATTAAACAGGCTACGTAGATCTTGAGATGTTAAATGTTTCCTACTGAGACCAGAGCAGAACACTAAAAACAAAAGTTCCAATATTCTTCAACAGACAACAATGTATAAAATGTGTGCTGTTCATTTTTATGAATATATACTAGTGTATCCTAAAATTAAGGTCCAATATTCTACAATATCCTACTATTACCACAATGGGTTAATGCGTGTTATTCATTTTGATGTATACATTGTAAAAATGATATACAATTATTATAGGTATATGTTGACTAATGGTTATGCTAGCTTACTGATTTTAAGCTTTTTATTACTTTTAATGTATTTGTAGAAATATCATGAGATCTACAAACAAGAAGCGTGAGAAAACTAGGCTCTTAGTTTAGGCTGTACAATCAGTGATACCGTAGTATTTCAAATATGAATTATCCAAGGTATCACGTTTTTTCATGCAGTTGTAGCGAGTCCACAACGAACAATTTACAACTTATATATACAACAAATTATAAAGACGTGCCAGCTAGTTTTAAATAGAACGAATGCACTAATACACAACAGAATAACTAGGAATAATGTAGTCCAGGAAAAGTGCAAAATATAATCTTGTCATTTGAAAAAATTGATATACGATAAGAAAATCTTTAAAAGTCAAACAAACTGTAAAATGTCAAGCGCATGTAAACTAAATGTCCTTGTTGGTTGATTTCAGCTGTTTTTTTACTTGGACTGGCATCTGCTCAGGGAGCTTACGTTTGGTCAATTTAGTTGAAGTATGACTGGGCTGTTTAGATGAACCAGCATCCTTGATTTTTCCTTTTTTAGCTGAAATATACCACAAATGTCAATCAAGTTTAGAGTTTGGTTAACAACTGCCATTACGCATGTTAACACAACCATGGAGCTACCAGATACGAGTGCAGATGAACAGCACATCAATAAGTAGAAATAACTTACATAACCATTTTTAAAATTAGAAACGCCAACTACAGGAAATACTATAACATAAACCTCCTTTTATGTAAACTCAAGAAAACGTAAGGAATTTATGTAAAGATTATCCTAGGTATTACATAACAAACTCCATATAACTTCAAGCGTCAAGTCAGTGCGAGCTCTCAAATTCTATTTGAATATTGAGAGTCAATAAATAGCCTTAAAATCTCTTGCCACACTTTGAGAGAAAACGATGTATCTCTATTAAATATACTCATACCCTCAGTCTAGTGTGTTGTGAGAGATCATCAAGTGTCACGATAAAGCGATTTCTGTATTTAAATATTTTGAAAAAGTTGCAATGAATGATGGTGTATTATGTGGTTTGAAATGAACTTTTTTGTATTTTTAAAGTGATTTTTGAAAATATTTGTAGCTGTACAATCATTAATAAATGCAAGGTATGAATGCACTATTACATTAGGGTAGACAAAGGGAGGCAAATCTCAAAGTGATTTAGCGTAACTCAAAATATGTAAAAGCTATTATCATTTTATTTAAACATTACTCATACAACTCTCCTAAGATGGCTAAATGTTAGTAGAGAAAACGACTACAGTAGTTATAGATTTGTGAGTGCCACGTGATCTAACTCAATTTCCTCAGGTGTATATTCCCAAAAACTTTCTTGATAGTATTAACTGCATAAAAAATTTGCTTTTTCGCCATTCTCTATACATTCTCAGACAGCCTAATGCCGCAGATAGCTGTACAAATGGATAGCAGAATTTAAATGCAATACATCAAGAAAGTTGGTACCTGCTGTAGCCTCTAAAAACACCTCTGTTAACGCGAGTGATAACGGTACTGCAATGTGCGATTCACTTGGATGCACCGAGTTCTATTGTTGAACAAGCTTCCAAGTTAAATAAGCTTTTTATAACTAGAAATATAAATGTAGTAAAATAATGTTAGCTTTAACATCAGCTGAGGAAAAATGACAATCGACCCACTCTTGTCAGAATCAAACAAGTATTTAAATAGACACTAAGTTAGTCTATAAGTAAGAGTGTTAACAGCTCTCACCACTCAGAGGGATGGAGGATGGAACTCTGCTCCTCTGCGCACCACCAGCCTTCCTCCTGGCAGTCACATTGCTCACTACAGAGGTCTGACTTTCGGGTTGGTTTTCCTTTGTATTAAACGCGTCCATCTGGAATGCACAACCAAGCTCATTCTTTAGGCATCTATCTTGTACATTTAATGCATCTGACATATTAAACATTTATCTGGTATATGCAATGCAGGTAAAAAGCATGCTAAAATGCATGTACATGATAGCGATAACAAACCTTGTCTGTCATGCTGACAGAATCCAATGAGCATGCATCCTCAGCCTGTTCTTCAGCCTGGCAAGAAACAGAGTTTCAGCGATTATATATAATTACAATTTGATTCCATGTGAATAATACTAGCAACACAGATGTAAAGGCATGAGTGCAACTAGTTTTGCAAGTATCATTGGAGTTGTCTTATTTACCACTCATGATGATTTATCATTATATGAGACCAATCAGTCTTTGGGAATAACTGAACAAATAAAACTTCTCAATAGCTGTTTATTATTACCTAAAAAACTGACCTTATCGTCATAGTTTAAATAACATCTTTGGTAGCAATTGATAAGAGAAAATTAGGCGGCCCTTATGTAACTTTTCAACACCCAACTGCTAGTGGAGTCAGCGGTCCCCATGTATAAAGCAATTTTAAGGTAACACAGGCATATCACGTCAAATGTTAACATCTTTCTTTACAAATATTAGCTGTATAGTGCGCCCTCAGATTTTGATTTCCGTTATACAATTTTTTCGTCTTCAAAGTGGAACACTATGATTTTTCATCCTCCCCATATGAATCCTATTTCGCCATGCAAATTCAAATTCCGCTGGGAAATTCAAATTTGGTTATCGGTGTGCTTATTACGTCAAAATAATAAAGATGCTGATATGCTGTTTGCCAAAAACCTCCCAACGATTGTAAGGGATACGATGACCAATTTCTCTAAATTCAGCACTCCTCATGTGAAAAATCTTGGGGAATATTTTCTCTTCGAAACCAGTAGCAAAGTTGGAGTTGCAATCCCTTGAGCAAAGAATCAAAGATCAGACAACCTTTCTTAATATGCTGAAAAAATTCCATTTTATTACAAGAACAATATTGCTTGGGCTTTCTGCTGAATTAGGTTGAAAACGATTTTAATGGGGTTGGCTAAAAGTTATAGCGAAAAGAAGCCAGAAACCAATGAGTGATTAAATTTTAGCAGTAAAAAAGTTGAAGTTCAGTAAAATAGTCCAAAATACATACGTGTACTAAAAAATAAAATTAAAGGTTTACTTGCAATAAAATTCACATTACAGTGATTTGGTATCATAAGATTCACCATGGCTTACTCTGCTGTGTTGTAGGTGCAAAATATGTGGAAATGTGATTAAAAGCTCAAAAATGAACAGCTAATCACAGCCATCACGAATCTCTTTAGTTCGATGACATACTTAACTCGACGTGGTTATTGTTTTGATACGGGATGTGATCACGTGAAATAAAAGGCTCAATGTAAAATGTCTCGTAGCACTAGTTTATGACAAACACTTCAGGTTTTACTGAAAAGCTTGTATCAAATATAGATGCTCGCTACTTTACAAGCATTACTTTACTTTAGTAAGCTAAATTCATCTAAGTTAAATTCAAAGTATATGCTATACGTCTATCTCGAAGGTAAGAACTGCCTACGGTACGTACTGCTGCTACTGCACATGCACGTACAATGTAATGTTACATTCTATTGCAGATCATAGCAACTAAATACAATAAAGTAACTGTAGGTGACTATAGTTAATAAGGTTAACAAGCTATTTTTATACTAATTTTTAATATGTACTTATATGAAATTTTGATGATTTTTACCAGGGGATGTTTGCATTATATATTTATTACGGGTTTCTATACCCCTCTATACGACATTTTCGCTATACGATGCCAACCATGGAACGGTTTAAAATCGTACAGCAAGGGTACACTGTATATGAGTGTATAAAATCTCACACTACTTGTTAATTAGTAATGTCATAACAAACAGACAGGACTAAACCACTGTAGTGCTCACATTAGCAGAGACGTTAAAGACAGATTCTTTCTCATCAGCAATAGACATGCCCTGTTCCTCTTCACTGTCAGAGAGCGGCAATGCAAGATTTGCTGCTGTCTCTGTATCTCTGTTCAACTTATCAGCTCTAAATGCATCTAAAATGATCTTATGTACCAAAGGCTTCTGAATTTCCTTGACATATTGGTACTCCATTTTTGGCGGAGTTGAGCCTACAATCAGATTTAGAGTGTTCTAATAAGAGGAGACAACTGGACTTGAATAACACAAACAGAAAGCTGCTGGAATAAGAGAGGAATTATTTTATTGGAAGCCTTTATACGCTTACAGTCAAATATACAGTCAAATGTACAGTCAAATATACGGTAAAGACTGGAAGTTTAGCTTTAGTGACAAATGAGACAGTGTGAAGGTAAAGCGGTTGACACAGTGCAGAGCTAGTCTAAACTAAACTACATGAAATTTAACGTTCCATTTATATAGCAGATACTTTCATGTTTTATACTCCATTCACATTTAGCCTTTCCAAATCTACTCATTTCAGACTTTAGTTTCTCCTCACCAGCTTCACTTTCCTTTTTACTGTCATTACTAGACAACCTCATAGCAATTGTAAAGCTTTCATTCAAAGGACAGCTCATACATTTTTCTGTATTTACTTCTTCAACTCTGAAGAAAAATTTTGCTTACTCGCTTTTTCACCACTACAACCACTCACATTGGTTTTCTCGGAATCCACGATTTAAAAACTACGAAAGAAAGCATGGAATGTTGTTAAATATTATTCAGATACCATACAACCCGCTAGGTAAAGGAAAACTGCATACAAATGTACCGAATTAAAAACTTATTTTTTTATCAGCTTCAGACTTGCACGAAGAATATTTTGGTGTCTCGACTGATGCTCAAATCTTATGCTTTATGTTGAAATATTGGCACGCTAAGGTGATTGTGAGACAAGTTTGACTAATATTACGTAACAAAACCTGACTGTCCTTTGTTCTGCTCAATGATCAGTAATAAATGCTATTACAACGAAGCAGACAAGCTCATAAAAATAACAGAAAAGGGAGGTTGAGCACCTGTGGGATTGTAATGACGAGTTTGTGTGTCAACCAACTCATTGAGATCAGTAAGTTGACTGGCAGCAGCTTGTTCCGTCTGCTCCTTGTGCTGTTGCATGTGAGCTTCCTGTTGGCTTACTATTTCTTTTACCTCCGCTGCCCTCCCGATAAGCCTCTCCTTGGCAGCGTTTGTCTCAGCAGACAAAGACTCCGTCTTCTGCTCAATGTCGTGTAGTGATGTCTGCAGAGGATATTGGTACAAGCATGGATAGGAACACAATTAATTCGTGTAATTTACATAATTTGCAACAAAAAAAATATATTTTTGGAATATTCAAATGCAAGAACAGTGTAGAAGGAACAACTAGAGTATAATATTGCACCTGGGTAGAATCCTTGGCATTTGCAAAAGCTGTGGATACAGAAGTTGTAAATTTTCGTAACACAGCTGACACTGAGTGGACGCTAGCCTCAGCCTCTTCCTACAATATGCGACTTAGAGAAGTCAATGTGAGCTTTTGCAGCACAGGGGCGTGCATGTGAGCGGTCATGCCAACAACTATGGTTGCGGAAGCATTCACATGGCTCACTGGTATATCACAGCAAAATCATGTAAAGTTAGTAAATATCCGTTTGTACAGGAAAGGCAATAAATATACTATAAATCCTCTAATTGAACACCGCGGTGCTGTATTTTTTAACCCTTGCCCTATAGTGATGTTTTATTAGAGGAGACATTCAAATAGAAAATGGCGCTGTTTTTTCCGACTAGCTCGTCAAATTTTTGGGAAGAAGAACTTAATCCTCGTACGGGCAAAGTGATGCCAACGTCGCCTATATTGTGCGGTCTTCTTTGGATGGAGTGACATTAATTTTGCTAAACCCTTTTTCATATACGTCGAAGTATCAGACCTAGTTAAACAAGGAACTACTTTGAGTAGAAGATAGTAGCTGGATACAGCTGTTATCGCAAAACTTATTTTTGAACGCTACCTCTAGTTGAGGGCCACTATGGGAGAAGAGTTGAACATTAGAGCGCCTACCCTTAAGTGAACACCACCTCTGTTTAAGGGCCACATTGACATTCTATGGTCTTTACGAACCCATAAGTTATCAGTAAAAAATTGTCCACAAAATGGTACTAAAAAGACTCAGTTACATCAATAACAATTGATTCTTTCGTTGTTGCTCTTCGTATCAAAGTCCATTTTCTAACTCCAAAGCTTTACTGTTTTTCATTAAAACTTTGAAAGCAACACCACAGAAATAATTATTAAATGTATCAGGCTAATAGTAGTTCCTTGCTTAATCATTAAATTTAATTTTGAGGCTAAATATGCTGCTGCTAAGCGCTCATGCAGCTAAAAGTTCATCATTGTTTTCGTGACAAGTATTTTAAATAGCAACAAGTAAAGGTTTTGCTCTGCTAAGAAAATTGGACGCGAATATCGACAAGTTCAGCAGAAGTAGAAGAAGTGAGCAGACGCTGTGGAAAGTATTGAACAGCCAGAAGATGAAATGGTTCCAAACGAAAGCAACCATCAGAATGCAACTTGCCGAGCAAATGATGCAAATATTTGTTAAAAAAATGTTAATTTTTGTTTCTGCTTGTATTGCAAGTAGGGTTTATGTCACTCGTTCTTGAATATATATTTGTAGCATTTGATAGATTAGTATTATATAATTTTAAAATTTGCAGATTGATATCATTGCGGTTATCAAAGCTCGGCTTACAACTCTACGATGCTCATAACTCCTTTTCTATTGCACATAAAAAGTCAGTTTTGGCTGCAAACTGTAGCAAACATCAATGGGTGCAATAAGCTTTTATGCAACATTCTTAAATAAAGTTATAAAATAAAAATATGCCTTCAAATTTAGAATAAAATAAAAAAAATCCAAAGCTCCAACAAATAGCAAGACAGGCTTTTTAGTGCATATTTATTTAGAGATCTACAACATGTTGGATGTAGGTTATTGCAGATTTATTGCATCCAAAAAGGATAATGTCGCTTGCTCGAAGGAAAATGCAAAATACAGGCGACATTTGCTTCGCCCATCAAAGGGTCAAATTTATCTTCCCAAAATTCTGATGAGCTATTTAAAAAATACAAAGTCACCCTCTATTTGAACGCCGCCTCTAATAAAACGCCACTTAAGGGGAAGGGTTAAAAATAGAGCGCCATGGCGCTCAAATAGAGGTTTTAGAGTAACTATGTTGATGATGCACTTGCAAACTTTTAAAGAAAAAACTGTAAAGCTTTGAAATTAGAAAACAGATTTCAGTACGTCATAACAATGATTGCTATTACGTCGTACGGTGTTCCTGAAGAGTATGCTTATCGTTCATCAAAACGCTTTAAAGCCTTCAGGCCAGATAGTAAACCACATTAGGGACGAATCTGAAAACAATGGATATGATTTAGACTTTTAGAGTTTTAGACCTTAGTGACTTGGAATCAGAGTGTATTTCTGATGATTGTGACGATTGTAAAAGACTATCTTTTCAGGTACACCGTCACTAAAACCATGGCAACACCCACGGCAACAACAAAAGAATTGATTGTTATTGATGTAACCGAGTCAATATCAATACCATTTTGTAGACCCTTTTCTCCTGATCACTTTCTATTTTGAGTTCATAAAGATCAAATGTCAAAGTGGCGATCAAATAGAGGTGATGGTCAATGAAAATGTGGCGCTCTATTTTTCAACCCTTCTATAGTAGCATTCTATTCAAGGTGGCGTTCAAATAAAGGTGTCGTTCAAATAGAGTAACTCAACATGTTTACCACTTTGTGTGTAATTGAGCTGGCTAAGAAAATCTGAATTGAATGTGTGTTATTGACGGATACAAATTAAATGGTGTAATATTGACTGATACAAATAAATTATTTGTATGATCATGGGTATTAATTTGGTGAATTTTAACAGCCTCTTAAAGTTAAAAACCAACATAACTTTGCACAGTGTGATAAAATGAGCGGCGCTTCAAATGTTACTATAAAATAACAATCTTATAAGTAACAACACACTCAAAATTTTAAATTATAGCTTTCCAACTAATAGAAAAAAGTCATGCAGAAACACCATGCGCTGGGAAGGAATCACTTGAGAATCACATAACAGACCTGCCATTGCGCCATGCTGGTGGACACCTTGGTACACAGTTCCTGTCTGTGTTTAGTCATCTCAGCATCAGCTTCTTGGCATCTGCTCACGCGCTCATCTATGATACCAGATATGTTTTCCCTTGCAGAACCAATCTGGTCTGAGAAGGCTGTCACATGGTCATTAATGGCACTTCCTGTCCTGAAAATGTGTCAAAAATCCATATCGCAGTCATGGTGGTCTTAAAACAACTAACACATGGCCATAATTAAACACCACAATAACTTATATGATGCACATAAACTCAGTCTAGCTTTGAATGCCTCTATTGCGGCAAGCATGAAGAATCCCATACATACTATTATAATAATTAAAAGTATTCTGTTGTAATTCACTGCCAAAAAAGGGCTACAGCAAATACCATGCCATCATTTTAATGCTGAGTGTCTCTGCTACCTATTGTTTCTTTATCAGCAGTACAGTGCACCCTCGGGATACGATTACCCTGATATACGATTTTTTCACCTTACGAAGTTGAACATTGTGAGATCTTCACCTCGCTGTACGAATTTTATTACATGATACGATTTTGAGAAAAGTTTCGCCCGAGTTAAAATTTGGCGGTCGGTGTGCTCATAATGCACATCGAAATAACAAAGACACCGAAATACAGTTTGCCGAAAACATTTTCAGAACATTTAGAAGAGATACGATGACCGACTTCTCTCAGGACAGCATTTCGTGTGGAAATTTCGTGTAAAATACACAAGCGAGAGCAAATATTCATTTTCAGCGTTATACTCTCTTTTACTATAAACTTTTAGTCAGCATATGTATATAACTACCAGTATCCATATTTAATTCGTTAGCTATGGAATCTGAGACCGATACAAACGTTACAAAATGAAGAAAAAATGATTTCCATGTCAACAAAGTTGGAAGTCATGAATAAATAAGAAAAAAGCGCCCGTATTGTTAAAATTGTCAAGGAATATGGTCGTAACTAATCAGAATTTGCAGTTATTATTAAAGCACGCACCATGAGGAGCTTACGACTGACGATTTGAAACAGTTGGAAGACCATGCACACGATCAGCATTAAAGAGGAGCAACCCTTTAGTATGGGCGAGGGCCGAGGAACTAGAAGATACAGAAAAACCTACAATGGCAGAAATAGTTCAAGTGTTTACTTTACTGATGTGGACTGGTACATAAAACCAATGCGTGTGGAATGTATATCATTATTTATATTTTTGTGGCATGTTTTATTCATTTCATTTTATGTTTTATTTATTTCATTTTGATTTTATGTTTTATTTTCTTGTTCAACCATGTCTTTGCAGTCCGGCCTGTTTTCTACTACGTAAATAAAATTCATCGTATGTATGTAACTCATATATAACTAGCTACTCAAGATAGTTGACGCATCTAGATTACTTTTTGAAACTTGCTAAAGCCCTGTCCTCTAGGGTATAATAACGTCCAAACTTTGTATGTTTAGTTACATTGATTTTTGTGCAGATTTCATACAAGACAAACTACTGTACCACCTTCTCTGGATCCTTTACAAGCGTTAGCTAGCTAGCAATTTTCTGCATTGCGCCATCAACCTTTTCTTTTAAACCAGTAGAAAAATTGGACAGGAATGGACAACTTCTTTTAGCCTGCTAAAAAAATTCCAATTCATTACGTATTAAATTTATTTTCAAGTGTACAGCAACATAATTAGCATTGATACGCTTTTGCCTCCTCTCTGCTTTACTCGCTACATGTTCCTGCTGAAGCCACGTTACTCCAAAGGTATGTACGCCCTGTATAGCAAATAAAATTTTATTTTTCTTTTCGGTAGCCATTAAATAGTCAAGTGTGCGAGAGGCCGCTTTCTATAACTGCATCGCTCGGCCTAATTGATTTAGGTTGAAAAAGGTTTCAACCAGACACGCTAAATTTTATAGTGAAAGTGAAGATAGGAACTGCTTAAGGATAAAATTTTGTGATAAAAAGTTGAAATTCAGTAAAATAGTTCAAAATACACACTAAAACTTAGTTTTAAGTGTAGGTTTAGCAAGCTAAACTTACTTGAAGCGATTTCAAAGTTTATGCTATGCGTACCTTCTGAAGGTAAGAACTCCTTACTGTACGTATTGCATTTGGTAAACACATTATAATTTTGCATTTTATTGCAGATCATAACCATTAAAATACACTAAATACAATACAGTTACTGTAGGTAACTATAATTACTAAAGTTAACATACTATTTTGTTGCTAATTGTCGATATGTATACATTTTTATAAAAAATTTGACGATTTTTACCAGGGGATGTTTGCATTGTATAATTACAATGGTCTCTATATCCCAATATATGAATTTTTCACCATACGATGCCAACCCTGGAACGAATTAACATCATATCTCGAGGGTGAACTGTATAATTACATCCAACTGTTCACAATAGCATAAAGCTTCAACTGTCACTGTTTAAAAATAACAAGCCACTTCCAATTGACCCTGAGAGAAGGGTTGAAAAATACACCACCACTCTCCAATTGAACGCCACCTCCATTTGACCACCACTTTGACATTATTTTATCCTTTCGAGCACATAATATCAACTGATCAGTAGATATGTGTCCACAAAATCGTATTAATAATGAATCGTTTATATCAATAACAGTTAATTTTCTAGCTGTCCAATTCCAAAGCTTTTCGTGTTTTTCATTAAAACTTTGAAAGCAACACTGTAGCAATAATCTCAATAACGGTCTCAGGCTAGTAGTAGCTCTCGTTTTAACGCGGTCTTTCTACTTCAAAGTAGCCTACATATATAAAAATGGTTTAAATTTACGGTGGTAGATGGAACTTGGAAAGCAACGCCATAGAAATAACTACTAACTCTCTCAGGCTAATCCCACGACCAAACACGAGCGAAGCGATTGGTTTGGGAGATTTATGATAAATGCACATGTGCACACAACTGCCGAAAAATTATCCGTTAACGGCTGTCACCAAACCCTTGTAACGAAATCCTATCAACAAATTTAACTATTTTTCAGTAAAGTCGTGTAAGTATAATAACGATACAAAACGCATATAAACCTATTTAAATATGTTACCAAGCCTTTGAAAGGTTATCGCAAACTCCTACAACTAACTCATCTGATCGGATTATACATAAATAGACAGATTTATTTGGCCGAAAATCGTTATTAAAACTTGCTAAGCCTCACTTTTATCAAAGTTAAGACCGGAAATTAAAACGCCGAGCAACAAAGAATAGAACGATTAAGTCGTGCGCATTTCACAAAAAAATAACGTGCACGTTTCACCAGTTTATAGCATTGTCGAATTGCCGAAGGTTTCTGTAATTAGGTTAGGAGTACTGAAATCGTTTCATTTTTGCCGATTTAAAAGTAACTGACATTTTAGACAATTTGGAGTACTTTGGTATTCTACCTAATGTCCAACGCAGTGTAAGTAAAGAAAATGACGATATTTTTTCTAACGGTTCTTATGAGATTATTACAATAACTAATTATAAGTTTGGATGACTACAGAACAATGACTACGTAGTACAGAATTTCTAAAAATCTATATAAATATCACAACTTCGTGATATTGTTAGCTATGACGTTTTGAAATGTAAGCAAAATTGTGCATTGGTTTTATATTATTACTATGTTAATAATATTGGTTATTCTAATAATATCAGTGCATTTTACTTCTAATATTGGCCAATATTGCATTTCTCCTATTGCAGGGGAGAGATATAAACATATAATCTTTTTCCTTTCATTATTGCTGTTTGTTGTATATAATAACACCCACACCAAGTACATTACAGCTACCATTGCAGTTACCCTATTGCACTGCAGTGCCATTTGACTGCTAATATTGCATTTCTCAACCATCAGTACCCTTTCTTTTTTTTTCCAATATCACTTTGGTTGTGGGCTGTATGACAGTGGAATTTCTAGTAGTAGTTCCTTGTTTGACGCGGTCGTAATATTTCGGAGGACATGCATATAAAAACTGGTTCGCAAGTTTTGGACCAAAGGTTATAAGTTTAGTGAGCAAATTTTTAGCACTGCATCAGTGCTAAATGCAGCACGTGGAAGTTTTGCTCTGCCGCAAAATTGTTAGGACGCTAATATCAACTGGTTCAGCAGTGCAGAAGAAGAATAGAAGCCAGAAGATATTGTGGAAGGTATTGGACAACTAGAAGATGTTCGCTCCGTCGAAAGCAACAATCAGAATGCAGCTATCCGAGCAAACGATGGAAATATTTTTGTTTAAAAAATGTTAATTTTTGTTTCTGTATGTAATATAAGTGTGGTTCATTTATGTCATTGTTCATGAATATATATTTGTACCATTTGATAGATTATTGTTGTATAACTTATAAATATGCAGATTTATAGCATGTTATTTAATAGCATTTTGCGGCTATAATAACATGGCTTACAATGGATAGATGCTCATAACTCCACTTCTATTGCACATAAACAGCTAGTTTTGGCTGCAAACTGTAAACAAACATATCAGTGAGTGCATTGAGTTTTTATGCAAGATTGTTAAATATAGATATAAAATAAAAATATGTCTTCAACTTTTGAATGAAATAAAAATTGAAAGCCAGAAAATTGCAAAGAAGGACACAGGCTATAATATCATCGCAGGTCAATTGCAAGCAATAGATATCAACTGGTAGAGATATTTATTTCTTGATGCATATTTATTAAGAGATCTTTGACAAGAAAGAGGTAAATTAACATATTTATTGCATTCAAAATGTTTAATAACAGTCCACTGGAAAAAGAAGGCAAAATATAGGCGACATTCACTTCGCCCACAATAGGGCTAAGTTTATCTTCCGAAAATTCTGACGAGCTATTTGAAAAATAAACCGCCAGCCTCTATTTGAACGCCATCTTCAATTGACCACCACCATAGAGGAAGGGTTGAAAAATAGAAGGCCATGGAGTTCAATTAAAAGTTTTACGGTAAGTTGGATCTACTCATAATTATGCACGCATACTGATTCTACTATATACTATGTAAAAAATGAACAAATATTTCCCCATACGTCTAAAGTAATTTTTCACATAAGATATTCAACGTTTCTCAAACTATCGTGTTTTTAGAGAAAAATGACTTATAGTGTATTATCATGGGAATATCTGATCCAATTTAGAGGACTCATAGTGTATTATCATGGGAATATCTGATCCGATTTAAAGGACTTATAGTGTATTATCATGGGAATATCTGATCCGATTTAGAGGACTTATAGTGTATTATCATGGGAATATCTGATCCGATTTAGAGGACTTATAGTGTATTATCATGGGAATATCTGATTCGATTTAGAGGACTTATAGTGTATTATCATGGGAATATCTGATTCGATTTAGAGGACTCATAGTGTATTATCATGGGAATATCTGATTCGATTTAGAGGACTCATAGTGTATTATCATGGGAATATCTGATTCGATTTAGAGGACTTATAGTGTATTATCATGGGAATATCTGATCCGATTTAAAGGACTTATAGTGTATTATCATGGGAATATCTGATCCGATTTAGAGGACTTATAGTGTATTATCATGGGAATATCTGATTCGATTTAGAGGACTTATAGTGTATTATCATGGGAATATCTGATCCGATTTAGAGGACTTATAGTGTATTATCATGGGAATATCTGATCAAATTTAGAGGACTCATAGTGTATTATCATGGGAATATCTGATCCGATTTAAAGGACTTATAGTGTATTATCATGGGAATATCTGATCCGATTTAAAGGACTTAATAGTGTATTATCATGGGAATATCTGATCCGATTTAGAGGACTTATAGTGTATTATCATGGGAATATCTGATCCGATTTAGAGGACTTATAGTGTATTATCATGGGAATATCTGATCCGATTTAGAGGACTTATAGTGTATTATCATGGGAATATCTGATCCGATTTAGAGGACTTATAGTGTATTA
This sequence comes from Watersipora subatra, assembly GCF_963576615.1. Taxonomy (NCBI): domain Eukaryota; kingdom Metazoa; phylum Bryozoa; class Gymnolaemata; order Cheilostomatida; family Watersiporidae; genus Watersipora; species Watersipora subatra. The sequence continues at coordinate 11,381,199 of NC_088711.1, read as the reverse complement.
TCATGGGAATATCTGATTCGATTTAGAGGACTTATAGTGTATTATCATGGGAATATCTGATCCGATTTAGAGGACTTATAGTGTATTATCATGGGAATATCTGATCCAATTTAGAGGTTTCAACAAAGCTTCCAATAAACTTCCAATAATCTACCAATAACCTACCACGGCTTCTAAAAATGAATTAGCAGCACAAAATCTGGGTTGTGTTTGATTTACTAACCACGTAAATGTTACCTAACTAGAAAGATTATAGTTTTAACCACGTAAATGTTACCTAACTAGAAGGATTATAGTTTTAGCCACGTAAATGTTACCTAACTAGAAAGATTATAGTTTTAACCACGTAAATGTTACCTAACTAGAAGGATTATAGTTTTAGCCACGTAAATGTTACCTAACTAGAAGGATTATAGTTTTAGCCACGTAAATGTTACCTAACTAGAAGGATTATAGTTTTAACCATTGAACAAGACCATGCCATTAGACAAAAGAAAATATGGGCCAATAAAACGATATCAAGGTGGCTATGTTTATGTTAGAATTAGTTAATCTAAAATCGATGTATGTCGACATCATGGGGTTCTCTATAATTCAGCGCATTACAGTAAATGTTGAAGGAAGAAAAGGCCAACAATGTGATACTTACTTTGTTTGCCTTTCACAAAATCTATCGGATGCCTTTGTGACCTCCTGCTGACAAGCCTTGTAGCTACTCGTAAATTCATGGCGTCTAGATAAACGCTCCCTGTTTAGAATTCTCTCTTTCTCTAACGCAGCCACGATGCTTGAGATAGTTTCATCTATTTTCTGCAAGTCATTGACATATGGTTACACAGATATGACATATGGTTACACAGATATGACATATGGTTACACAGATATGACATATGGTTACACAGATATGACATATGGTTACACAGATATGACATATGGTTACACAGATATGACATATGGTTACACAAATATGACATATGGTTACACAGATAAAGGTGTTCACAACCGCAAACAGCCCATTCAATAATAACACTTGACCACCTAAAACAGTCTAAATAGGTTTCTCTCTTTGAATAGGAATAACGCATTGAGATATTGCATTCACCAAACACCACTGATTGGCTGTAAAAGCATAGCTGCATTACTACCCGTTTAATGAACTTCCAGTAGAGCACAACGATTCATGGTGGGATAATATTGGCTGTACCTTCAAAATTCAATGGAACAAAGGTGGTTGCAGAAATAAGCGTAATCTACCTCTGCCTCCTCAGTGGCTTCCTGCTGTTGCTCACTTAATAATTTCATGACACTTGTTTGCTGGTCAGCGAGACTCTCCAGAAAGCTCTTAGTGTCAGCCTCAAACATGTCCATACACTCCTGCATGTTCCTCACAAACTGGGCGGTGGTTAGCTGTAGCTCAGCAAACTATATTAAATAGCACACACCACACTTACCATGTAGCCATGTTTGATAGTACAAATATTGTACATTGGTGTAGTGTAGTATACACTTAGTAGTTATATTGTATGGTACTCGTTCAGCGCTGAACATAGCGAACACGCTGTGTAACACCTGATGCATATTTTTCAATATGTGTACTATACATCATGGCTGTACAATATGTGTACTATACATCAGACTGTACAATATGTGTACTATACATCATGACTGTACAATGTGTACTATGAATCATGACTGTGCAATATATGTACTATACATCATGACTGTGCAATATGTGTACTATACATCATGACTGTACAATATGTGTACTATAGGCCTACATACTGACTGTACAATATGTGTACTACTATACATCAGACTGTGTAATTGTGTTTGCCAAGACCACAAAAAACCAAGACTATGAAATGCATGCTGTATAAGATTTCTATGAGATGTATATTGCGCTATATTACACACACACGCGCACACGCACACACATATTCAACTAATATCCTATGAAGCAGCTACGATGAGAGCCTCATAAAATCTCAGACTTGACAACAAACCATGCCTATATTAGTGTGAGAGAAAATGTATATACAGTGAAACTCGGATAACTCGCCCTCGGATAGCTCGAACCCATGGTTAACTCGAACGGATTTGTTTGGTCCGTTCCCACGCAATGATAAATTGCTTTAGATAACTCGACCTTAACTTCGTTAACTCGAACAGTTTTTTTGCCCAACGGCTACCGAGACGGTTGTTATCGCTTTAGAATATCACTTTATTCCAAGCCATAGAGATAAACAAAAACTTTTAGTAGTTCTTGGGCGTCATTATTACCACTATCGGCAAAATATTTTCGTTAACGACTTTTTTAAAGGTTTGCAAAAAATCAAATTTCACCAAACATCCGCTTAGGATAGCCCTCCGCAAGCAAGGAGAAGTGAGGTAACCTTCAGATAAATCGGCAAAACTGGTTTTTGTTAAAACGCTCAAAAGAAAAATACGTCTTTTTTCCGAGAGTTTCAACCGCGATCAGGTTTTGCCTATTTTAATATGAACACATCCTGGCAGTCACATCACCTAAAACAAACAAACGAATCTCAAGTAATAAAAGAAAACTATTTATTCTTTCTGATAAAAATTGTTAAAACATTACATAAGAGGTCTCTTAACTTGCAACAAGCAATCAATGCTTTTGATTTATATATAGTTTGTATATGTACTGATAAATACATGCACTTGTGACAGTGTTCTCATAACTTGAACGCTCTGATAACTCGAACACTTTCTCTCGGTCCCGTGAAGGTCGAGTTAGCCGAGTTTCACTGTAAATATTACGTATAATAAAGAGGATGGTTACCTGCGTTAATGACTCCTTCTGTATATCACAGGTTGCTGAAAGAGCCGCATTCTGGTCATCGGCTAATTTAGCCTGCAGCTCTACCAAACATGTATTTCTAATCTCCTCATACATTGCCCTGAGATTCTCCTGCAAAACATGATCATCACCCCCTGTATCCACTCTAATATATTGTATCCACTCTAATATATTGCATCCACTCTGATATATTGTATCCACTCTAATATATTGTATCCACTCTAATATATTGTATCCACTCTAATATAGTGCATCCACTCTAATATATTGTATCCACTCTAATATATTGTATCCACTCTAATATAGTGCATCCACTCTAATATATTGTATCCACTCTAATATAGTGTATCCACTCTAATATATTGTATCCACTCTAATATATTGTATCCACTCTAATATATTGTATTCACTCTAATATATTGTATTCACTCTAATATATTGTATTCACTCTAAAATATTGTATCCACTCTAATATATTGTATTCACTCTAAAATATTGTATCCACTCTAATATATTGTACCCACTCTAATATAGTGTATCCACTCTAATATAGTGTATCCACTCTAATATATTGTATCCACTCTAATATATTGTATCCACTCTAATATATTGTATCCACTCTAATATATTGTATCCACTCTAATATATTGTATCCACTCTAATATATTGTATCCACTCTAATATATTGTATTCACTCTAATATATTGTATTCACTCTAAAATATTGTATCCACTCTAATATATTGTATTCACTCTAAAATATTGTATCCACTCTAATATATTGTATTCACTCTAATATAGTGTACCCACTCTAATATAGTGTATCCACTCTAATATATTGTATCTACTCTAATATATTGTATCCACTCTAATATATTGTATCCACTCTAATATATTGTATCCACTCTAATATATTGTATCCACTCTAATATATTGTATCCACTCTTATACTTGCACATACTGCTTCACGAATGAAATGCATGTACAGATAGATACGGCAGCAACGTCATCTAACACTCTGCATACTTAGAAGGATCAAATAAGAGATGGCCTAGCAGCGCTGGTGAGGTGACTAACCTTAGTGGATTGAGATGACGTGATTACATCTTGAGTGGTAGCGGAGGTTTCTGAATGGAGAGTTGCAAATCTTTCGAGTAGAGAGTCTGTATAATCTTTAAGGTGCTGTTGGATAGAAGAAACAGTGGACTCTTGTTTCTGAGCCTCATTTTGTGCTGCATCAGTCATCTCTCCTGGAAACAGTTGGTGAGTAGGAAAGCAAGCGTGCATATAATAAGCTGAACTACAGTATACGGGTGTAATCTAAGGCAACATAACATAGCAGTATTACTGAGAGAAGTGGGTGATGGGCCATATGAACATACATGTATCTATTTGATGATCTGAATGCTACGTCCACTCAGCGTAAGTTATCTTCCCTTGTATCAATTAATCGCGATGGATTTTATCACCATGAAAGTTTTAAAATCTAGCCATAATATCATCATTGTCTAGCGTGTCGGTTAAGAAGCAATAGTATGCAAAAAACAACCCCTGAACAATCAGTGTAAACAACCTATCAAAGTTGAACCCACACTATCATGTAAAGACTCAGAATGTCAGCACATAGGCTACTGGTGCCGAGTATACTGGTTCTTTAAGATTTTCAGCTCGCCGACAGAACATACTCAAATGTTTGATAATTGTTCATGAGACAGAAATCAGTGTTTACACTGCTATATGCTCCTTCTTAACCAGAGTTCATTCAATATAAGTGGGTGTAAACTGATAATTTTACACCTTTTATGCAGCAATAACATTCAGGTTTGACTCATGCCAAAACCCTCGGTCGGTCCTACAATCAATGTTGTAGCCAAATGCTGTAGACTACAAATTTTCACGGTTGCATACACAATGCTTCATATAGGTGTAGATGGTGAAAAATTGAAAATTGGCATGTAATATTAAAATCAGTTCGATAAAAACAAAACATTAATTAACTTTAACACAAATT